>NW_027362771.1:583537875-584135166 GCF_046119375.1 Phyllobates terribilis
GCGCCCCTGGGCCTACTTGGTGTAGCGTTGCGCACGCGCGGACTACCCGGAGCTGGGCCTGTTAGGGGTAGTAGTCTCGTGGCGGTGACCCGGTCCGTGCCCAGGGAGTCAAACTGTGTGGCTGAGTATTAGCAGTAGGTGTTGGACGACTACGCCACCCGTTGAATGCAGCTATGGAGCTGCCGCTGCAGGGCAGACCGCTGAGGCCGGTGGAAGGATTGTGCAGCGTGAATGGTATAACCCCCAATGGGAGGGGTATGGCCTCAGGGCAGCCGACGTGGATGATGGGGGTAGCAGGAACCACTCAGAGACGATGCGGTGTAGTTCAGGGTCTTTACTGGTGATAAAGATAGACCCTCCCGGAGTACTGGCTAGCGATCGGGGCCTGGTCAGTCTTTGAGCAGATGGGATTTCCCCTGGCCAAGCGGAGTTGTAGGCCTCCCCAACTAATTGTACTCTTCTGGCTACCTTGCTAGAGGCGGGTAAAAGTAGCCCACGTCCCTGAGTGTACCGTGTGGTGCTCACCCGTATGGCCGGTGACTCGGGGCCTTCTAGTGGCTTCCGCTCCACGATGGCGGTGCTGGTCCCACGCGTGTGACCGTGCCTTCGGGTTTCTTGGCCAGAGGACCTGAAATCCCCTGCCGGTCGGTTTCTGCTGCTGGGTAAGGATTAGTCCCCACAGCCTCGGACTCCGGGTCCGGTGGTAACTCTTCAATCAGGGCGAGCTCTTCAGCAGCCAGCCCCTGATTCCTTGTAGCACTGCTCCCACTGAGCTCCTGATCTTTCTTTCCTATAGCTGCTCCTCTTCTTAACTCTACTCTTCTTAACTCACTAACCCTGCCTCAGCCCCAGTTTTATATAGGGGAAGTTCTTCCCCTCCCAGGACTGGGCAGGAGGTGTGGCATGCATAGGATTCCTGACCAAGAGACCTCCCACCTGCTCTCAGACGTAATATCTCTATCACTGTGGCAACCAGACCCCTGGGGTGTCACATTCCCCCCTAGTGAAATTTAGTACTCCGGGACTAAACATATTTTTGTAACATAATAAATTACAAACAGAAACAACGCAATAAAGAAAAACATTAGGATGGTCACGGCATGTCCGCAACCGGGTGCAGTCTTTGAAGAAATCAAAGGTGTCCATTTCACCAAAACAAGGAGACGTAACCAGGTAGGGGTCTGTCCTGCCCCGAGTCCTTATCAGTCTTTTAGTCCATTCCTGGGTTACGCTCCAACATATGTACAAAGGATTCCCGGTAAATCCACCAAAGACTCCTACAAATAACTAGAAACACATAATTATACACAAGCAACAACAAACAGGTAAACATTAATAAAATAGCTTGAACATTTAGATCCTCCACCGTACGGGCAACTGGCCTCTAGTGACCCTAGTGGACCTACGGAGCTGGCTGACTGGTCCTGAGCTACAGGGTATAGGAGCTGTCAAGGGTAAACTGGGCAGCCGTCTACGGACTCTTTGGCTCACTAGGGGTATGGCAGGCTCACTATAAGCAGAGGGTTGATTCTCCGGGTCTGCTTGTGTGGGGTCTTCTGCCTCCTGGACCGGCTGTTCTTCCAGCTCTACCTGTGTCTCCGTAGGCACTTGGGATGCTGGTTGGAGGAACGTGAGGACGGGTACCACAACAGCACCATTGACTTGAGTCCAAGACCGAGGGAAGTCTCCAAGCACAGTACTAATCATATCTTCCCTTTCCTCTACGGGTCGAGGGTCTTCTTGTTCCTCTTCAGGGTTCCGTAGCTGTTCGGGACACTTCTTCAGGTGATCCCGGGATACAATGGCTGTGGTTTCCCCTCCGTCTTTACTGATTGTACAGATCTTTGGGTTGTCGTGGCTTGAGGGCAGTACGGTGTACGGGTCCTTCTCCCACTGGTCGTCCAACTTGTGGAGCCGTCTTTTCCTCTTCAAGACCTGCTCTCCGGGCACCAGGGGAACAGCGGGAGCATACTGGTTGTAAGTTTTCTCTTGTCTTTCCCTAGCTTGACAGAGACTTCGCTCCACGCTCTCCTGTACTTTCCGGTACTGCTGCTGCCTCTCTGTGTCCCAGTCTGCTTCTGGTGAAGTGTCCTCGGGTGTCAGGACTCCCATCTCCAGATCAACAGGAAGCTTACCAGGTCTTGCCCTCATTAGGTAAGCCGGGGTACAGTTGGTGGAACCTACAGGGATGTGGTTGTATAGGTCCACCAGGTCGGGCAGCTTTTCAGGCCACAGACTACGTTCTTCCAGGGGCAATGTTTTCAGAAGATCTATCACCACCTGGTTCATTTTCTCACAAAGTCCATTAGTTTGCGGGTGATAGGGTGTTGTTCTTATCTTCCGGCAGCCATACAGGGTGCAGAACTCCTGGAAGACTTCCGCTTCAAAGGCAGGCCCCTGGTCCGTCAGCACCTGCTCCGGGTATCCGTGCGGACGGCAGAAGTGCTGCTGGAAGGCTCTAGCTGCTGTTTGAGCCGTTAAGTCCTTGACGGGGACGACAACCAAGAACCGGGAGTAGTGATCCACGATGGTTAACGCGTAGACGTAGCCACTTCTGCTTGGGGTCAGTTTTACATGATCCAAGGCTACCAGTTCCAACGGCTGTCTGGTGATGATGGACTGCAGGGGAGTCTTCTGGCTGGCACGGTCCCTCCTTCTTAGGTTGCATGGGCCACAGTCTCTGCACCACCTCTCGATGGTTCCTCTCATGCCTACCCAATGGAACCGCCCGCGCAGCAGGAACTCCAGCTTCTTCCATCCGAAGTGCCCAGCTCCGTCGTGGTATGCCTCCATCACCATAGCTGCGTCTCTTCTTGGCACCACTACTTGCCAGATTAGTTCATGCGTCCGGGAGTTAACCATTCTGCGGCACAACTTCCCCTTGTAAAGGAACAGTCGACTCTTCTCAGCCCACAGTTGCTTGGCTTCCTCCGGAGCATCTGGGTCAAGGCGTGCATCTGGCCGAGTCAGCATCTCCTTTACCAGTCGGACGGCAGGGTCACTGTCTTGCGTCTCCGCCCAGTTGTAATGAGGTAATGGGTTGAACGTAGCGGATTGCTTACTCCTTACACAGTGGGAATACTGGATAGTCCCATGACGGTGGAACGCGGGGAGTTCAACTTCTTCCAGTTCCTCTGAATCTTCCCCTACGTCCGGTAGGTTCGGCATCCTGGACAGGGCGTCCGCGTTGGTATTGGAGCGTCCTGCCCGGTATTTGATTGTAAACTCATAGTTGGACAAGCGGGCCATCCATCTCTGCTCTAGGGCACCGAGTCTTGCAGTGTCCAGGTGTGTCAACGGGTTGTTATCCGTGTACACGGTGAACCGGGAAGCAGCGAGGTAGTGCCTAAAGCGTTCGGTGACTGCCCACACCACTG
Source organism: Phyllobates terribilis (assembly GCF_046119375.1). Taxonomy (NCBI): domain Eukaryota; kingdom Metazoa; phylum Chordata; class Amphibia; order Anura; family Dendrobatidae; genus Phyllobates; species Phyllobates terribilis. The sequence continues at coordinate 583,541,253 of NW_027362771.1, forward strand.
CCATTAACTCTAGCTTAAATGAGCTGTAATTCTCAGGGTTTCTTTCGGTGGGTCGCAGTTTTCGGCTGGCGTAAGCAATTACCCGTTCCTTCCCCTGCTGGATCTGGGACAGTACGGCTCCTAGCCCGATGTTACTGGCGTCGGTGTAGAGGATAAAGGGCTGGCTATAATCAGGGTACGCCAGGATTTCATCCCCCGTGAGGGCCATCTTCAGCTGGCGGAAGGACTCTTCTTCCAGCTTCTCCCATCTGAAGGGTGGCTTCTGGTTCTTGGCCTTCCTGGACTGGCCTATCAGGAGGTCCTGCATAGGAGCTGCCTTTTTGGTGAAACCGGGAATGAACCTTCGGTAGTAGCTTACCAACCCGAGGAACTGCCTCACTTCCTTTACGCTGGAGGGGCTTGGCCATTCCTTAATTGCGGTGATCTTATCAGGGTCGAGAGCCACTCCGTCAGCACTCACCACGTGTCCCAGGTACTGCACCTTTGGCTTCAGGAGGTGACACTTGGAGGGTTTCACCTTTAGGCCGTAACTTGCCAGAGCTTCGAACACTTCCGCCAGGTGTTTCAGGTGGTCCTCGTAGGTCTTGGAATAGACGATGACATTGTCCAGGTATAACAGGACCGTCTCAAAGTTTCGGTGTCCCAGACAGCATTCCATCAATCGCTGGAAGGTTCCTGGTGCGTTGCAGAGTCCGAACGGCATGCAGGTAAACTCGCTAAGTCCCATCGGGGTGGTGAATGCGGTCTTCTCCCGGTCCGCCTCTGCTACAGGAACCTGCCAGTACCCGCTAGTGAGATCCAAGGTGGAGAAGAAGTTAGCAGATTTTAAAGCAGCCAAAGACTCCTCTATTCTTGGTAAGGGGTACGCATCTTTGTGTGTGATACGGTTAATTTTCCGGTAATCTACACACATTCTCATGGTGTTGTCTTTCTTTTTGACCAAGACTAGTGGAGCTGCCCAGGGGCTACAGCTATCCCTGATTACCCCAGCCTCCTTCATGTCTCTAAGCATCCCCTTGGCGTGTTGGTAGTGTGCAGGGGGTACGGGTCGATACCTCTCTTTTATGGGAGGATGGTCTCCCGTGGGGATGTGGTGTTCTACCCCCTTGACTCGCCCGAAGTCTAACGGGTGTTTACTAAACACTCTCTCGAACCACCCGGTAGACTCCCTGTTTCTGGTGGGAGGGAGTGGAGTCAGCACCCAAATGTAGTTGCTGACACCAATCCTCCATTATTTTCGTAGAGCCGTTACCTTCCTCCGGGTGAGATGGAGGCAAGGGTTCCACAGACTGTATAGAATTTTGGTTGATAGTATATAATTTGGCTAGCGTAGCATACCGGGGCAGGTATACTTCCCTTTTCCCGATATTTATTATACGAACGGGCACCCTCCCATGGCGTACATCAACTACCCCCCGTGCTGTCAAAATGGTGGGCCTACTGTCTGAGTAGACTGGTTCTACCATGGCCTGGTAATCTCTACCTCTCAGACCAATAGCTGCCCGGCACCAAATCATCATTTCACTTTTCGGGGGCATGGCAATAGGGAAAGGGTCACACATTCTTACGCTACCAATCTCACCACCGGAGAGTTCCACCTGTTGCCGTCGCATCAGTGCCCGGATCTCTTTCTGGAGCACTCGCTGCTGGCCGGAGCTGGCGTTCTTGGCAACCTGCTGTAAAATGAAAATCACCTCTGCAAGACAATTTTCAATCACATTAGTTCCTAGAGTTATCTTTGGGTGACTCTCGCGCTTGTCAATGTCTACAATGATCAGTCCCTGTGCTGCCAGTTCGACTCTACCGATTTTAATGGTCATTTCTTTAAATCCGATCTGTGGCACGGGCTGACCATTACTTGCGATGATACTCAAGTCGTCGTCTGGATAGCGGGTTATATCCGAGTCATTCCAGTACTGCTTGAAGAGCACGTACGGGATGGTGGTGACCTGTGACCCGGTGTCCAGTAGGGCACTCATAGGGATGCCATCCAGTACCACAGGCAAAACTGGACGTCCTCCCACATATTTGTCGCGCCAGTTCGATGGGCCTGGTGATCTTTTTCCTGGGGGTTGGCCCTCTACCCCAGGTTGTGCCAGTTTAAAGGACAGTACCTTGCCATATGTCCGGGTTGATTGCAGCGGCGGCAGATAGGTTGTCCGTCCTCGTTGTACCGGTCGCTGGGTCTTCCTCTGGCCGGTGGGGTCCTCCTTGGTCGACGCCACGGGATGTCCTCCGGTCCGGATGCCAGCTGGATCTTCCCTGGAGTGGAAACCTGTAAAGACTGCACAGTTCGGGTTAGCGCAGCAACGCTTTTAGCTAGCTCTTGGACCTGATGGTGCAGGTCCGGAGCCGGGTCATTGTTCAAAGCCTGCGCATCAGCCCCCACAGGCCCTGCCGACAAGGGCGCCGCCTCCTGGTGGTAAGTGATAGCTGGGCCCCTGTGGGTCACAACGCCACCCGGTGTCGGTTCTCGGAGCACCCGGATGGCTCTGTCCTTGAACTGTGCAAAGTCCAGATGAGGATTCTGTAAGGCTATGGCCCGCAACTGGGTTCGGTGGACATTGCAATATAGTCCCTCTATAAATTGCTCGGTCAACAGCCTGTCCTCGTTTCCCACGCTGTCAGGGTCGGTCTGCTTAATGACTCTCAAGGCCTCTTGTAGGTTTAGTGCATAGTCCCTTATACTCTCATGTGCTCGCTGCTTGCACCCATAGAATCTAAGCTTGATCTCGGCTGAGGTGCGGGTATCAAAGGTGTCCCTCAGCCGGGTTAGTATCCCTGCGACAGTCCTCCTCCCAGGTGGCCAGGACTTTACCTCCCTTTGGGCTGCCCCGGTTAGTTGGGCCACCAGGATGCTCACTTTTTGCTCTTCTGTGAGGGGGTACACCTGGAAGAGGCTATCCAGCTTTTCTTTAAAGTCATTCAGGGTATGTGACTCCCCTGAGTACTGGGGTAGCCAGGCTGCTCCCGGGATATAGGGCATGGTGAAAGGCATGACTGCAGCAGCGGTGGCGCTGGCTGGGGTTGAGGCAGTGAAGCTCTCCTCCGTATCCGACATCTTTCTCCCCCCTAGTGGACCGTGGCCTACCTTGCGATGATCCTCTTCCGTAGGCCGCGGCTCCGCAGTGGATCGTCAGGGTTGAGGACCTTCCGTCGCGCTCCTGTGACGTCAGCGTCTGCTGGGCTCCTTCCAGGACCTTTACGCAACGTCCGGACGTGAGGCGGGGCTTCAGTTCTCGCGCGCTTTCGGAGTCCACGCCCCTCTTCTTCCCGCGCGGCGTCTTCAAGATGGCGTCCAACGGCGGGAAAACTCCACGGATGGCGGGAAGAAGGCAGAAGATGGCGCCGGATGGCGGGAAAACTTCGCGGATGGCGGGAAGAAGGTAGAAGATGGCGCTGGATGGCGGGAAGAAGGTAGAAGATGGCGCCGGATGGCGGGAATCTTCACCACTGGTAAGTTTGAACAGTCTTTTTCAGGCACGCAGTACCCGGTGGTTGCGGGCACGAAATCCTGCCGACTACGCCAAAAGTTGACGCGCCCCTGGGCCTACTTGGTGTAGCGTTGCGCACGCGGGGACTACCCGGAGCCGGGCCTGTTGGGGGTAGTAGTCTCGTGGCGGTGACCCGGTCCGTGCCCAGGGAGTCAAACTGTGTGGCTGAGTATTAGCAGTAGGTGTTGGACGACTACGCCACCCGTTGAATGCAGCTATGGAGCTGCCGCTGCAGGGCAGACCGCTGAGGCCGGTGGAAGGATTGTGCAGCGTGAATGGTATAACCCCCAACGGGAGGGGTATGGCCTCAGGGCAGCCGACGTGGATGATGGGGGTAGCAGGAACCACTCAGAGACGATGCGGTGTAGTTCAGGGTCTTTACTGGTGATAAAGATAGACCCTCCCGGAGTACTGGCTAGCGATCGGGGCCTGGTCAGTCTTTGAGCAGATGGGATTTCCCCTGGCCAGGCGGAGTTGTAGGCCTCCCCAACTAATTGTACTCTTCTAGCTACCTTGCTAGAGGCGGGTAAAAGTAGCCCACGTCCCTGAGTGTACCGTGTGGTGCTCACCCGTATGGCCGGTGACTCGGGGCCTTCTAGTGGCTTCCGCTCCACGATGGCGGTGCTGGTCCCACGCGTGTGACCGTGCCTTCGGGTTTCTTGGCCAGAGGACCTGCAATCCCCTGCCGGTCGGTTTCTGCTGCTGGGTAAGGATTAGTCCCCACAGCCTCGGACTCCGGGTCCGGTGGTAACTCTTCAATCAGGGCGAGCTCTTCAGCTGCCAGCCCCTGATTCCTTGTAGCACTGCTCCCACTGAGCTCCTGATCTTTCTTTCCTATAGCTGCTCCTCTTCTTAACTCTACTCTTCTTAACTCACTAACCCTGCCTCAGCCCCAGTTTTATATAGGGGAAGTTCTTCCCCTCCCAGGACTGGGCAGGAGGTGTGGCATGCATAGGATTCCTGACCAAGAGACCTCCCACCTGCTCTCAGACGTAATATCTCTATCACTGTGGCAACCAGACCCCTGGGGTGTCACATATACAGTAATGGTGGAGGAGACGTCACTACAGGGGAATATGGGGGCAGCCGGGGGCAGTGTGATATATACAGTAATGGTGGAGGAGACGTCGCCACAGGGGAATATGGGGGCAGCCGGGGGCAGTGTGTGATATATACAGTAATGGTGGAGGAGACGTCACCACAGGGGAATATGGGGGCAGCCGGGGGCAGTGTGTGATATATACAGTAATGATGGAGGAGACGTCACTACAGGGGAATATGGGGGCAGCCGGGGGCAGTGTGTGATATATACAGTAATGGTGGAGGAGACGTCACCACAGGGGAATATGGGGGCAGTGTGTGATATATACAGTAATGGAGGAGACGTCACCACAGGGGAATATGGGGGCAGCCGGGGGCATTGTGTGATATATACAGTAATGGTGGAGGAGACGTCACCACAGGGGAATATGGGGGCAGCCGGGGGCAGTGTGTGATATATACAGTAATGATAGAGGAGACGTCACCACAGGGGAATATGGGGGCAACCGGGGGCAGTGTGTGATATATACAGTAATGATAAAGGAGACGTCACCACAGGGGAATATGGGGGCAACCGGGGGCAGTGTGTGATATATACAGTAATGGTGGAGGAGACGTCACCACAGGGGAATATGGGGGCAGCCGGGGGCAGTGTGTGATATATACAGTAATGGTGGAGGAGACGTCACTACAGGGGAATATGGGGGCAGCCGGGGGCAGTGTGTGATATATACAGTAATGGTGGAGTGAGACGTCACCACAGGGGAATATGGGGGCAGCCGGGGACAGTGTGTGATATATACAGTAATGGTGGAGGAGACGTCACCACAGGAGAATATGGGGGCAACCGGGGGCAGTGTGTGATATATACAGTAATGATAAAGGAGACGTCACCACAGGGGAATATGGGGGCAACCGGGGGCAGTGTGTGATATATACAGTAATGGTGGAGGAGACGTCACCACAGGGGAATATGGGGGCAGCCGGGGGCAGTGTGTGATATATACAGTAATGGTGGAGGAGACGTCACTACAGGGGAATATGGGGGCAGCCGGGGGCAGTGTGTGATATATACAGTAATGGTGGAGTGAGACGTCACCACAGGGGAATATGGGGGCAGCCGGGGGCAGTGTGTGATATATACAGTGATGGTGGAGGAGACTTCACCACAGGAGAATATTGGGGCAGCCGGGGGCATTGTGGTGCTAGTGTCCCCAAGGAGGAAGAAACAGGCTCCTTTTCCAGAGATTTCCTCCACTTCTGCTGCGCCATTCTCTAGTATCTGAATATGTCTGTTTGCTGGAGGTTCATGAAATGGCGGCATTGCCAGCATGTACAATATAATGACTGTCCACAGCAAATTTACCAGAGATGCACACAGGAGGGCGACGTTACCCAGATCCCCAAATAAATACAGCCCCCCCAGAGGCCCTGATAAGAGAGACCCCTGACCAGACCACCCAAAATATAGACCTCTGACTAGACTACCCCTAAATACTGACCCCCAACTAGACTACCCAAAATAGGGACCCCAGTCCGGACTACCCTTAAATAGGGACACTAGACTGGACTACCCCTAAATACATACCCCAGACAGGACTCCCCTATCTACAGACCCCAGAACGGACTGCCCCTAAATACAGACCACCTGTCCACCCAAAATAGAGACCCTTGACCAGACCACCCTATATACAGACACCAGAGCGGACTACCCCTAAATATACACCCCAGATCCGACTACCCCTGAATAGAGACCCCCAACCGTACTACTCCTATATACAGACCCCGGACCGCACTACTCCTAAATACATATAAATAATAAAAGACTTCTAAACAGAAAACAGGTGTGTACAGGTGCTTACTAAGAGTAGCCATCTCCATAAATATCCAATAAATAAAGTAGCACTCTGTAGCGCTGTAGCGTGTGAATATGACTTATGAGAAAATTGAATTGCATTATTGCTCTAGGAAACTGAAAATAATGACGATACTTAGCACATAATTTGGCCAATTCACGTCTGCCCAGTAGCAATGGCAAAGCGACCTTCTTTTGCTGGGAATCCATCCTAATGTGAATCCTCTTCTAGCCTGAAGCCGGCATTTATATGTGTAGGTAGGATCCTGCTGCAATGAAAACCACCACGGGCTGATGGGCGGAGAGCTTGGATAGAGGACCTGAATGAATTGGCCAAATTATGTCCTTAGTGTCTCCATTTTTTTCTTATTTTCTAGAGCAGTAATACAATTCAAATTTCATATAATTCATGTTTACAGGCTATAGCGCTACAGAGTGCTGCTTTATTTGTTATTTACCCTTAACTACAGACCCCAGATAGGACTTACTTTAAATAGAGAACCCAGGGTGGGCTAGCCCTAAATACAGTCCCCAGGGCGGGCTACCTTTAACAACAGACCCCAGACAAGACTACCCTAAATAGAGACCCCAGAGCGGGCTACCCCTAACCACAGACCCCAGACAGGACTATCCCTAAATAGAGACACCAGGGTGGGCTAGCCCTAAATACTGTCCCCAGGGCGGGCTACCTTTAACAACAGACCCCAGACAAGACTACCCTAAATAGAGACCCCAGGGCGGGCTACCCCTAACCACAGACCCCAGACAGGACTATCCCTAAATAGAGACACCAGGGTGGGCTAGCCCTAATTACAGACCCCAGACCGGACTACCCATAAATACAGACCGGACTACCCCTAAATACGGACCCGACTACTCCTAAATACAGACACCCGACCAGACTACCCCTATATGCAAACCGAGCTATGACAGGTCAGTACAGGTTTTCCTTTCCTGCTGCCTGCACCCTCCCTGCGATGGCTGCCCCCAAACATCTGATGCCAGTGTGATCTTACCCCTCATTTTCTCCTCTCTGCCAGGCAGCCATGCCCAGCACCGCCGCGCTCTCCGGGGTGAAGCCTCCCATTCATGAGCAGATCACAGAGCTGCAGAAGAAGATCCAGCTCCTGGGTAAGAAAGTCCACGGTGAGCTGCAAAACTACTGGTGACCCCGGGCTTGGGTGCCGTGACCAGTGCGGACCCAGGGGTCACCAAAATGGCAGCCGATATCACAGCATCGCACGGTAATATGGAGCAGCGGCCGGGCATAATGCACATTATAATGAACTGTTGCCCGCTCTTGTCAGATGGCGACCACAAGGCGTACCAAGAGAGCGCCAGCTCCACCATCCACAAGAACCGGGAGACCATTCAGTTCCTGCGGCAGGAGAACAAGAAGCTGCACAAGAAGTTGGCGGACGCCCTTGCGGTAAGGTCCAAGAAGCGGATTGGCAGGCTGACATTTAGCTCACCATAAGGCCAGTTCCATGAAGACGGTCTCAGTATGTTTGCATGTTATGGAATTGGCCCAGAACTTTCTCATCATCAGCCATTTCCTTGCTCTGCTCCTTAGGGGGACGAAAAGGTGATAAAAGAGGCTTTCCACAGTCACATGGTGGAGAGGGCAGCCATGAGGAGCAAAAGTGGACAAGTAAGTGATTATGTGGTCATACGTGGTTCAGTCCATGGTCACTTAAAGGGAATCTCCAGTGAGTCCCTCAGGAGAAGAAGACATGCCAGACTGCAGTTCTGTATCTGGTGGCCGACTTGCCATGGCTGACAACTGCAGATCTCCAATGTTCTGTGTGAGCTTTGCTGTTCCAGCTTTTACACTGTGACCCCCCCACTGGTCACAGCACCTGGTGTCAGCTGTTTGGTGCGGGTGCAGGGTGTCGGACCCCCACTGATCTGATGTTGATGAACTAGCATAAGTCTTCTGTCAGCCGACATCCCCTGCACCTCTTCCGATTAGTATGCCCGACACAATGCTGTGTGTGCGTCTCACTGGAACGATGCCAGACCTGCAAATCAGGAAAAGTTCCAACATTCCCAGCAGGGAAGGAGGAGGATCATACTGCTTGTTCCTGCAGGGAAGGAAGGGGATTGCAGGGCTTGTTTACGGCAGGGAGGAGGAGGATCATAGGGCTTATTTCCAGCAGGGAAGGAGGAGGATCGTAGGGCTCGTTTCCCGCAGGGGAGGAAGAGGATCATAGGGCTCGTTTCCAGGAGGGAAGGAGGAGGAGCGTAGGGCTTGTTTCCAGCAGGGAAGGAGGAGGATCGTAGGGCTTATTTCCAGCAGGGAAGGATGAGGATTGTAGGGCTTGTTTCCAGCAGGGAAGGAGAAGGATCGTAGGGCTTATTTACAGCATTGAAAGGAGGGAGATTGCAGGGCTAGTTTCCAGCAGGGAAGAAGGAGGATCGTAGGGCTAGTTTCCGGCAAGGAAGGAGGAGGATCGTAGGGCTCATTTCCGGCAGGGAAGAAGGAGGATCGCAGGGCTCGTTTCTGGCGGCCCCGGAAACTAATGAGGCCGATGGACCCGGGTCCTGTGAATCGATTCGCTCATCTCTGTTCATCAGTATCACAGACCCTCTAACAACTTGATAGATGATGAACAACCATTTTAGTGGTGATAACAATATAATTGTGTCCTCAGGCCGCTGTCCAGCTGATGGACCAGAAACTCTGCGACAAGATCAAGCGGCTCAACGCCCTGCGCCATCAGACGGACGGACGGAGGAAACGCTTGGAGGAGCTGCAGACTGTATATAAACAGAGCTGTGGTGAGGAGGAAGACAAGCCCGAGAACGATGGCGGAGCCATACCGGAGGAGCAGGTGATTGCCCATCAGATCGGTGGCCTAAGAGTCGGCTTGTGAGCGAGGCAGTTTCGTGGGTGATAATACGGAGCGTCCTTCCATCTGGTTGAACAACTCAAACACTAAATCATGGGGTTGTTTACCTTTAGACTCACCTAATCCTCCCACTAGAATTTCTAAAGCCCTCGAGTCTCCCTTTCTATCCTGCCTGGTCCACCTTAAATATGTTTCTGGAAAAGCTGGGTAATGGCTGCCATCACAGCACCCCTGTACCCAGCTTATCCTCAATGAGAAGTGTAGCTGGTCAGTAGGGATATAGCCCCTCTCTGCCATTACAGCACCCACATTGGGGGGATCACTCAGAGATGTTCCCATATCTACATAATCATTTAGGACCACTTTGAGCGTGTATCGGCAGTCATGTTGCTTTTCGAGAGTGGGAAGGATGTAGGTTAATGGGGTCAGACAGAATTGAAAAAAAAAACATAGTCGCTTTCTTTCAAAAACTGCCTCTCACCCCTCGATAGGTTGCGCCTGGTTTTGTCAGCCACATTTACTTCCATGGAGTGTCGCTGCAGTACCAGATACAACCTGTGGACAGGTGTGGCACTGTTGTTGAAAGAAGACAACCATGTTATGTTTTTCTAATCTTGTACCACCCCTTTAATCACTACCTCTGTATGATGACACTATACAACCATATAATCCTGTGTCTTCATCTTCTACTTGTTTCATCCGCAGAATGAAGCCTCAGAACAGGAGGAAACTCCTCAGCAGGTTATTTACTAATTATCTGTTAATTGCAAAACTTCTTGTGTCTCCTGTGACTCTGACGGAGGCCGCTATGTAATATCCCATGTAATATATGTAGACCAGACATGTGAGAATCTTTATCACATCGCAGGATACATTTGGGGCATCTTTAGAACCCACACTTCTTGGTTGGCTTACATTGCGCTCATCTGCACTTGTGGGGACATTTGGTCAATATGAGGCCCCCATATTACACCTATGGGTCTGAAAGGAACAAATCTCTTAGATGGGTTATCTACGACCTAAAGGGATTGTCCAGGCTTGGGGTTCAGTCTCTCTATGTGACTGCAGACTTGTGAATCCTCATGGCGCACGCTTTTCAGGATTCTTTGGCACTGGTGCAAGGTAGCTGGCAGGTGCATGACCACAAGTATATGATTTGCATATGTGCAGTCACATGCCGACTAGACAAGTGAATTGAGCGAGACCGGACACGTCTAGTCGGAATGTGATCGGAAGTCTGCAAATCACATACATGTGGTCACATGAGCGCCCGCACCTGGCGCCGAAGAATCCTGACAGTGGGCACTGAGAGGATTCACAAGCACGGACGCCCCCCTTACACATTAGACTTACGTCTGCTGAGTCCGCCAATATCAACTGGTTCGGCCGGCAGTCTAATATGTATGGGGGTCTTGGACAGATAATTGTCGGGGTAATAAAGGATCTGGTTTGTCCGATTTTGGACCGTTGATCCTTTTGTTCACCCAGAGATACCCGGCAGCGACTCTCTCATAGAGAACAAAGGAGCGCTCCATCTCCGGTGTATGGGAGAGACAGCTGCCAGCCGGTGAAACATCAACAACCATCTAAGGTGTATGAGGGGAGGGTGGACTTTATCTAGGGTGATAACACCTTAATGCTGTAGTCAATTTTTATTTTTGCACTTTAATGTTAACTTCTTTTCTTCCAAGAGCCATAGCTTTTTATTCTTCCCTTGACATTGTGATACGAGGGCTTGTTTTTTGTGGGACGAGTTGTAGTTTTGAACGACACATATCACTTTGTACTGAAAAATCCAACTTTAGTATCCCGTTTACTCCCAGTCGAGGATCGGTGGAGATGCTTGGAGTCGGACCCCTACTTATCTGATATTAAAGGGGATGTCTTAACTTCATTTCTTCAGGTCCTCACCTCTCCTATCCCTCGGCTCACTGCATTGCCGGGGGGCTCCTGAAGTTTAAGGCTGCGTGCCCACAATGCGGATTTAATGCGTTTCCCGACTTAATTTCTGCCGCGAAAACGCATTAAAAACGCATGTTAAGTTGTCTGCCATGTTTCCCAATGATAATCCGTATGTGCCGTGCACAATTGCGGCGATTTCGCCACAATTCCGCACAATTAATGGTTGTGCTGCGGATTTTTCCGCAATGATAATCCGCAGGGGAAATTTCCGCAGCACAACTATTAATTGTGCGGAATCGCGGTGAAATCGCCACCATTGACTTGCATGGGACCGCATAACATCCGCATGCATACTTGGACTTGCAGTTCCATGCAAGTCAATGGCGGCGATTTCACCCTGATTTCACCTTGTATGCATGCGGATGTTATGCGATTCAATGCGCGGATGGTACCCCGGTCTGGAGAAGAGGAGACTCTCCTCCGGACCCGGGTACCATAGAACCTGTAATTAAAAAAGAATAAAATAAAGAAAAAACACACTTACCTTCTGATGGCCCCTGTCTGCTCCCGGCGGCGCTGCTGGCTCTTCGGTTGCTCGCGGTGGTGTCAAAGGACCTTCCATGACGTCATTTAGTCATGTGACAGGTCACACGACCGCTGACGTCCTTTTTAGAGCACCGCGAGCCGCCGAAAACACCGGACGCACCGGAGAAGGAGACCAGGGGCCATCGGAAGGTGAGTATAATGTTTTTTTTTATTTTTCAACATTTTTATTCTTTTTTTACTATTGAAGCTGCATTTGCAGCATTGTAACTTGGTCACACAACATAAATCCATGCCGGTTGCATGGATTTATATAGTGTGACCAAGTTGTCAAACACTTTCCAAGTGATGCTAAAATCTCTTGGAAAGCGATTGACAACCTGCATGCGAAATCGCATGTTCAAAACGCTTCACAAACGCTTCTACCTGGCAGGAAAAACGCATGTACAATCCGCATGTAATACCCGCATGCATTTTTTCTGCCAGGGAGATGCAGAAATGCTCCGCAGCATTTCTGCATCATGGGCACTTACAGTTCAGTCCGGGAACATGGTCGCACCTTTGGTCCAAAGAACACGCATCGTAGTAGAGGCAGCTTTGATTCTGCTCATTTTATAAGCCGTTTGCAATTTTAACCCCATAAGAATTGGAGAAACCCGTCTCCTGAGGATGGGTCATGGGCCATGGACGGCTTTTAACCCTTTACATGCCCTCTGCCTCCTCCTCCAGTCTCTGCGCCTACTAGAAAATCGTCTGGAAAAAGCGCAGCTGAAATTGCAGGAATCGGGACACATATACAGCGTGTACCAGAAGCTGAAGGACCATATGCAGGTGACGTACGAGACGTAGCTACTCCCTCTCCTCCCCACACCATGCCATGTTACGTCTGAGGGTCCCGAGCTGTACGTTACTGTGCTACCATTTCTGCAGGAGGAAAGCCTGACGTTTCAGTCACAGCTGGATCTACTCGAAGCCGAGATCCTCCGACAGAGGAATGAACTGAAGGAACTCCAGATGATGAACAAGGATGCGGTGATGTCACGGGATATGGCCCGGGTATGTGGGGGTGGCCCGGGTATGTAGGGGGAGGCCCAGGTATGTGGGGGTGGCCTGGGTATGTGGGGGAGGCCCGGGTATGTGGGGGGTGAACCGTGTATGTGGGGGTGGCCCGGGTATGTGCGGGGTTGAAATGTGTATGTTGGGGTGGCCCAGGTATGTGGTGGTAGCCCGGGTATGTGGGGGGTGAACTTTGTATGTGGGGGGTGGCCCGGGTATGTGGTGGTGGCCCAGGTATGTGGGGGTAGGCTGGGTATGTGGGGGGGTGAACCGTGTATGTGGGGATGGCCCAGGTATGTGGGGGTAGCCCGGGTATGTGGGGAGGGTGAACCGTGTATGTGGGGGGTGGCCCGGGTACCTGGGGGGTGAGCCGTGTATGTGGGGATGGCCCAGGTATGTGGGGTTAGCCCGGGTATGTGGGGGGGTGAACCGTGTATGTGGGGGGTGGCCCGGGTACCAGGGGGATGAGCCATGTATGTGGGGGGTGGCCCGGGTATGTGGGGTTAGCCCGGGTATGTGGGGGGGTGAACCGTGTATGTGGGGGGTGGCTCGGGTATGTGGGGGGTGAGCCGTGTATGTGGGGGGTGGCCCGGGTATGTGGGGGTAGCTCGCGTATGTGGGGGGAGTGAACCGTGTATGTGGGGGTAGACCGGGTATGTGGGGAGGGTGAACCGTGTATGTGGGGGGGGTGGCCCGGGTATGTGGGGGGTGAACCGTGTATGTGGGGGCTGGCCCGGGTATGTGGGGGTAGCTCGGGTATGTGGGGGGGGTGAACCGTGTATGTGGGGGGTGGCCTGAGTATCTGGGGGGTGAACGGTGTATGTAGGGGTGGCCTGGGTATATGGAGAGTGAGCTGTGTATGTGGGGGTAGGCCCGGGTATGTGGGGGTAGCTTGGGTATGTGGGGGGTGAACCGTGTATGTGGGGGTGGCCCAGGTGTGTGGGGGTAGCCCGGGAATGTGGGGGGGTGAACTTTGTATGTGGGGGGTGGCCCGGGTATGTGGGGGGTGAGCCGTGTATGTGGGGGGTGGCCCGGGTATGTGGGGCGCTGAACCGTGTATGTGGGGGTGGCCCAGGTATGTGGGGGTAGCCCTGGTATGTGGGGGGGTGAACTGTGTATGTGGGGGTGGCCCAGGTATGTGGGTGGGTGAACCATGTATGTGGGGGTGGCCCGGGTATGTGGGGGTGGCCCGGGTATGTGGGGGGGTGAACCGTGTATGTGGGGGTAGCCCGGGTATGTGGGGGGGTGAACCGTGTATGTGGGTGGTGAGCCGTGTATGTGGGGGGTGGCCCGGGTATGTGGGGGTAGCCCGGGTATGTGTGGGGGGGGTGAACCGTGTATGTCGGGGGTGGCCCGGGTATGTGGGGGGTGGCCCGGGTATGTGGGGGTAGCTCGGGTATGTGGGGGGGGGTGAACCGTGTATGTGGGGGGGTTAACCGTGTATGTGGGGGGTGGCCTGAGTATCTGGGGGGTGAGCCGTGTATATGGGGGGTGGCACGGGTATGTGAGGGTAGCCCGGGTATGTGGGGGGGGGTGAACTGTGTATGTGGGGGTAGCCCAGGTATGTGGGGGGGGTGAACCGTGTATGTGGGGGGGTGAACCGTGTATGTGGGGGGGTGGCCCGGGTATGTGGGGGGTGAGCTGTGCATGTGGGGGGTGGTCCGTGTATGTGGGGGTAGCTCGGGTATGTGGGGGGGTGAACCGTGTATGTGGGGGGGTGTGAACCGTGTATGAGGGGGATGGTCTGAGTATCTTGGTGGTGAACAGTGTATGTATGGGTGGCCTGGGTATATGGAGAGTGAGCTGTGTATGTGGGGGGTAGCCCGGGTATGTGGGAGGTGAATGGTGTATGTGGGGGTGGCCGAGTATGTGGGGGAGTGAACCATGTATGTGGGGGGGGGATGGTCTGAGTATCTTGGTGGTGAACAGTGTATGTAGGGGTGGCCTGGGTATATGGAGAGTGAGCTGTGTATGTGGGGGGTAGCCCGGGTATGTGGGAGGTGAATGGTGTATGTGGGGGTGGCCGAGTATGGGGGGGGGGTGAAACGTGTATGTGAGGGTGGCCGAGTATGTGGGGGGTGGCCCGGGTATGTGGGGGGTAAGCCGTATATGTGGGGGGTGGCCTGGGTATGTGGGGGGTGAACCGTGTATGTGGGGAGGTGAACCATGTATGTGGGGGGGAGGTGAACCGTGTATGTGGGGGGGTGAACCGTGTATGTGGGGAGGTGAACCATGTATGTGGGGGGGAGGTGAACCGTGTATGTGGGGGGGTGAACCGTGTATGTGGGGAGGTGAACCATGTATGTGGGGGGGAGGTGAACCGTGTATGTGGGGGGGTGAACCGTGTATGTGGGGAGGTGAACCATGTATGTGGGGGGGAGGTGAACCGTGTATGTGGGGAGGTGAACCGTGTATGTGGGGGGGTGAACCGTGTATGTGGGGGGTGGCCTGGATATGTGGGGGGTGAACGGTGTATGTAGGGGTGGCCTGGGTATATGGAGAGTGAGCTGTATACTGTATGTGGGGGTGACCTAGGTATTATGGGGGGTGGGCCGTGTGTGTGTGGGGTGGCCCGGGTATGTGGGGGGTGAGCCATGTAAGTGGGGGGGTGGGCCATGTATGTAGCGGGTGAGCCGTGTATGTGGGGGGTGGCCCAGGTGTATGGGGGGTGGGCTGTGTATGTGAAGGGTTGAGCCGTGTATGTGGGGGGTGGCCCAGGTATGCAGGGGGTGGGCCGTGACATATGGCTCACTTATGACTATACACAGTGTAGTAATTCCTTTTGGGGTTACACAGTAAAATCCCATTTATACCGGCCGATTTCTGCCCGGAAACTAATGCTAATCGACTGTATAGAAGTCGATCTGCGCTCGTTTAATGACCCATAACGATCACTCTGTACTTGTCACTCAACCAGTCCCCAAATCTGCAAATTCCTACTTATGATGGGCAAAACGCCCAATGGCTTTGAGGTCTCCTCCACCCACCATTGATTTATATTATCCTCCTTTACAGACAGAACTTCAGCAGCAGGAAGAGGAGTTTCACCGCGAGCGCCGGGAGAGGGATCGGATCCTTCAGGAGTACAAGCGTCAGGCAGAAGAGAGACGTATGTTCGCTGAGCGCGCGGAAAGAAGAGTAAGTAGCCATTTGTGATCAGCAATCCATACTGCATATAAGCTCCCCCTAGTGGTGGCACTTCACACTTATAATTTTGGCCATAGATTTTCTTGTAGGATCCGCCAACTATCTCATAAGTTTTCTAGCAGGCGAGCGATGGCTCCTGCGAGGTGTCAACATATTCTTAACTTGCACTGTCCCCATTCTTGACTTTTTAGGCTCAGCGTGTGACTTTGCCTGGAGAGGACGCTCCTACCGACATCCAACTGGTATCTAATGGACACGAAGAAGAAAAGGCAATCCGGTCCTATCAGGAGGCTTTTCAGAGGATAAAGGAGGCCACAGGGGTGACAGATACACAGGTGAGAGGCCGCCCTCATCAGGTCACCCACAGATTTTCTATTGAATTCAGTTCTGGGTTCTGGCTGGGTCATTCCAAAACTTTGATCTTTTTCTGGTGAATCCGTTCTTTTGTTGATTTGGAGATCACTTAGAGTGAAATTCCTCTTCATCTTCAGCTTTTTAGCAGAGGCCTGAAGGTTTTGATGCAAAATTGACTGATATTTGGGACTGTTCATAGTTCTCTCCACCTTGACTATTGCCCCAGAATCCAGCCCCAAAGCAGAATTGTTCCTCCACCATGCCTCACTGTAACGGGTCCGGGAGGCGGAACCTCTGAGCTACTATACAAGGGGGCGGCCCTTGTAAGGGAGCGGGTGGCAGTCTCTGGGTGAACGGACAGGGAGTTACGGCAAGTGATCAGGGCAGTCTCTGGGTAAGGGGTAGGTACGACCTGTGATGGCAGAGCCTCCGGGTAGGCTAGCAGGCAGATGGTAGATGTGTGCTCCCAGGTGAGCAAGCGAGAGTCTCTGGAATAGCAGGTGGTCACGGCACGTGACGGCGGAACCTCCGGGCTGGCAGGCAGGTAGGTAACGGAGAAGCGCTCCCAGGTGAGCGGGCAAGAGTCTCTGGAATAGCTGGTGGTCACCGCACGTGACAACGGGACCTCCGGGCTGGCAAGCAGGCAGGTAACGGAGATGCGCTCCCAGGTGAGCGGGCAAGAGTCTCTGAGATAGCTGGTGGTCACAGCACGTGACAACGGAGCCTCCGGGCTGGCAAGCAGGCAGGTAGCGGAGAAGCGCTCCCAGGTGAGCGGGCAAGCTGGTCCATAGACAGACTGACCGGAGTTGTAAGGCAGACCGTCGGACCTCAGGCAAGCAGGCAGGTAGCTGATGTGCGCTCCCAGGTGAGCGGACAAGTTGGTCCTTAGACAGACTGACCGGAGTTGTAAGGCAGACCGTCGGACCTCAGGCAGGCAGGCAGGTAACAAGTATTCAGG
Source organism: Phyllobates terribilis (assembly GCF_046119375.1). Taxonomy (NCBI): domain Eukaryota; kingdom Metazoa; phylum Chordata; class Amphibia; order Anura; family Dendrobatidae; genus Phyllobates; species Phyllobates terribilis. Next base: position 583,558,455 of record NW_027362771.1, read on the forward strand.
CAGGAATCAGGCAGGTAACTAGCAGGAAACTGGCAGGAAACTGGCAGGAAACTGGCAACGGGACCTGAGGGCTGAAGCACAGGTGAGACACAGGTGCAAACAACATTGCTCGGGCACCTCCATTTTGGAGGAGGTGCCTTTTATATGATGAAGTCCTCCGGCCATTGGCCGGGGACTCTTTAGGGCGACGCGCGCGGCCCCTTTAAGAGGAGGGGAGCGCGCGCGCGCGCGCCCTAAGCACAGGGGCCGGGAAGGAGCGCGCGCCGAGAGCAGAGCAGGAGGAGGACGCCGGGACGGAGCGCGCGCTGACAGCAGAGCGGGGAGAGGACGCCGGGCACGGAGCAGAGCGGTGAGGGGAGCAGCGTCCCTGCCTAGCAGAGGGCAGGGACGCCAGCGCTACACTCACTGTGAGTATGGTGTTATTTTAGTGATTCACAGTGTGGGCTTTGCACCTTTTGGAATTCTGGTAAAAAAAATTATCAGTGGATCATCACACATAACACGTTTTCCCACATGCTTTTGTCAGACTTGATGTAGGCTTTGGTAAAACATAGCGGGACTTAGATATTTTTCTCTGTGAGAAAAGGCTTCTGTCTCGCCACCCTACCCACAGGCCTGACATATGAAGAATACAGGAGATTGTTGTCATATGCAGTTCACAACCAGGACTTACCAGAAATTCTTGCACCTTCCTTTAATGTTGCTGTCGGCCTCTTTGCAGTCTCCCAGAACAATTTTCTTCTTGTCTTTTAATCAATTTTTGAGGGACGTCCAGTTCTAAATAATGTCACTGTTGTGAGAAATTTAAGCCACTTCATGATGACGTCTTCACAGTGCTTTATTGTATTTCTAATACCTTGAAAACATTTTTGTTCTCTTTTCCCGACTCATAATTTTTAACAATGAGATCCCTTTGCTGTGTTGTCAGCTGTTGTGGCTTTTGCTGTAAAAATACAACTGAGAAAATGTCAGGAAAATCTTCCTAGAACAGCAAAACTTTATATGGGGATAAGAAGAACCCCTGTAAATGATGGCGGCCGTACACTGACTACTATCTAACATGATCGTAAATGTGATTGGCTAATTCTAAACACAACCACATGCCCAATTCTAAGAGGATGTTCACACTTCTGCAGCCACATTATTTTAGTTTTGTTATTTTTATTTTCCCCCTCAAAGTGATTTCAGGATTTTTTTTCAACAGATTATGGGCGACATTAAAGTCGGGAAAACTTTCTATATGATTCTTCTTGGCATGATTTATTTTTGATTTACTTTTCATATTCACTGTAAGTGGTCAAACCTTTGTGATACTTTGTCCTACTCCCGATAGGGCGGAAGGGAGAGGCTCCTGCTGCAGGAATACAGTATAATTTTATACATATTATCTGATGCAGAGAATATAAATAGTTGACACAAATTGATGAATGCTTTACAAAATAGACACCATGAAAATTAACCTGTTCTCTATATCCTCCAATGATTAGGAAGTGGTGAGACGCTTCATTGCCCAGGGGGAGACCCACAAACACTTGGAAGAGCTGAAGAGCGAGAATGAGCGGACTCTGGTGAGGCTTAAAGAGGAAAAAGAGAGACTGCAGGATGCCTTCCAGGAGCTGAAGTATTCGGGGGAGGCCAAGCTGTCCAGGTACCTATACACACAGGTCAGACAGGTGCTGTGGTTAAAGGGATATTCCTACCATAGTTAGTGATGGCGTATCCTAGGGGTATATCAAGAGCAAAACCCAACATATTCCTGTGTATAAATGGAAAAAGCTTAAAGGTGAGCAGTTTGTTTCGCCCAGTCCGGTCCTCCTTGATACTCGGTCTTGCACGGACACCTCTGGTGCTTACGAGGCCTCCGTCATGACGTTGCAGGGCCTATAAAGCAGCAAACAATCCCAGGATGCCGGGCACAGAAGTGACGACTGTCCTGGTCCAGCTGTTACGGAGGCCACCAAGTGTCTGTCCGAACAAAACCACTTAGCTAGGACCCAGAAAGTGGCCGAAAAAAGACAAACATTCTATGACAGTTGTCAGTTCCCTTCCCCCACACCGCCGGTCATGCACGTCCTGTTATGGCCATTATCCTCCATATTTTTTCCCCCATTGCATTCATTGGTGGGCAACTGAAGAAGGCTGTGATACTTCTGAGTTGGGGCCCTGATGGTGGCCCCATATTGCTGTAGATGTGTAGAATAGTTTTTAGAAATATCCAGACCTTACGCCATGTTTTACTAGTCATGTCCGATGTTCATCAACCGCAGCGGTCAGCAGATTTTAGAAGAGCTTCAAGCTCATCTACAGAAGGAAGAGAAGAGACAAGAGAAGAATAAGGAGGAGCTGGAGAAGATGACCAAAATTTTGGTGGCAGCAAAGTCTGGAGTGGAGCACCTGTCTACCAAAGTGCAGCATGTCAAGGTGGTGAGTACTCAGATATGGAGGGGAGCAAAACAAGCAAATAGAAAGTGCAGAATTCAACTGGTATGTGTTTACAACTATTATTCTCTTTTATCAGCCCAGGAGCCATTTTCCTGCAAAGGATCTGTCTTCTCAGTCAGATGAGTATGTCCTGGATGTCCTGGACACCACCGACCAAAAGCTGCAGAAACTCCTGGAGGAGTTAGACGGGCAGAACATTGGAGAGATCCTAAGGCAGATGGAGGAGGAGGAGGTAAGACGAAGCGTCTGGAGAAACCTAGATGGATGACATTCTGTCAAAAGAGCCACCTTGCACAGTGTCGCTTTGTAGGAAAACCTTACTGATATATACAGTACAGACCAAAAGTTTGGACACACCTTCTCATTTAAAGATTTTTCTGTATTTTCATGACTATGAAAATTGTACATTCACACTGAAGGCATCAAAACTATAAATTAACACATATGGAATTATATACTTAACAAAAAAGTGTGAAACAACTGAAAATATGTCTTATATTCTAGGTTCTTCAAAGTAGCCACCTTTTGCTTTGATGACTGCTTTGCACACTCTTGGCATTCTCTTGATGAGCTTCAAGAGGTAGACACCGGAAATGGTTTTCACTTCACAGGTGTGCCCTGTCAGGTTTAATAAGTGGGATTTCTTGCCTTATAAATGGGGTTGGGACCATCAGTTGTGTTGTGCAGAAGTCTGGTGGATACACAGCTGATAGTCCTACTGAATAGACTGTTAGAATTTGTATTATGGCAAGAAAAAGGCAGCTAAGTAAAGAAAAACGAGTGGCCATCATTACTTTAAGAAATGAAGGTCAGTCAGTGCGAAAAATTTTGAAAACTTTGAAAGTGTCCCCAAGTGCAGTTGCAAAAACCATCAAGCACTATAAAGAAACTGACTCACATGAGGACCGCCCCAGGAAAGGAAGACCAAGAGTCACCTCTGCTTCTGAGGATAAGTTTATCCGAGTCACCAGCCTCAGAAATCGCAGGTTAACAGCAGCTCAGATTAGAGACCAGGTCAATGCCACACAGAGTTCTAGCAGCAGACACATCTCTACAACAATTGTTAAGAGGAGACTTTGTGCAGCAGGCCTTCATGGTAAAATAACTGCTAGGAAACCACTGCTAAGGACAGGCAACAAGCAGAAGAGACTTGTTTGGGCTAAAGAACACAAGGAATGGACATTAGACCAGTGGAAATCTGTGCTTTGGTCTGATGAGTCCAAATTTTTTGGTTCCAACCATCGTGTCTTTGTGCGACGCAGAAAAGGTGAATGGATGGACTCTACATGCCTGGTTCCCACCGTGAAGCATGGAGGAGGAGGTGTGGGGGTGCTTTGCTGGTGACACTGTTGGGGATTTATTCAAAATTGAAGGCATACTGAACCAGCATGGCTACCACAGCATCTTGCAGCGGCATGCTATTCCATCCGGTTTGCGTTTAGTTGGGCCATCATTTATTTTTCAACAGGACAATGACCCCAAACACACCTCCAGGCTGTGTAAGGGCTATATGACCAAGAAGGAGAGTGATGGGGGGGCTACGCCAGATGACCTGGCCTCCACAGTCACCAGACCTGAACCCAATCGAGATGGTTTGGGGTGAGCTGGACCTCAGAGTGAAGGCAAAAGGGCCAACAAGTGCTAAGCATCTCTGGGAACTCCTTCAAGATTGTTGGAAGACCATTTCCGGTGACTACCTCTTGAAGCTCATCAAGAGAATGCCAAGAGTGGTCTGAAGTTGGGACCCGGTCCTATTTGTCTACCCTTTTATATGCATTACTTCAACTTTGATATACAGTAAGGTTTTTAATATAGACAGTGTAGGTACCGTCCCAATTTAGGGTCACCTTGTCGCTGGTGGGACGGCTTGTATACTTTTTTTGATCAAAAATAGTTCACTAAGTACCCTATATTTAATATGCAACTTTGCTTTACATTTATATATAATGATGGTAGGGTATGAGATATATTTTTTGTCTTTTGTAGGTTTTGCTTCTTTTTGCAAGAGTGTGCAAAGCAGTCATCAAAGCAAAAGGTGGCTACTTTGAAGAACCTAGAATATAAGCCATATTTTCAGTTGTTTCACACTTTTTTGTTAAGTATATAATTCCACATGTGTTAATTCATAGTTTTGATGCCTTCAGTGTGAATGTACAATTTTCATAGTCAAGAAAATACAGAAAAATCTTTAAATGAGAAGGTGTGTCCAAACTTTTGGTCTGTACTGTATATACACTGCTCAAAAAAATAAAGGAACACTCAAATAACACATCCTAGATCTGAATGAATGAAATCTTCTCATTGAATACTTTGTTCTGTACAAAGTTGAATGTGCTGACAACAAAATCACACAAAAATCAGCAATGGAAATCAAATGTATTAACCAATGGAGGCCTGGATTTACTGAAAATGAAAGTGGAAAAACACACTACAGGCTGATCCAACTTTGATGTAATGTCGTTAAAACAAGGCAAAATGAGTCTCAGTATTGTGTGTGGCCTCCACGTCCCTACAACGCCTGGGCATGCTCCTGATGAAGTTGCAGATGGTCTCCTGTGGGATCTCCTCCCAGACCTGGACTAAAGCATCCGCCAACTCCTGGACAGTCTGTGGTGCAACGTGACGTTGGTGGATGGAGCGAGACATGATGTCCCATATGTGCTCAATTGGATTCAGGTCTGGGGAACGGGCGGGCCAGTCCATAGCTTCAATGCCTTCATCTTGCAGGAACTGCTGACACACTCCAGCCACATGAGGTCTGGCATTGTCCTGCATTAGGAAGAACCCAGGGCCAACCACACCAGCATATGGTCTCACAAGAGGTCTGAGGATCTCATCTCGGTACCTAATGGCAGTCAGGCAACCTCTGGCGAGCACATGGAGGGCTGTGCGGCCCTCCAAAGTAATGCCATCCCACACCATTATTTACACACTGCCAAACCGGTCATGCTGAAGGATGTTGCAGGCAGCAGATCGCTCTCCACGGCGTCTCCAGACTCTGTCACGTCTGTCACATGTGCGAAGTGTGAACCTGCTTTCATCTGTGAAGAGAACAGGGCGCCAATGGCGACTTTGCCAATCCTGGTGTTCTGTGGCTAATGCCAAGCGTCCTGCACGGTGTTGGGCTGTGAGCACAACCCCCATCTGTGGACGTCGGGCCCTCATACCACCCTCATGGAGTCAGTTTCTAACCGTTTGTGCAGACACATGCACATTTGTGGCCTGCTGGAGGTAATTTTGCAGGGCTCTGGCAGTGCTCCTCCTGTTCCTCCTTGCACAAAGGCGGAGGTAGCGGTCCTGCTGCTCGGTTGTTGCCCTCCTACGGCCCCCTCCACGTCTCCTGGTGTACTGGCCTGTCTCCTGGTAGCGACTCCAGCCTCTGGACACTACGCTGACAGACACAGCAAACCTTCTTGCCACAGCTCGCATTGATGTGCCATCCTGAATGAGCTGCACTACCTGAGCAACTTCTGTGGGTTGTAGAGTCCATCTCATGCTACCACGACTGTGAAAGCACAACCAACATTCAAAAGTGACCAAAACATCAGCCAGAAAGCATTGGTACTGAGATGTGGTCTGTGGTCCCCACCTGCAGAACCACTCCTTTATTGAGGGTGTCTTGATAATTGCCAATAATTTCCATCTATTGTCTATTCCATTTGCACAGCAGCATGTGAAATTGATTGTCAATCAGTGTTGCTTCCTAAGTGGACAGTTTGATTCCACAGAAGTTTGATCTACTTGGAGTTATATTCTGTTGTTTAAGTGTTCCCTTTATTTTTTTGAGCAGTGTGTATATACTGTAACTCCAGACCCAAAGGCTGTGTTTGGTATTACTGCTCATCTGCATTGAAGTGATTAGGTTTTCTGCATTGCGGGATAAGATTTATATACCATGGAGGTGTGAACACATTACCTTTTATCTCCAGTTCCAGGCTTCCATCGAGGGCAAACTTCCAGCTTTTAACGTTCGCATCCCGCTGCCGGCACTGGCCAAGCAGGACACATTTGATGGTACGTGGGGAGCCAGCAACTCTTGGGTAGTGAATATTTTTATTTTTGGCGGCTCACTACATGTTAATATTTGTCTACAGATGATGAGGACAGCGGAGAGGACGAAGGCGATGTGGTGACACGCGCCAGTCTAAAGAAACAGTCCCAGCAAATCATAGAGTCTAAGACCAAAAGAAAGGCCCGGCCCAAGAAGAAGAAGGGGAAGCAGTGAGGGATAGCGGTGACACGCCAGTCCTGTTAGAGATACACCTGACATAACTATGTCTACACTCAACAACCCAATCTACTTTGTACAACTGTCCTGTTTCCTAGATCTACAATCTTCTGCCAGTCCTGTTTCCTAGATCTACAATCTTCTACCAGACTTTTTCCTAGATCTACAATCTTTTACCAGTCCTGTTTCCTAGATTTACAATCTTCTACCAGTCCTGTTTCCTAGATTTACAATCTTCTACCAGTCCTGTTTCCTAGATCTACAATCTTCTACCAGTCCTGTTTCCTAGATCTACAATCTTCTACCAGTCCTGTTTCCTAGATCTGCAATCTTCTACCAGACTTTTTCCTAGATCTACAATCTTTTACCAGTCCTGTTTCCTAGATTTACAATCTTCTACCCGTCCTGTTTCCTAGATCTACAATCTTCTACCAGTCTTGTTTCCTAGATTTCTTTTACCTATCCTGTTTGCTAGATGTACAATAACCTACCAGTCATGTGTCCTAGATATAGAATCATCTAGCAGTCCTGCTTCATAGATCTACAATTGTCTACCTGTCCTGCTCCATAGAACTACAATCGCCTGCCTGTTCTGATTGATACATCTACAATCTTCTATATGTCTACCTGCCTTATTTTATAGGACTAGGCTTATCTACCTGATTAGGCTCTCATCTTCCTGACTTGCTTAGGGTTAATCATCTACCTGTCCTGTTTCCTAGATCTACAATCTACTATTAGTCCTGTCTCCTATATTTACAATCATCTGCCTGTCCTTCATAGATTTACAATCATGTCCTGCTTCGGAGATCTACAATCATTTACCTGTCCTGATCCATAGATTTACAATCATCGACCTGTCCTGATTCCTAGGTTTACAATCATGTCCTGCTACATAGATCTACAATCGTTTACCTGTCTTGCCTCATAGATCTGCAATCATCTACCTGTCCTGCTTCCTAAATCTACATTCATCTACCTGTCCTGCATCCTAGATGCACAATCATCTACCTGTCCTGCTTCGTAGATCTACAATCGTCTACATGTCGTAGCCTCTTTCAGTCCCCCCCTTGCCGGCCACCACTGTCTGCACCCCATGTCAGCCCCCTTCCCTCTCTGTAAGTGGCGCAGACAGGGGGGCAGAGGATCAGACTCTGACTTCTCATGACGCTGCCAAGATCAGAAGTGTTGTGGGAACAGCTGCTTTGTGACGTTATCCTGAGACATGAGCGAGGCTGAAATGTGACCTCTTATGTTTTCCCTATAACAAATAAATAAAAATTCTCTAAAAAACCCTGTCTCTCTCCCTGCGTTAATAACCATAGAGGTCCTGTGTCTCATGTGCCTTGGACTTTTCCACCAGATATCGCTTGCAGCCAAGCGAAAGCAAGACAGAGATGTGCGTGACATGGCCGTCACCAGACTCTGAGGATCCTACACAGTGACTGCATACACAGACCCAGCTACACAGATAGTGGCAGAGGTCAATTCCCAAAGAATAACTCAGATACTTCTGGGCCTCTTTGCTCAGAAGTGGGGATGATTATTAGATGTCACCTATGTATTGTATTTCACTTCCTAAAGCAGTAGATTGTGCTTCAGAGCTGTCCTCCTCTCGGCAATTAGGAACATGAAGTTGCAACCAAACTTAGCCATTTTTTTAATTATGAAGCGCTGCTCCGTGTCACCGGATCATCAAGCATGTAAGCAACTCAACTCATTCCTGCGCTCAATATTCCCATTCATTTGTCCATGTCTCGTACACTTTTACAAGGATTGTCGTTGTTACACCAGTGTGTACCCTGTATCCTCTTATTACAGTAACCCGGCTCCTGATCCTTTTATTACCCTGTAACCTATTATTACAGTAACCCGGCTCCTGATCCTCTAATTACCGTAACCCGGGTCCTGAGCCTCTTATTACCCCTGTAACCTCTTATTACAGTAACCCGGCTCCTGATCCTCTTATTACCCTGTAACCTCTTATTACAGTAACCTGACTCCTGATCCTCTTATTACCCTGTAACCTCTTATTACAGTAACCCGGCTCCTGATCCTCTAATTACCGTAACCCGGGTCCTGAGCCTCTTATTACCCCTGTAACCTCTTATTACAGTAACCCGGCTCCTGATCCTCTGATTACCCTGTACCCCCTTATTACAGTAACCCAGCTCCTGATCCTCTTATTACCCTGTAACCTCATATTACAGTAACCCGGCTCCTGATCCTCTCATTACCCTGTAACCTCTTATTACAGTAACCCGGCTCCTGATCCTCTTATTACCCTGTAACCTCTTATTACAGTAACCCGGCTCCTGATCCTCTTATTACCCTGTAACCTCTTATTACAGTAACCCGGCTCCTGATCCTCTTATTACCCTGTAACCTCTTATTACAGTAACCCGGCTCCTGATCCTCTTATTACCCTGTAACCTCTTATTACAGTAACCCGGCTCCTGATCCTCTTATTACCCTGTAACCTCTTATTACAGTAACCCGGCTCCTGATCCTCTTATTACCCTGTAACCTCTTATTACAGTAACCTGGCTCCTGATCCTCTTATTACCCCTGTAACCTCTTATTACAGTAACCCGGCTCCTGATCCTCTGATTACCCTGTAACCTCTTATTACAGTAACCCGGCTCCTGATCCTCTGTTTACCCTGTAACCTCTTATTACAGTAACCCAGCTCCTGATCCTCTTATTACCCTGTAACCTCATATTACAGTAACCCGGCTCCTGATCCTCTGATTACCCTGTAACCTCTTATTACAGTAACCCGGCTCCTGATCCTCTTATTACCCTGTAACCTCATATTACAGTAACCCGGCTCCTGATCCTCTGATTACCCTGTAACCTCTTATTACAGTAACCCGGCTCCTGATCCTCTTATTACCCTGTAACCTCATATTACAGTAACCCGGCTCCTGATCCTCTGATTACCCTGTAACCTCTTATTATATTAACCCGGCTCCTGATCCTCTTATTACCCCTATAACCTCTTATTACAGTAACCCGGCTCCTGATCCTCTTATTACCCCTGTAACCTCTTATTACAGTAACCCGGCTCCTGATCCTTTTATTACCCTGTAACCTATTATTACAGTAACCCGGCTCCTGATCCTCTAATTACCGTAACCCGGGTCCTGAGCCTCTTATTACCCCTGTAACCTCTTATTACAGTAACCCGGCTCCTGATCCTCTCATTACCCTGTAACCTCTTATTACAGTAACCCGGCTCCTGATCCTCTTATTACCCTGTAACCTCTTATTACAGTAACCTGACTCCTGATCCTCTTATTACCCTGTAACCTCTTATTACAGTAACCCGGCTCCTGATCCTCTAATTACCGTAACCCGGGTCCTGAGCCTCTTATTACCCCTGTAACCTCTTATTACAGTAACCCGGCTCCTGATCCTCTGATTACCCTGTACCCCCTTATTACAGTAACCCAGCTCCTGATCCTCTTATTACCCTGTAACCTCATATTACAGTAACCCGGCTCCTGATCCTCTCATTACCCTGTAACCTCTTATTACAGTAACCCGGCTCCTGATCCTCTGATTACCCTGTAACCTCTTATTACAGTAACCCGGCTCCTGATCCTCTGATTACCCTGTAACCTCTTATTACAGTAACCCAGCTCCTGATCCTCTTATTACCCTGTAACCTCATATTACAGTAACCCGGCTCCTGATCCTCTGATTACTCTGTAACCTCTTATTACAGTAACCCGGCTCCTGATCCTCTTATTACCCTGTAACCTCATATTACAGTAACCCGGCTCCTGATCCTCTGATTACCCTGTAACCTCTTATTACAGTAACCCGGCTCCTGATCCTCTTATTACCCTGTAACCTCATATTACAGTAACCCGGCTCCTGATCCTCTCATTACCCTGTAACCTCTTATTATATTAACCCGGCTCCTGATCCTCTTATTACCCCTATAACCTCTTATTACAGTAACCCGGCTCCTGATCCTCTTATTACCCCTGTAACCTCTTATTACAGTAACCCGGCTCCTGATCCTCTGATTACCCTGTAACCTCTTATTACAGTAACCCGGCTCCTGATCCTCTTATTACCCCTATAACCTCTTATTACAGTTACTCGCCTCCTGATCCTCTTATTACCCTGTAACCTCTTATTACAGTAACCCCTTATTACAGTAACCCGGCTCCTGATCCTCTTATTACCCCTGTAACCTCTTATTACAGTAACCCAGCTCCTGATCCTCTTATTACCCTGTAACCTCTTATTACTGTAACCCAGCTCCTGATCCTCTTATTACCCTGTAACCTCTTATTACTGTAACCCCACTCCTGATCCTCTTATTACACTGTAACCTCTTATTACAGTAGTCCGGCTCCTGATCCTCTTATTACCCCTGTAACCTCTTATTACAGTAGTCCGGCTCCTGATCCTCTTATTACCCCTGTAACCTTTTATTACAGTAACCTCTTATTAAAGTAACTCGGCTCCTGATCCTCTTATTACAGTAGCCCGCCTCCTGATCCTCTTATTACCCCTATAGCCTCTTATTAGAGTAACCCGGCTCTTGATCCTCTTATTACCCTGTAACCTCTTATTACAGTAGCCCGCCTACTGATCCTCTTATTACTCCTATAACCTCTTATTAGAGTAACCCGGCTCCTGATCCTCTTATTACCCCTATAACCTCTTATTACAGTAACCCAGCTTCTGATCCTCTTATTACCCTGTAACCTATTATTACAGTAACCCGGCTCCTGATCCTCTTATTACCCCTGTAACCTCTTATTACAGTAACCCGGCTCCTGATCCTCTTATTACCCTGTAACCTATTATTACAGTAACCCAGCTCCTGATCCTCTTATTACCCTGTAACCTTTTATTACAGTAACCCGGCTCCTGACCCTCTTATTAGCCCTGTAATCTCTTATTACAGTAACCCGGCTCCTGATTCCCTTATTACCCCTGTAATCTCTTATTACAGTAACCCGGCTCCTGATCCTCTTATTATCCAGTAATTTCTTATTACAATAGCTCGCTACTGATCCTCTTATTACTCTGGTCACCTCTTATTACAGTAACCCGGCTCCTGACCCTCTTATTACCCCTGTAACCTTTTATTACAGTAACCTCTTATTACAGTAAATCGGCTCCTGATCCTCTTATTACAGTAGCCCGCCTCCTGATCCTCTTATTACCCCTATAACCTCTTATTAGAGTAACCCGGCTCCTGATCCTCTTATTACCCTGTAACCTCTTATTACAGTAGCCCGCCTCCTGATCCTCTTATTACTCCTATAACCTCTTATTAGAGTAACCCGCCTCCTGATCCTCTTATTACCCCTATAACCTCTTATTACAGTAACCCGGCTCCTGATCCTCTTATTACCCCTGTAACCTATTATTACAGTAACCCGGCTCCTGATCCTCTTATTACCTCTGTAACCTCTTATTACAGTAACCCAGCTCCTGATCCTCTTATTACCCCTGTAACCTCTTATTACAGTAACCCGGCTCCTGATCCTCTTATTACCCCTGCAACCTATTATTACAGTAACCCGGCTCCTGATCCTCTTATTACCCCTGTAACCTATTATTACAGTAACCCAGCTTCTGATCATCTTATTACCCTGTAACCTATTATTACAGTAACCTGGCTCCTGATCCTCTTATTACCCTGTAACCTATTATTACAGTAACCCGGCTCCTGATCCTCTTATTACCTCTGTAACCTCTTATTACAGTAACCCGCCTCCTGATCCTCTTATTACAGTAACCCGGCTCCTGATCCTCTTATTACCCCTATAACCTCTTATTACAGTAACCCGACTCCTGATCCTCTTATTACCCCTGTAACCTATTATTACAGTAACCTAGCTTCTGATCCTCTTATTACCCTGTAACCTATTATTACAGTAACCTGGCTCCTGATCCTCTTATTACCCTGTAACCTCTTATTACAGTAACCTGGCTCCTGATCCTCTTTTTACCCCTATAACCTCTTATTACAGTAACCCGGCTCCTGATCCTCTTATTACCCCTGTAACCTATTATTACAGTAACCTAGCTTCTGATCCTCTTATTACCCTGTAACCTATTATTACAGTAACCCAGCTCCTGATCCTCTTATTACCTCTGTAACCTCTTATTACAGTAACCCAGCTCCTGATCCTCTTATTACAGTAACCCGGCTCCTGATCCTCTTATTACCCCTGTATCCTCTTATTACAGTAACCCGGCTCCTGATCCTCTTATTACCCCTGTAACCTATTATTACAGTAACCTAGCTTCTGATCCTCTTATTACCCTGCAACCTATTATTACAGTAACCTGGCTCCTGATCCTCTTATTACCCTGTAACCTCTTATTACAGTAACCCGGCTCCTGATCCTCTTATTACCCCTATAACCTCTTATTACATACCCCGGCTCCTGATCCTCTTATTACCCCTATAACCTCTTATTACAGTAACCCAGCTCCTGATCCTCTTATTACCCCTGTAACCTATTATTACAGTAACCCAGCTCCTGATCCTCTTATTACAGTAACCCGGCTCCTGATCCTCTTATTACCCCTGTATCCTCTTATTACAGTAACCCGGCTCCTGATCCTCTTATTACCCCTGTAACCTATTATTACAGTAACCTAGCTTCTGATCCTCTTATTACCCTGTAACCTATTATTACAGTAACCCGGCTCCTGATCCTCTTATTACCTCTGTAACCTCTTATTACAGTAACCCAGCTCCTGATCCTCTTATTACAGTAACCCGGCTCCTGATCCTCTTATTACCCCTGTATCCTCTTATTACAGTAACCCGGCTCCTGATCCTCTTATTACCTCTGTATCCTCTTATTACAGTAACTCGGCTCCTGATCCTCTTATTACCCCTGTATCCTCTTATTACAGTAACCCGGCTCCTGATCCTCTTATTACCCCTGTAACCTCTTATTACAGTAACCCAGCTCCTGATCCTCTTGTTACAGTAACCTGGCTCCTGATCCTCTTATTACCCTGTATCCTCTTATTACAGTAACTCGGCTCCTGATCCTCTTATTACCCTGTAACCTATTATTACAGTAACCCAGCTCCTGATCCTCTTATTACAGTAACCCGGCTCCTGATCCTCTTATTACCCCTGTATCCTCTTATTACAGTAACCCGGCTCCTGATCCTCTTATTACACCTGTATCCTCTTATTACAGTAACTCAGCTCCTGATTCTCTTATTACCCCTGTATCCTCTTATTACAGTAACCCGGCTCCTGATCCTCTTATTACATCTGTATCCTCTTATTACAGTAACCCGGCTCCTGATCCTCTTATTACCCCTGTAACCTATTATTACAGTAACCCAGCTCCTGATCCTCTTATTACAGTAACCCGGCTCCTGATCCTCTTATTACCCCTGTAACCTATTATTACAGTAACCCAGCTCCTGATCCTCTTATTACAGTAACCCGGCTCCTGATCCTCTTATTACCCCTGTATCCTCTTATTACAGTAACCCGGCTCCTGATCCTCTTATTACCCTGTAACCTATTATTACAGTAACCTGGCTCCTGATCCTCTTATTACCCTGTAACCTATTATTACAGTAACCCGGCTCCTGATCCTCTTATTACCTCTGTAACCTCTTATTACAGTAACCCGCCTCCTGATCCTCTTATTACAGTAACCCGGCTCCTGATCCTCTTATTACCCCTATAACCTCTTATTACAGTAACCCGACTCCTGATCCTCTTATTACCCCTGTAACCTATTATTACAGTAACCTAGCTTCTGATCCTCTTATTACCCTGTAACCTATTATTACAGTAACCTGGCTCCTGATCCTCTTATTACCCTGTAACCTCTTATTACAGTAACCTGGCTCCTGATCCTCTTTTTACCCCTATAACCTCTTATTACAGTAACCCGGCTCCTGATCCTCTTATTACCCCTGTAACCTATTATTACAGTAACCTAGCTTCTGATCCTCTTATTACCCTGTAACCTATTATTACAGTAACCCAGCTCCTGATCCTCTTATTACCTCTGTAACCTCTTATTACAGTAACCCAGCTCCTGATCCTCTTATTACAGTAACCCGGCTCCTGATCCTCTTATTACCCCTGTATCCTCTTATTACAGTAACCCGGCTCCTGATCCTCTTATTACCCCTGTAACCTATTATTACAGTAACCTAGCTTCTGATCCTCTTATTACCCTGCAACCTATTATTACAGTAACCTGGCTCCTGATCCTCTTATTACCCTGTAACCTCTTATTACAGTAACCCGGCTCCTGATCCTCTTATTACCCCTATAACCTCTTATTACATACCCCGGCTCCTGATCCTCTTATTACCCCTATAACCTCTTATTACAGTAACCCGGCTCCTGATCCTCTTATTACCCCTGTAACCTATTATTACAGTAACCCAGCTCCTGATCCTCTTATTACAGTAACCCGGCTCCTGATCCTCTTATTACCCCTGTATCCTCTTATTACAGTAACCCGGCTCCTGATCCTCTTATTACCCCTGTAACCTATTATTACAGTAACCTAGCTTCTGATCCTCTTATTACCCTGTAACCTATTATTACAGTAACCCGGCTCCTGATCCTCTTATTACCTCTGTAACCTCTTATTACAGTAACCCAGCTCCTGATCCTCTTATTACAGTAACCCGGCTCCTGATCCTCTTATTACCCCTGTATCCTCTTATTACAGTAACCCGGCTCCTGATCCTCTTATTACCTCTGTATCCTCTTATTACAGTAACTCGGCTCCTGATCCTCTTATTACCCCTGTATCCTCTTATTACAGTAACCCGGCTCCTGATCCTCTTATTACCCCTGTAACCTCTTATTACAGTAACCCAGCTCCTGATCCTCTTGTTACAGTAACCTGGCTCCTGATCCTCTTATTACCCAGTATCCTCTTATTACAGTAACTCGGCTCCTGATCCTCTTATTACCCTGTAACCTATTATTACAGTAACCCAGCTCCTGATCCTCTTATTACAGTAACCCGGCTCCTGATCCTCTTATTACCCCTGTATCCTCTTATTACAGTAACCCGGCTCCTGATCCTCTTATTACACCTGTATCCTCTTATTACAGTAACTCAGCTCCTGATTCTCTTATTACCCCTGTATCCTCTTATTACAGTAACCCGGCTCCTGATCCTCTTATTACCTCTGTATCCTCTTATTACAGTAACCCGGCTCCTGATCCTCTTATTACCCCTGTAACCTATTATTACAGTAACCCAGCTCCTGATCCTCTTATTACAGTAACCCGGCTCCTGATCCTCTTATTACCCCTGTATCCTCTTATTACAGTAACCCGGCTCCTGATCCTCTTATTACCCCTGTAACCTATTATTACAGTAACCTAGCTTCTGATCCTCTTATTACCCTGTAACCTATTATTACAGTAACCCGGCTCCTGATCCTCTTATTACCTCTGTAACCTCTTATTACAGTAACCCAGCTCCTGATCCTCTTATTACAGTAACCCGGCTCCTGATCCTCTTATTACCCCCGTATCCTCTTATTACAGTAACCCGGCTCCTGATCCTCTTATTACCTCTGTATCCTCTTATTACAGTAACTCGGCTCCTGATCCTCTTATTACCCCTGTATCCTCTTATTACAGTAACCCGGCTCCTGATCCTCTTATTACCCCTGTAACCTCTTATTACAGTAACCCAGCTCCTGATCCTCTTATTACAGTAACCTGGCTCCTGATCCTCTTATTACCCTGTATCCTCTTATTACAGTAACTCGGCTCCTGATCCTCTTATTACCCTGTAACCTATTATTACAGTAACCCAGCTCCTGATCCTCTTATTACAGTAACCCGGCTCCTGATCCTCTTATTACCCCTGTATCCTCTTATTACAGTAACCCGGCTCCTGATCCTCTTATTACCTCTGTATCCTCTTATTACAGTAACTCGGCTCCTGATCCTCTTATTACCCCTGTATCCTCTTATTACAGTAACCCGGCTCCTGATCCTCTTATTACCCCTGTAATCTCTTATTACTTTAGTGATCTATTAAGTATTCTAGATGCTGACATTTTTAATGTAATTCAGCATTTTATCATTTTGTTATTCGGTTCTGCAGAATGATGAAATCTCAATTGAGTATATTGTAATCTCTGAGCTTTTGAAAACAACAAAAATCTGCCATTGTTTTTATGGTCTGGGAAAAAGCACGAGAGGGGTCAGAGGAAGTGACATTCCACCCCACCACACCACCCTCTCCTGAGTCTGCAATATTCAGAGGAGGGGGGAGCAGGATGTCAGAGGAAGGCTTCCAGCTAGTGGGATAGAGGGAGGAAGGGAGAGAGAAAAAGTCAGACAAGTAAAAAACAGGGATCAAAGGTAACGAGGACATCATCTATATTTCCTTCCATACACCGGCTTGCACATCTGCGTCTCTGTGGGGTGTAAGAGTGGGGGACACCTTGCCGACTGTTCCAACCCTTGTCATGGAGTTTTATTAACTTCCTTGCAAACTTTTCTACTTCAGGCGGGTGATTTTGGGAATTGAAGCGATGAGGTGAGGAAAGAGTATGTATGCATACAGTGGGATGTAGTTTGTCCCTTTTGGCATTGTGTATAAATTAATTGTATTATATATAGGGTTATATAGGATATGCATTATTGTGTTTTGTAAGGTACAGAAACTTGTGTGTCTGTTGATGTCTGTATTTATACCCTGTACAGATATGTAATTTTCAATGCTAGCTATAGGCACCCTGAAACCTTAGACGTTCCCATAGGCACCCTGTAAACTTAGAGGCTCCCCATAGGCACCCTGTAACCTTAGATGTTCCAATAGGCACCCTGTAACCTTAGATGTTCCCATAGCCCCCGTGTAAACTTAGAGGCTCCCCATAGGCACCCTGTAACCTTAGATGTTCCCATAGCCCCCGTGTAAACTTAGAGGCTCCCCATAGGCACCCTGTAACCTTAGATGTTCCTATAGGCACCCTGTAACCTTAGATGTTCCCATAGGCACCCTGTAAACGTAGATGTTCCCTTAGGCACCCTGTAACCTTAGAGTCTCCCGATATCCACCCTGTAATCTTAGATGTTTCGAGAGACATCCTGTAACCTTAGGGTTTCCCATATGCACCCTGTAACCTTATGTGCTCCCTACCATGTAACTTTAGATGCTCCCATAGGCATCCTGTAACATTAAGGGCTTTGAAGGGCACCCTGTATTTTTAGGTGCTCACATAGGCATCCTGTTACCTTCGGTGCACCAATAGGCACTCCGTAACCTTAGATGCTCGCTATAGGCACCCTGCAACTTTAGATGCACCCCATAGGCACCCTGTAACCTTAGATGTTCCCATAGGCCCCCTGCAACCTTAGATACTCCAATAGACATCCTGTAACCTTAGAGGCTCCCCATAGGCACCCTGTAACCTTAGAGGCTCCCCATAGGCACCCTGTAACCTTAGATGCTCCCCATAGGCACCCTGTAACCTTAGAGGCTCCCCATAGGCACCCTGTAACCTTAGAGGCTACCCACAGATATCCTGTAATCTTAGATGTACCCATAGACATCCTGTAATCTTAGATGTACCCATAGACATCCTGTAATCTTAGATGTACACATAGACATCCTGAAACCCAGGTTCTCCTGTAGGTATCTTGTAACCTTATGTGTACCCCTAGGCATCCTGTAATTTTAGGTGCTCCTAAAGGCATCCTGTAAACCTGAGATATTCCCCATAGACACTTTAACTGTAGCTGCTCCAATAGGCACTCTGTAACCTTGAATGCTCCCATGAGCACCTTGTAACCTTCGCTGCTTCCATAGGCACCCTGTAACCTTACGTGCTCCCATAAGCACCCTGTAGTTTTAGATGTTCACATGGGCACCCTGGAAACTTAGATAATCTCATAGACATCCTTTTACCTTAGGTGCTCCCATAGACACCACGTAATCTTAGTGGCTCCCATTAGCACTCTGTAACCTTAAGTGCTCCCAAAGGCACCCTCTATTTTTAGGTGCTCGCGTAGGCACCCTGTAAACTTAGATGATCTCATAGATATCTTATACTTCCATATGGATCCTGTAACCTAAGATACTCCCCATAGGCACCTTGTAACCTTGAATGCACCCCATAGACACCTTTTTACATTAGATGCACCCCAGAGATGCTCCCATAGACACCCTGTTTGTACAGATGTGCCTGTTGCTACTGAAAAGTATTTGTTTGGTGCAAAATTTTGATGGATGAGCATGGAAAATCGCCATGCAGATTTTTATGACATGTTACCTTCCTCCGAGCCGTCACCATTTACTAGTGCGATGGATAGGTTTGGGCCATCTTGAAGTTCCTATTCAACCACCAGTTAGGGAGCGGTGCGGTATCAAACAAAAAACCATTAGGGGCCCGTCGTCACATCTTTGTTGTAGGCATACAATGGGACGCCATAGAAAATCTATATCTATTGTTACAAAAAAAAACTATGTTATGGTGGCAAAATTCATTTTGTTTGTACAAAAATGTAACAATCACAAATCTAAATTGTCACACAATTGTAGATCGCTGTGGGTGTAATTCTTAAAAGTGTATGTCTCCTAAATAGACAGAGACGGACGTGCAGATGAAACTGCCCGGGATCAAGCATTCCTATAATGAAGGCTATACAACGTCTTCAAACAGGGCAGGAAACACTTCCGTCTAGGAAGTTAGAGAAACAAGCCCCGTCCATATAAAGAGCTGCGAAAGCAAACGTTATGATTTTGTTTGTTCTGTATAGTCCTAGCTCGGTAAAATGACTTCCAAATATCCCATCAAGTTTCCCAACACAGAATATTATTGTGTATTAGTGTAATAAAATGTGGTATTTAGAGTGCACTGAAAAATGATTCATACCCTGTGAAATTTTCCACATTTTTTCATGTTACACCCACAAACTTAAATGTATTTTATTTAGATTTTATGTTATATACCAACACAAAGTAGCAAGTATTTGTGAAGAGTAAAGGAAATAATACATGGTTTTCGAAGTTCAATTACCGCTGCAGTCTTTTGGGGTCTGTCTCTATCAGCTTTGCACATCTAGAGGCTGAAATTTTTCTCCGTTCTTCTTTGCACACTCGCTCTCGCTCAGTGAGATTGGATGGAGACGTCTGTGATCAGCAATTTTCAAGACTTTTCACAGATTCTCAATTTGATTTCGGTCTGGACTGTACTGGCCAATTCACACACAGAAATATACTTTGATCTAAACCCTCCATTGTAGCTCTGGCAGGATGTTTAGAGTCATTGTCGTGCTGGAAGGTGAACCTACACTCCAGTCTCAAGTCTTTTTAAGCCTCTAACAACTTTTCCTTTGTTATTGCCCTGTATTTAGCTGCGTCCATCTTCCCATCAACTCTGAACAGCTTCCCTGCTGAAGAAAAGCCTTCCCACAATATGGTGCTGCTACCACCATGTGTGACAGTGGGGATGGTGATTTTAGGATGATTGCAATGTTAATTTTTAGCCATGTATAGTATATTTTACATTTAACCCAAAAAGTTCTCCTTTGATCTCATCTGACCAGAGTACCTTCTTCCACATGCTTGCTGTGTCCCCTACATGGCTTTTTGCAAACTGCAAATGGAACTTCTTTTGGCTTGCTTTCAAAAATGTTTTTCTTCTTGCCACTCTTCCATAAAAGCCAGATTTGTGGAGTATACATAAAATAGTTGTCCTGTGGACAGATTCTCCCACCTGGGCTGTGGATCTCTGCAGATCCTCCACAGTGACCATGGGCCTCTTGGCTTCTTCTCTATTTAGTGCTTGCCTTGCTTCGCATGTCAGTTTAGGTGGACGGCCATGTCTTGGTAGGGCTGCAGTTGTGCCATACTCCTGAGGTCTTCACAGAACAGCTGCAGTTATACTGAGAATAAATTACACCCAGGTTGACACAATTTACTAATTATTTGACTTCTGGGGGCAATTGGTCACTCAGGATTTTATTTAGGGGTATCAGGCTACAGGGGCTTGAATACAAATGCACATCACAATTTTCAGATTTATATTTTTAAAATATTTAAAAAAACCTGTATCATTTCCTTTACACTTCACAAATGCTTGCTACTTTGTGTTGGCATATCACATACAATCACAAAGAAAATACATTTAGTGTAATGTGAAAAAATATGGAAGGCTTCACTGGGTATGAATACTTTTTTCAAGGCACTGTATATAGTATACCATATATGTGTATAGTATTTTTTGCCACAAAATGGTATTGAATATACATAATATGGTATACACAAAATGGCCACAGAAAATAGCATATATCACTTATGATGAGTTAGTATGTAGACAAAACAGCAGGGGCTCGCAGCTGTTGATTTCTGAGGTAGCACATTTCCCTGCCTGTTTCATCACAGGATGTAAGTGTTTCTGCCGGGTCTCCACCCATCTGAACTCATTATAAATCAAGTCAGTGATGTTGGAGCTCTGGCAGACGCTGATCTTATATGTTACTGACGTGATATATGATGAGCTCACAGTACTGGTGATGTGTCAGAAACACTCCTGTGATAAAACAGGCGGGGAAATGTGTAAACTCAGAAAGCAGCAGCTGCGAACCACTGCTGTCTTGTCTATATACTCACTTACCGTAAGTGACTTATGCCTCCCCCTTTGGCTAGGATCTGGTATGTGCCGAGTATGAACAGCTCTGCATGATCGGACACAGCCATTACACAGTACACAGCAGGGGCACATTTATAAGATTATCTCAGCACAGGAACATTTTTTAACACATTCAATTGTGGAAATTATTATTATTTAAAGATCTATTACTTAAAATTTATTTTGTTCGTGGTACAACCCCTTTTAGGATGCAATTATGTAAATGCCAGACATCAGGAATTAGGCACCGTATACAGCACCAGTCATCAGGCTGATCACTTTCTAGAGCAGTGTTCCCCAATTCCAGTCCTCAAGGTCCTCCAACAGGTCATGTTTTCAGGTTTTCCTTAGTATTGCACAGGTGATAATTACATCACCTGCACGGACAATAATTCCATCACCTGTGTAATACTAAGGAAATCCTGAAAACATGACCTGTTGGTGGGCCTTGAGGACTGAAGTTGAGGAACACTGTTCTAGAGGGTAAACATGTGCCAGACGTTTGATAATGTATCCATAGAATCTAGGAATGAGATGCTCCAGCATTAATGGTACCCCTTTATTATGGACATGAAAGAAGGATGATAAAAAATAAGTCGATCCTTGTGCAAATCTAGAAGGACCTCACAGACTGAAGATTAAAGTCCACCATGTTATAAGTAGACCCAAAGGCACCTTGACGTTCCATGCTTTGTAAAATGGTGAGTTTTAAGACAACCATTACCAAGGTTTGGGGCACAAGCTCCCATCAAAGGACACCCAAGTAACTTTCCTTGCCCCATCATAAGTTATGTGCACTGCGGCCTCGTAAGTCTGAAATTCTCTCTTTTCTAGAAGATCAAAATGTTTGGTGATCCCGGCTCACGCAGCTGTCTGTCTCTGGACCTTGACATGAGTTGGGGGATCGTCTTACAAGCATATCGCTGCCTCGCCAGTGATGATGAAGCTTCCAGATACAAGGTGAGTCTCGAGTTTCTCTGTAATGTACTTTGTATACCTCCCAAAGTCACATTATTGGCAGCGTCTATATATTATCCTTCCCTACATGCAACCCTAACATGGCAAACATCTGATTGTGCCAACCAGTCCATGATGTTACGGAAAGTTGTGGCAGCGTATCACAACCATTAGGTGGGTTCAAATGGCTTTTTAATGGGTTTACAAGTATATGAAGGGTAGTAATGTTGGCCCATTCTGAAGGTGGTCAGATCCTTGTGACACCTGTGATCTACAAGACACATTTTCAGACGTAGCTCGGTGTCCAAGTCTTGGTCCTTACTGTTTACAGTAAAACAAGTCTTTCTCTAAAACTGCATTTTGTACTGGGAAGCCACAAGCTCAGCTGTCACTCGGTCTTTCCCTTCTCTGAGAAAAGAGTGAAGTAACTGCAGATTATTTGATGTGTTGAAAACAATCAAACCATTGGTCATGCATGGTTCTTCCGACCTAGGAATCATGGTGGCACTTTCCCAAATATTTACTCTAGATATGGGCAAAGTAAAACAATGGGCTACTGGTTTCTGAAGAAAAAGTTCTTTACCCTGACTGACAGAGGGGGTTCTTAGTGCCCCCAAGAGGACTTTCATTAGAGAAGTTTGAACGCTCCTATTAGAAGCATATATACTATGTATAATTCTGTACTCACCAGTAACCCTACCCCAAACCCAGAACCTTGTCTATAGGAGGTAGAAATGCTAACAGTGAGCCACAGACTTTTATTAATTAAATTGTCAACTTCTTCGTACATCAGGTCTCTGCTGGGAATCAAGTCTAGAACCTTGACTACAGGAGGCAGAAACACTAACAGTGAGCCACAAACTTTCATTAAGTTAATTTTCAGCTTCTCCGTATATCAGGTCTCTGATGGGACTCAAACGTAAAACCTTGTCTACAGGAGGCAGAAACCCTAACAGTGAGCCATGAATTTTAATTAATTTAAATAATCTTCAGCTTATTCATATATCAGGTCTCTGATGGGACTCTAACGTAAAACCTTGTCTACGGGAGGCAGAAACCCTAACAGTGAGCCATGAATTTTAATTAATTTAAATAATCTTCAGCTTATTCATATATCAGGTCTCTGATGGGACTCAAACGTAAAACCTTGTCTACAGGAGGCAGAAACCCTAACAGTGAGCCATGAATTTTAATTAATTTAAATAATCTTCAGCTTATTCATATATCAGGTCTCTGATGGGACTCAAACGTAAAACCTTGTCTACGGGAGGCAGAAACCCTAACAGTGAGCTGCAGACTTTTATTAATTAATTCAATTTTCATCTTCTTCATATATCAAGTCTCTGATGGGACTCAAACATAAAACAAAAGTTGAGAGAAAATATCCTGAACCTGGAGTCGTCCCTGAAGCTCTTCTTACCCTGTGATCTGTACAGAACATTTACTGATCACAGAGTGACTTTGGTTTTGCTTTGAATTTTTATGTTTTGGCAACAACTACAATGAGCTTTATGTGTATATATAAAATAAGGCAGAATTGAGGCGTCATCAATCATCGGCCTGCATGACGAGGTGGGATGTCCTCTTTAAGGGGAGTGAGATGAGGTTGGCTTTGGTGGTGGTGGTCCATAGGTACCTACATTAATTAATTCCCTGATCCTCCGACTGAGGGAACTAGAGATTGCACGTGCTTCAGTTAGTGCCCTTTTAGTGCTCTTGGTGGTTTTGATTGACTGAGAGGGATTTGGAACACTGTGAAAACATTTTCAGGGGTTGTCCCCATGGCAGCCCATCTATATGAACTATTAGGGCATATGACAGGTGAGAACCGCCTTATAGGACTGCACAGCATTCGCTCTGCCGGACCCTGTCCTTGTAATAGATGGTCAGAGGTTGATTTGAATGGACGCAATGTAATACTACATTTGCCCTGTAGTGGCCGCTGCAGGGTAAGGTATGGCCGGGTACAACTGTGATCCCAGATCTGCAGCAATCAACTGATTACTGAGCCAGGTCCTTTTTCAAAACTGGTTTTCATGGTGAGATGACCCCTCACAGAAACATTCTGTTCACAGTTCTGTTCTGGGTTATCAGAATTTATGGACTATTGGACATTGGATTAAAATAATTTTACGGTATATTAATATGAGGAATTTCTAACCTATATAATATGCACATTTTCTGAACTGCTGGATACTAAATATATATATACACAATTTAGAAAAAACATATTGGGACACACATCTTGATGATTGATTCCTGGGTTCTCATTCTGTCCCATTGACCCGATAACAATCGGCCCCGCGCCCCCGGTGTATAACATCCAACCCCTCGCCCCCTGATGTATAACATCCGGCTCCTCGCCCCCAGTTTATAATCTCCGGCCCCTCGCCCCCAGTGTATAATCTCCGGCCCCTTGCCCCCAGTGTATTAACATCCACCCCTCGCCCCCAGTTTATAATCTCCGGCCCCTCACCCCCAGTGTATAATCTCCGGCCCCTCGCCCCCAGTGTATTAACATCCACCCCTCGCCCCCAGTGTATAATCTCCGGCCCCTCGCCCCCAGTGTATAACATCCGGCACCTCGTCCCCAGTGTATACCATCCGGCCCCTCGTCCCCAGTGTATAACATCCGGCGCCTCGCCCCCAGTGTACACCATCCGGCCCCTCGCCCCCAGTGTATAACATCCGGCCCCTCGTCCCCAGTGTATAACATCCGGCGCCTCGCCCCCAGTGTATAACATCTGGCCCCTCGCCCCCAGTGTATAATCTCCGGCCCCTCGCCCCCAGTGTATAACATCCGGCACCTCGTCCCCAGTGTATAATCTCCGGCCCCTCGCCCCCAGTGTATAACATCCGGCACCTCGTCCCCAGTGTATAACATCTGGCCCCTTGCCCCCAGTGTATAACCTCTGGCCCCTCGCCCCCAGTGTATAACATCCGGCGCCTCGCCCCCAGTGTATAACATCCGGCCCCTCGCCCCCAGTGTATAACATCTGGCCCCTCGTCCCCCGGTGTATAACATCCGGCCCCTCGCCCCCAGTGTATAACATCTGGCTCCTCATCCCCCGGTGTATAACATCTGGCCCCTTGCCCCCAGTGTATAACCTCTGGCCCCTCGCCCCCAGTGTATAACATCCGGCGCCTCGCCCCCAGTGTATAACATCCGGCCCCTCGCCCCCGGTGCATAACCTCCAACCCCCCACCATGCCGTCTGCCTTTATAACATGTGACAGAACAGCTGGTGGTGCAGAGCTCACTGACACCAGCACGGTCCTGTAATAGTTGCTACCGGGGAGACCCCGTATCATTACAGAGCAGGAGGCCGAGTGTATAACCTCTGGCTCCTCATCCCCCGGTGTATAACATCCGGCCCCTTGCCCTCAGTGTATAACATCTGGCTCCTCATCCCCCGGTGTATAACATCCGGCCCCTCGCTCCTGGTGTATAACATCTGGCCCCTTGCCCCCAGTGTATAACATCTGGCGCCTCGCCCTGAGTGTATAACATCCGGCCCCTCGCCCCCAGTGTATAATCTCTGGCCCCTCGCCACCAGAGTATAACATCTGGCCCCTCGCCCCCAGTGTATAACGTCCGGCGCCTCGCCCCCAGTGTATAACATCCGGCCCCTCGCCCCCAGTGTATAATCTCCAGCCCCTTTCCCCCAGTGTATAACAACCGGTGCCTCGCCCCCAGTGTATAACATCCTCCCCTTGTCCCCAGTGTATAACATCGGGTGCCTCGCCCCCAGTGTATAACATCCTCCCCTTGTCCCCAGTGTATAACATCCGGTGCCTCGCCCCCAGTGTATAACATCCGCCCCTTGTCCCCAGTGTATAACATCTGGCCCCTCACCCCCAGTGTATAACATCTGGCCCCTCGCCCCTGTTATATAACCTCCGGCCCCCCACCATGCCGTCTGCCTTTATAACATATGACAGAACAGCTGGTGGTGCAGAGCTCACTGACACCAGCACGGTCCTGTAATAGTTGCCACCGGGAAGACCCCGTATCATTACAGAGCGGGGGGCCGAGTGCTGAGGAGCAGAGGGCAGAAAAGTCACCAACGCTCTGCTGACTCCATAACTGCAGAGTCCAGGCCTCCTCTGGTATAATATCAGCACAAACACTGCGCCCCCACCGGGAGCTTCATGGCCGAGCAGCTACATGCCGCCGTACATCACCAAGCACAATCCCGAGCGTCAGATGGAGTGGTGTAAAGCCGCCACCACTGGACTCTGGAGGAGACGTGTTCTGTGCAGTGATGGATCACACGTCTCTGTCTGATGGAGGAGTCTGGGTTTGGTGATTCCAGGAGGACGTTACCACCTGACTGCATTGTGCCCGCTGTAGATGGTAGAGGAGGATAATGCTATGGGCTGTTATCAGGGGGCAGCCTCGACATCTTAGATCCCGTATAGTGAAATTTTAATGCTTTAGCAAAAGACATTGTGGTCAATTGTAGCCTCCAGCTTTCTGGGAACAGTTTGATGAAGACCCTTTTCTGTTCCCCATGACTGCGCCCAGTGCACAAGCTCCATACAGACATGGAGGGGGCAGAGCATGAGCGGCCGCACAGAGCCCGGACCTCAGCCCCATCCAACACCTAAAATGGAGACTGTAAGCCCGGCCTCCCCTCAACATCAGGGTCTGACCCCACAAATGCTCCAAAATCCTTCAGACGCCTCCAACATTTTATATTACATTTATATAATATGAACACTTGACTTTCTGGACTATTGGATACCGGATTAAAATAATTTTACTATATTTATATCTATCTGTATATACATATTTGGAACTTCTATACTCACAAATATAAGACCTGGACTTTCTGGACTATTGGATGCCAGAATAAAGGAATTTCTTTTTTTTGTTACTGTATATATGTGGAATATAATATGCAGACCCTCTGGACTGTTGGATGCTGAATTAAAGGAGTTAACATTTCTACAAACTCATAATGCAGACTTTCTGAATTAAAGGAATTTTCGCTGCATTTATATTAGTATATATATAAGTAAATGTTTTTATATTAGCGTCTATGATAGACTATTGGACGCCGGAGTAGTATATAATATGCACACACAATAGGGTATTATGAGCGTCTTCATACCGCCTTCCCCCCATTAAGTCTTCTTAGCTGACTGAGTTAACTATTTCTCAAGAAGTCTGTAACCTTGTAGTGAACTTTGAGATATTGGAGCAGCACCGTCCTCCTTTTCTCCTTCTTGCACAAGTCTCCTGTGTCCTCTCCTATACCCTCCTCTCTCCTTGTGTCCTCTCCTATACTCTCCTCTCTCCTTGTGTCCTCTCCTATACCCTCCTCGCCTATGTCCTCCTGTCCAAATCTTGCTCCACTCTCAGGAACCCTCAGCATTGTCTCTGATCTCTCTTTTCCTCTGTCCCTTATCTCCTACCCCTATGTTCTCCTCTCCTCCCTCCTCCCAACTTCCCAGGTCTCTCCTCCCCACTCTCCTCCCTTCCCTCTTTCTCTGGAGGGCAGGGATTTAATCTCTTGATGATATCAGTCTGAGGATTTCAAAAGAAAGAAACTTTCCACAACACACAAGGCTGACCACAGCCAAGGAAGGAGACAGGGGACTCCAAGGACAGCAGGCAGGAGAAAAGGAGAAAAGTCCTGGAGAAAAGTTTCTGCTGGAGACATTGCCAAGGTTGGGGCTATCTGGATGACAGAGAAGAAGGATACAAAGAATTTAGAAGAAACAAGAAAGGACAAACAAGACAAGGAAAAGTCAACGAGAAAGAGAAGATAGTAATCAAGTGACACATGGAGGAACAAGTTAGTGTCGGAAGTCGTGGGATATAGACAGCTTGGAGATATGGATATCCGAGGGATGGATATGTTCATCTTGGAGTGATCCAGATTTATGGGTGGTGGCATCTCGAGAACAGTCTACGAGGAAATATAACGTTGTGTGGGATTTTTCCAAAAATTCCCATGGGAATAAGTTGTGGAATACAATTATAGTGGTCTCGCTTTTAACTTCACCCTTCTGCCTCCATCTCTTTCC
Organism: Phyllobates terribilis; assembly: GCF_046119375.1. Lineage (NCBI taxonomy): Eukaryota > Metazoa > Chordata > Amphibia > Anura > Dendrobatidae > Phyllobates > Phyllobates terribilis. The sequence goes on from NW_027362771.1 coordinate 583,586,760, forward strand.
TGAGCTATCAGGATGGCTTCGCCGGGGCAGGTGATCCTATATTCCTCCTATACGTTGATCCTTTCGTTGTGACATGGTGTCCGAAAGGAGACATTGAGATCCCAAATGTCGGACGAAGAGGAACCCCGCGAGACGAAGCCCTCCCGTGCCATGGGAAAAGAGATCACTATGGTATGTTTGATCCCTTGGGAATTGTGTATGAATAGTCAGTGGACCTCAGAGATAGTTTAGACCCTGGAGGAAAGAATGATGGTGTAACCTCTGGATGGTCCATCACTCAGGGTCCAACCCTTCACCGGTATCACTGATGAAGTAGAAGTCTCATCTACTATCTACCTTAGTCTTCATGGATCCAGGGTCCAAGCCCCCAAGTGCTTGGATCTACTGGATTCCTAACGGGTCTGCGTGAGGAAATTTTTAAGGAAAGGAGGATGTTCCTCAAAGTGCACCTGTCATAAGACAAGTGCATTTTACATAGGAGCAGAGACATGAGTAAAGTGTTAATTTTTCAAAAATGTTCCATTCTGGGCTTATTAATGATTCTTCCATGACCATGAGATAGATACTAGACCCCAATATAAAAACTGTGACAGGCAACAAGTACCATTTAGGATACTAAAGTCTTCTTACGTGGCAGAACGTTACTTCTGGGGGCTCTACGGTGTACCGTTCATGATTTACAGCTTGTGTTGTAGTCCATAATTCTGCAGGCTTCAGAGCTGAAATCTTCCATTCAGAGCTGAAATCTCTCATTCCTTCTAGTTCGGCACTATACTGTACCTGTTATTTAAGAGTGCTACTTAGGGGTGTCTAATATCTGGCAACAACCTTGGTAACTGTCCCCAATAACAACCAGCAGAATTGTGAGCGCAGCTCCTGAGTATAATACAGGCTCACGATATGGACAAGAAAAGTAATGTAATCTACTTACGGTAATTTATCGAGATTGTATCTGTCTATAAAGTTGGGCTCAGCGATGTAAACTTGCTTTAAAGGGGTATTTCATTTCTCTAGTATTGATGTCCTATTCTTAGGGTTGACCACCAATATCAGATATTTGAGGGTCTGGATCTGATCATCTGGCCACAGTTATTACTATTTTTGATCAGTACCCAATCCATGACTGATATGCTACTTTCATGAAGTTTCATCAATTTGGACATATGAAAAATCACCGAGGTACGAGACCTCATTCGCAGATGAATTTTCAGCTTACCAGAGTCCATTTTTGTTACAAAAGGTTCCTTAATAATATGATGATCACAGCTTGTCCTGCTGAAGAAATTCTAAAAGATCAGCTGTGAGGGAAGCTGGTAGTAAGTGCTCAGATTCCCTGCAGCACCTCCGCAGGAGACATGGGGAATTACAATGATACACATAAATAATAGAAAAATAAGTTTCCTGAAAGGGAGATTACCCGCCCCCTGTAATAATGAAGGCAGCTTGCATTGTGCTATAGATGACAATATACAGTGATGGACGAGTCTTCTTAACCCCTTAACAACCAGCCAAATTTTCATTTTTGTGCTTCATTTTTTTCTTTTATAACTTTTTTTTATATTTTTCTGCTGGCATAGCTGTATGAGGGTTTTTATTGATACCATTTTGGGGTAGATACAACATTTTGATCGCTTCTTATTGTATTTATGTTTAGATTTTTTTTATTTAAGTTGAGGATAAAAGTCAGAAATTTGTAAAAAAAAAAAATTGGGGGGTTTATATCACCATTTTCCAAGATCCGTAATATTTTTGTTTTTCCATTGATTAAGCTGGGTGAGGGCTAGTTTTCGTTTTGCGTGACGAACTGACAGTTTTATTGACACCATTTTTGGCTATATACGATATTTTGATCTGCCTTTATTGCATTTTTTAGGGAGGAGTAGTAACCAAAAAATAAAAAAACATTTCTGGTGTTTTGATTTTTTTTTTCTCTTTACGATGTTTACCGCTTAGGATAATTAATTTTATATTTTGATAAATTGGAATTTTATGGATGTGGCGACACTTGAATATGTTTACTTTTTAAAAATGTTTTTTATTTTTAATGGGGGAAAAGGAAAGTGATTTGAAATTGTATATATATTTTTTATATTTTTAAAAACTTTTTATTTTTCGCTATTATTTTTTTAGTCCCTTAAAGTACCGCATATAGTGTAAATCATTGTCTCCTATGTAGCTCAGTCTATAACGGAGTTTCACAGGAGGACCCAGATGTCAGTGATGTGGGCCTTCAGCAGATCCCCGGCTGCCATGGTTGATCACTGATTTGGAGGTCCTTAGACCCCCATGACTCCTCACAGCCTCCAGGGTAAGGAGGAGCACTGTAAGGCCCATAGACTTGTGTGTGGCATGTATGATGGACCAACGCTCCATACAGCATCAGGAACCGGAGGACTCGGGGCCACCATACTAGTGAAGAGGTTGAATTTGGGGTATGAAGGGTGGAACAGGCAAAGACTTCTTCGTTGAGCACAGAAATACACGATCTTCTCTCATGTATAATTTGGTTTATGAATCTGGGCCTGGTGAGTTAATAGGGAGGCCTAGAGATAGAGGAGAAGGAGGAGGAGTGGTGGAGGGGACCTGACCAAACCGGACAAGTGACTTTAGATTTGGAAAGATGAGAATTAACCGCTTCATGACCAGGTGAGACTTTTACAAAAACTGGAGGAGGGAGGACTCCTACTATGGATACAAGGCCCTCGGGGCGGATATTCACCCTGAACCTGTTCTCCTCTCTTATTCTCAGAATCCTCTGCAGGAATGGGGGGAAGAGGTGGAAGACGGAGCGATCTACGGAGTGACCCTGAGGAGAGTCAGGACGGAGAGACCCTGCGGAGACCTCCTGGTAATAAGTATGGGGTGAAGCGTGCACCTGATCTGACTCTCAATACTAAAACTCTATTGTTTATCCTGTCCCATAAAAAATATACATCGCATGTCCACAGGATAGATGATAGATACATGTATGATCAATGGTTGTCCTGCTGCTGAGACCACCACCATTCCTGGGCCTAAAGGCCCTTGTGTGAATGGGGCGGTAGTGACCATGTGCAACAACTCCTATAGAAAGTGAATGTAGCAGTGGTCGCACATGCTCACTACCGCTCCATACACTTTCACAATCAGTGAGGGTCCCAGAGGTTGGACCCCGAGCGATCACACATTTATTACCTATCCTGTGGATATATACCTGTAACCCATTTTATTTCATGTGTATCTTGGGTACAACACTTCATGTACCTGTACCCCCTTATAATAATATCAAAATCTGACTATGCCCCTTTATATTTGATGAATACCCATCCTGTACCCCTTTATAATATTATCATGTCCTGTCGGAGTCCTTATATATTTCTTGTATACCCATCCTGTACCCTTTTATAATATCATGACTTGTCCATGCCCCTTTATATTTTTTGTATGTCCATCGTGTACCCCTTTATAATAATATCATGTCCTGACCATGCCTTATACATTTCTTATATACCCATCTTATACCCATTTATAGTAATATAATGTCCAGTCCGTGCCCTTTTATATTTCTTGTATAGCCATCTTATACCCCTATATAATAATATAATGTCCTGTCCGTGCCCCTTTATATTTCTTGTATAGCCATCTTATACCTCTATATAATAATATAATGTCCAGTCCGTGCCCCTTTATATTTCTTGTATAGCCATCTTATACCTCTATATAATAATATAATGTCCTGTCCGTGCCCCTTTATATTTCTTGTATATCCATCCTGTACCCCTTTATGTCATGACTTGTCCGTGCCCCTTTATATTTCTTGTAAAGCCATCGTGTACCCCTTTATGATAATATCATTTCCTGACCATGCATTATATATTTCTGGTATAGCCATCTTATACCCCTTTATAATAATATCACGTCCTGTCCGTGCCCTATTTATTTTGTGTAAACCCATCCTGTACCCCTTTATAATAAATGTCTAGATTTCATAAATAGCCTGTCTGTATCCATTTACCTTATATATTGCCTTATATATATACCCTGCCTGTCCACTTTTTATCCTGCTGACTGTTTCCCCTATAAATCTAAACAACACAAATAGGATGTAGTATGATGTAAGCCCCCCAGGTGTGATGCCGCCCTCTGCCCCTTTATAATCCTGTCATCGCATCTGTCCTCAGCGCCTCAGATTATTATCTCTGTAGCCGGTAACATATGGCTTCTGCTGGAGATCCTGCCATTTGGCCTGACATGGAAGCCAAATGTGCCAGATTTGGGCGAGTCGTCTGACTCATACATGACCCAGGCGTTCTATCTGCTGGCAATTACTGGTAATATTCGGCTAGTGAAATAGAGCTCTGCATCCAAAATTAAACTTGTATAGACCCATAAAGTAAAATATCATCAATGGAACCTAATAGAATTCCCATATATTCTGCAGAAAAAAATAATCACACTTTCTGGATTACTGAGTGCCAGATTAAAGGAATTGTGCTCTATGTGAATAGTTTACATCCCACCTTGACCAAGGGTCAATGAAATACAAGAAGGAAGACTGACACCCCTGCCTTCAGGGCTCCTTTAACTGGTCTCTCCTGACTGTTATCTGTTCTCCCATCCACCGTCTCTGAGGTTCCTCATACCTCCAGCCTTAATCCTTCCTTACTGTTCCAACACATGTCACCTGCTTTCATTTTCTTAAAGCGTACCTGTCACTATTTTTACTAAAATCGGTAGTTCTTACGATTAACTGGGAAAAATATGAAGTAACACTGTAAAATATGAAGAGAGAGGGAGGAGGGAGCTGAAGCTGCAGATTCCCTCTATTGGTGTCTAATGGACTACTTGCTGTGAAAAGTAGTGAGACATCTCACGGGCGTAACTTTATATGCTCAGCACTTTAGTATATGTGGAGAAGGACAAATATCACATCAGTAAGGGGCTGTCTATATCGAAAGAGTGCAAGGAAGAAAGCTGCCAACGTAGTGATTAAAGGAGGACTTTTCACTGGATTCTTTAATGTAAATTGTGCACCTCCTCCAATTGGTAGTGCTCCACTGATTCTGGAACAGTTTTTCGTTTTCTTCTGTGCCCCTCCTTTCCAAATTTATGGCCCCCTGGTAATAAAGAAGCAAATTTTCCCTTCAACTAACTGGGCGTGACCACGGAACTTCTCTGTGGGCGTGGCTGTGTTTTGATTGGCCAGATATTCTGTAGTACACGCCCAGTCGGTTGATGGGAAAACTTGCTTTTTTTCTTACCGGGGGCATGTCTTTGGAATGGAGGGGCACAGAAAGAAAAGAAAAACTGTTCCAAAGTCAGTGGAGCAGCAGCAATTGGAGGAGGTACTCATGTTAAATTAAAAAAATCCACTGAAATGTTCTCTTTAATATAAAGGCATATTAAGGTTATAAAAACACAGCTGCTTTCTTCCTGCAAATTTCCCCACTTTTCCATACTATGGGTGTAGTAAAGCTTCAATGAATTGAGGTATCAAAAATTACCCATGGACAGGTGTGGTGCTATTACTTAGTCCTGTACAGCCACCTTAAAGGGAGTGTCTAATCAGAAAATTACCTATTGTTTAAATCAGGTTTTTGTGTTACATTTATGGTATTTCAAAAATAATTGTGTCAATGTTTTTTTTCCTTATATTATGTTCTTTAATTAAAAAACAAACAAACTAGTAATTATGCAATTTTTCACTATGACCACCTGGGCTTTTTTGGAGTCATATTTCCTGTTCTTTCAGGAAGAGTTTTCTGCAGTCTCCTTATCATCAGAGACAGGATTACAATGTTCTGATATCACCTCTATACACCGCTGATAACACATGATCCACCAATCACAATAGGCACAGCTGACCCTCCTCCCTTCACAATGACCTGCTCACATGCTTATTTGACACTTCAATTCAAAAGATAGGGACTGGATCCGACCATTGTGGCTAATGTACATGTGTTATTTCCTGAAACAATAGAGAGTTTACAGTTTAAAAATGCCCCAGTGGTCAAAGTGAAAATTGCAAGATTTATTTTTTATTATTATTTTTAATACAGACTGTGACATGTAAAAAATATATATATTCGAGTGATTTACTGGTAAGAAAACCAGTATCATAAGTATCATAGGACACTAATAGGAGAGTTTCTACTGTATAAATGGAGGACATGTCGGCAAGCCCACCAGTTCTGGTCAGGGGCATGAACAAGAATCACTATGTCAAGTTTAAAGACCTCTGTTTCTCTTCTTAATTTACAATAAATATCATCTGGACTGAAAGGGTCAAGAAAACCTATAAAATGAAAAGTCCTAGAGACATAGACCATACAATGTAACTCCAATATATAAGGGGTAGGGACTCCAAATAACAAATATATATCCTACAAGAACAAAGAGTCATGTATCCACCAAAAGTACAAATTTTTTAGAGAAGCGAAGGATACAACAATAAACATGAATTGCTAACATCCGAATCAAAGGTGAACTGAAGACTCAAGCTAACAACACCAAGGTATGATACACAATGTATGGAGGGGCAAAAGCAGCAGATGAGCGAAAAATAAATCCATGTGAATTTTAATCCCATAGTTTGTAGAAAAAGGACCAGAATAAGTAATATAGTACTGAGTTAGTATACAATTCACAGAAACAATGTATGGTCAGAGAAATGTTGCTTACCCTTTGCTCCATGTACAAATACCACGTGTGCAACCCCGACACACGTTTCGCACGGGCTTCCTCTAGTGGTCGTCATATTTTGCGTGCAGGGCCATTTTAAATAGTATCCCCCACACAAAATATGACAACTCCCCCAAGTAAGTCCACACAAAACGCGCGTCGGGTTTGCACACACATCTGTTGCTTTTGCCCCTCCATACATTGTGTATCGTGCCATGGTGCTGTTAGCTTGAGTCTTCACCTTTGATTCAGGTTTTATCAATTCATGTTTATTATTGTATCTTTTGCTTTTCTAATAAAATTTATACTTTTTATATAGTTGGTGGATACATGACTCCTTGTTCTTGTAGGATGTTTATCTCTTCTTAATTTAATATTTTTCTTTCTTCTCCTCTTTCCACCTCTTGGCTCATCTTCTACTTTGTTTAACATTTTCCCATTGCCCTCAGGATATCGCATCCTCTCCTGGTTATGTCCATTATAAGACGTGTAAGGTCCGCAGTCTCCGTGCTGGGACTCTGGAGAAGCTGGTGGAGAACCTTCTGGTGGAGTATCAGGGAAGTGATCCTGGGTATGTGCCCACCTTCTTGAGTACCTACCGTGCCTTTACCTCACCTGAAAAGGTCATGGAGCTTCTACTTGACAGGTGGGGACAACAGCATATAGACCATACTTCTTCTCTGGACCTTTTTTCTTTGGCCTTCTAATGTTACCTGAGATGTCCTTCTTTCATCTGTACCATTTTTATACTTTCTTCAATTTCTTTCTTCTCTGTCATCCACCATACTAGTGTCGGAATGGGATTCTTTGGACCCATCAGAAGAAATATTATCCTCAGGACCTAACATCAATAAGATATAATAGGTTTTTGGGGAATCGGTCCATAAGAAATAGACCCTAATGGCAAGTAATTGGCTCTAGTCACATCCAAATTGTGTTGGCTTGTGCTGGACCTTTGAGGCCTATTATTGTGTCAGAGTTTGGAAACCACTGGAAAATCCTTTGTTGAGGTTGACCAGTCCAACCTGATACCCTTTGGTTTTTAGGTCATAATGTGTTCAGGGGTGTAGTAAGAGGAGATCTTGTGTTCTTCTACAGGGTATTTAGATGAGAGGTAGCATACAAAGTATTTGCCCCATGTGAAGAAACGTGTAGCTACAACCCAGGTTCTTCAGTTCTTTACGCCTAATGTTTTTGTAGCAAATTTTTCATTTTGACCTGATCAAATCAAGACATACAATTTGTTTTTTTTATTTATATACATTGGACAGAAGCATTTTTTGGTTAACCAATTGACTGCCTGGGTGTACTCTTCATGTGTAGCCCCTATATGGTGAAGCACAATGGACTTATTCATCAAAACTGTCTTAGTAAACAGTATTTTGTTCTTATGCCCAAAGGAAGCATAGTCCGCATATCCAAAAATGGGGTCTAAATGTAAAAAAAAAAAACGCTTCAAATACTCTCGGAATACTCTTTATTTCACTTCAAAATCCACATCTCAAAAACTCTGTGTGAACATACGCCAATGAATTCTTTTTAGGTGAACAAATCCCATGTGTTCTTGAAATTTTATCTTAAGAAAACCATCACTTTGCGAACATATCCTAGACAAGGGATGTGCATAGAATTTGTGGAGTTAGAGTTTTCCCATATTTAACCATTTCTTAAGAAGCCTCTGCCTAAAAAGTTTTCATAACTTCTTCTTCAGGCGTCTTGAAAAGGCTGGTGATAAGGAGCCTACGATACCTGGCAGCCCTGTTCCAGACGCTCCAACTGTGCAGAGGTCAGTGCCACAAAGTGTCAGACTGGGGTGCCAAGGGCCCACCAGTAACCAACTCCAGGGCCCCACTTTTCAACTACATGCAAATGTGACATCATCCTCAATCACACATTTATATAACAATGAACTGGGTAGATTGTTAAATGAATAAGATGCTGCCTTTGTCTGCACATAGTGATTCCAGTATATATGGCCAAGTACTGCTCATATAAGAGGGGGGTGGCCCACTCTTGCACAGGGGCCCACCGGAGGATTCTCCTGTTCTCCAGTGGGCCAGTCAAAGCCTGGTGTCACATATATTGTGTATTCCTCCACCACACTAGGCTTAATTGACTTTTCTGTACCGGGAATGGGTTGGTTTTCTTAAAGGGGAAATCAACATTCAGATTTTTCTGAACATGTCAGTGATAAGAGCTGATTCTCAAATGAAAGGGGTCAACTAAATCCATAATCCTGTAGGTATAACTTCTTTGGTTTAGGGTCAAATTAAGGTTGGTGGAAAAATGGGTAAAAAAATTAATAACAAGCCAATTTGTAAAAAAAATTGTGGAGTGGGTGGTTTATTTTGACGTCCTTGACCCAGACATACAGTATAGTGGAAGTCTTTAAGCCCATGGGAGTTATGGAGCAAGCCAAGCCTGTGACTATCTTAGACCTCACATAGTGGCATCCCAAGCGTGCGTGGTCACCTCTCCACCTCTTTTTGGTTGGATGGTATTATCGCTCTGTCATTGTGAAAGGTAGAGGTTCCATATATGGCCGCTCTATCTAGGATTCAGGACCACAATCAGTTTCTCATTTTGGCTAGGGGACATACATTAAAAATAGTCCTGGCTAAAGGAACCAATTTTACCAAAAAAGACCATATTGTTCCTTTAGAGTGGTACGTGGTGTCCTTCAAACCTGGTTAGAAAGACACCCTCAAGACTTCTGCGATTCTCCGCAATGTTTGCAGCTCATCTCTTCCTACATAACCCAAGACAGCCGGGAGAACCCCAGCCAGCTCCTTCGTTTGGTCAAGAGCTTAGAAGAAGAGGGAGAGGACGACTCTTCACCCAAAGGTAAGATCAATTTTCTCATACATCTCCAGAATCTCTTCCATGAGACTGACCCTTTTTTCTCAACCAGATTGGACATCTATAATCCGACCAGCAGAAGGTGACTGTGACACCTCCGCAGATACCACATGTTTATTGTCATACCCTCCTCAGGATGTGGCGGAACAATTGACGCTGATAGATGTGGTAAGTGCGTACAATATTTGTACTACGAGGTCAGGGCCGGTGCTTTATATTCAAGATGCTCATGGATGTGCACACCCAACTATAGTCACACATCATTTGTCACAAACTTTGCCCCCAGACATTTGGGAAATATACTGGACCTCATCTCACTGATGAATATCTCATCATCCCATGTCTTGCTCCAGGATCTTTTCCAGAAGTTGCAGTCCTGTCATTGTCTTGGGAGTATTTGGTCTCAACGTGACAAGAAGGAGAATAGACATGTTGCTCCGAGCGTCCGAGCCACCGTAGCCCAGTTCAATGCAGTGGCTGCCTGTGTGACCGCATCCGTCTTGAGCGATATCCAGATGAAGCCACAGATGAGGGCCAAAGTGCTGGAGAAGTGGATCTCTATCGCACAGGTGTGACCAATGTACAAAACGCCACAGGAGGGAGGAGCTATGTCACATGAGGTCTGCTCCTCCCACCACAGGGTGACACAGTTGGGGGAGGAGCTATGTGACATGGAGTCTGCTTCTCCCACCACAGGGTGACACAGTCAGGGGAGGAGCTATGTGACGTGGAGTCTGCTTCTCCCACCACAGGGTGACACAGTCAGGGGAGGAGCTATGTGACGTGGAGTCTGCTTCTCCCACCACAGGGTGACACAGTCGGGGGAGGAGCTATGTGACATGGAGTCTGCTTCTCCTACCACAGGGTGACACAGTCGGGGGAGGAGCTATGTGACATGGGGTCTGCTTCTCCCACCACAGGGTGACACAGTCGGGGGAGGAGCTATGTGACATGGAGTCTGCCGCTCCCACCGCAGTGTGACACAGGAGGGAGGAGCTATGTGACATGGAGTCTGCCGCTCCCACCACAGTGTGACACAGGAGGGAGGAGCTATGTGACATGGAGTCTGCCGCTCCCACCACAGTGTGACACAGTCGGGAGGAGCTATGTGACATGGAGTCTGCTTCTTCCACCGCAGGGTGACACAGGAGGGAGGAGCTATGTGACAAAGGAGTCTGCTCCGCCTTCCACAGGGTGAAAGTCAGGAGGGAGGAGCTGTGTGACATGGAATCTGCTCCTCCCATCACAGGGTTACAGGAGGGAGGAGAGATGTCACATGGAGTATGCTCCGCCCACCACAGGGGGACATAGGACGGAGTAGCTATGTGAAGTGGAGTCGGATTCTCCCATTACGGGGTGACATAAACAGGAGGGAGGAGCTATGTGACATTGAGTATTCTCCACCACAGGGGGACACAGGAGGGAGGAGCTATGTGACTTGAAGACTGCTCCTCCCACCACAGGGTGACACAGTCAGGAGGGAGGAGCTATGTGACTTGAAGTCTGCTCCTCCCACCACAGGGTGACACAGTCAGGAGGGAGGAGCTATGTGACTTGAAGTCTGCTCCCACCACCACAGAGTGACACAGTCAGGAGGGAGGAGCTATGTGACTTGAAGTCTGCTCCCACCAGTACAGGGTGACACAGTCAAGAGGGAGGAGCTATGTGACTTAGAGTCTGCTCCTCCCACCACAGGGTGACACAGTCATGAGGGAGGAGCTATGTGACTTAGAGTCTGCTCCCACCAGCACAGGGTGACACAGTCAAGAGGGAGGAGCTATGTGACTTAGAGTCTGCTCCTCCCACCACAGGGTGACACAGTCAGGAGGGAGGAGCTATGTGACATGGAGTCTGCTCCCACCACCACCACAGGGTGACACAGTCAGGAGGGAGGAGCTATGTGACTTAGAGTCTGCTCCCACCACCACAGGGTGACACAGTCAGAAGGGAGGAGCTATGTGACATGGAGTCTTTTCTTTTTCCAGTACTGCAGATTTCTACGTAACTTCTCCTCACTTAGAGCCATATTGTCGGCCCTTCAGTCAAATTCAATCTATCGGCTGAAGAGATCATGGGCAGCAGTGAGCAGGTAATTAATGTAACGCCAAGACTTACTAATTTTAAAGTAAATTTATATGTTCTGGGAGAAGGGGGTAGAAGTGTGGAAATAACTGTGAAAGCTTCACACTTAGGCTATGTCTCACATCATGTTTTTTTCAGCATTTTTTATGCAGTTTTTTATGCAAATTTTCAGCTGCGTTTTGCAGTACCAGCAAAGTCTATGAGAAGGGAGAATTCTCTGTTCACACGTCATGTTTTTTTTTTGTTCAGGATTTTGTGCCTTGCATGTTTTTTTAGAAAATAGAGCATGTCACTTCTTTCAGCATTTTTTGAACGTTTTTTCACCCATAGGAAGTAATGGGTGGAGAAAAAACGCATCAAAATTTGTATCAGCGTTTTTTCAACGTTTTTGATGCCAAAATAGAATGGGGTTCTTTCTTTTCACAGAACTTTATGTACATGCATAAAAAGAGACAGAAGGACAGTGAAAAAAACGCACCAAAACCGCATAAAAAAGCACCAAAACTGCAAGAAAAATCCTGAACAAAATGCCCTTGAAGATCAGGTTTTGCTGCAGAAAATTGACACCGAAAAAACCATGATGTGTGAACATAGCCTTAGGAAAATTCCTAGGACTCCATAATTTTGGACAATCAGGCACTACCTATACTTCCAAGATATTGAGGCGGTACAAGGACAGCTCCATTAGGCTATGTTCACACATTGCATCTTTGCAGCATTATTTTAGCTGCATTTTTTATGCAATTAAGAATCTTCTTTTTATAGTAGCAGCAAAAGCTATGAGATTTCAGAAATCTCATGCACTTGCTTGTTTTTTTTTCCTGCCTGAATTTGAGATCCTCAGCACTTTCACAACAGGTTTTGCTGCATTTTTGCAGCGTTTTTTTTTGCTTCATTTTAGGTGAATAAATCTAACTTGAGTAAACATGTACTGCTGACAAATCACACATGTAATCCGCACCAAAAAAAACAACTAAAAAAGTCTGCAAAACCTGCATGTTACTGTCAAGAAAACAGGTTTTGTATGCAAAAAAACCCAAAACGAAACGCAAAAAAAAACGTGATAAAAAATATAAAGTAAAAAAATATATAATAATATCTAACTCTTATTTTGAAGATTTTATGTATGATTTCAGGAAAAAGCAAAAAATAACAAGAAGTTCAAAGGGCAAACTTTCATTATTTCAGTATTTTCTTAGTACTCCATTTTTCCTGAAAATATCCATGCTTTCAAATGGGCACAGAAACTTGGCCAGCTCCATTTATGTGTCCATGAAAGGATGGACACTCAGAAAAAAACACAAACTGAGCTTACTTAAACTCCCTTCGTATCGTTTCAGTCAATGGCCCCTTAGTCATTACACTCTACAAATGCAGTGTGAAGAAGGCCTAACCATAGAACTAGTCCTACCTCTATCTCTAGGTCTAACCCTAGCACTAGTCCTAACCCTGGGACAAACTCTAACCCTAGAGCTATCCTTTACTCTAGACCTAACCCTAACACTAGTCCTAACCCTGGGAAAAACCCTAACCCTAGAACTATCCTTAACTCTAGACCTAACACTAACACTAGTCCTAACCCTGGGACAAACTTTAACCCTAGAGCTATCCTTAACTCTAGACCTAACCCTAACACTAGTCCTCACTCTGGGAAAAACCCTAACCCTAGAACTATCCTTAACTCTAGACCTAACACTAACACTAGTCCTAAACCTAGGACAAACTTTAACCCTAGAGCTATCCTTAACTCTAGACCTAACCCTAACACTAGTCCTAACCCTGGGAAAAACCCTAACACTAGAACTACCCTTAACTCTAGACCTAAGCCTAACACTAGTCCTAACCCTGGGACAAACTCTAACCCTAGAGCTATCCTTAACTTTAGACCTAACCCTAACACTAGTCCTCACTCTGGGAAAAACCCTAACCCTAGAACTACCCTTAACTCTAGACCTAAGCCTAACACTAGTCCTAACCCTGGGACAAACTCTAACCCTAGAACTACCCTTAACTCTAGACCTAAGCCTAACACTAGTCCTAACCCTGGGAAAAACTCTAACCCTAGAACTACCCTTAACTCTAGACCTAAGCCTAACACTAGTCCTAATCCTGGGACAAACTCTAACCCTAGAGCTATCCTTAACTCTAGACCTAACCCTAACACTAGTCCTAATCCTGGGACAAACCCTAACCCTAGAACTATCCTTAACTCTAGACCTAACCCTAACACTAGTCCTAATCCTGGGACAAACCCTAACCCTAGAACTATCCTTAACTCTAGATCTAAATAAGTTATCAAGAAGCAGTGGCGCTGGTAGGTGGTCAATTGGGTTTGCAGCGAATTTAGAACAAGAGCCACTACTTGTCCAGATAGTGTCAAAGCTTGATACCGGAAATAAAAATATGTTAGTTAAATTCGCGCTGCCCTAAAGTCCAGGGTTTGGGTTAATAAAAGAACCCTAAATGAAATACTTGATAAGATCAAAAATTGTTACTTTTAAAATGTCAGTTTATTGAATGTCAATTTAAAAGGATAAAAGCATAGAGTAAGTAATAAGACTAAAAATGAAAATAAAATTGACAAAGATAGGGATGAAATCCTGATTATGATCCACTTTTGTCCAATAGTTTTTGGAGGGGTGCACCAATTTGTTGTGGTGGTGGGAGACTTCTGTTAGAGAGAAAAATATAAGGAGGAGATGAGTTAGTAGATGTGGTGATTACTGCTATTGTTGCTGAGGGTTAGGGGACCCGCGATAGTTACCTGGGATAGTTACCTGGCGGTTTGGTGGTTGTAGTGTAAACACACAGGTAGCGGGGTCATCCACGTGTGCTGCAGCAGGGTGCTAGTTGAGGTCAATAAAGCATTAGTTAGGTATCACATGTCACCAGTTAAAGTGGATAAATTTGTATACAGTTCTGCTCTTTACCGGTATTGGATTGAAAGAGGTCCTGGTTGAGGTGTTGTGCTGGATAGTGTTTAGGACCAGCTGAAGGCGATATAGTAAGGGTTCTTTAGTGTGAACCTGCGTAGATAAGTGGGTAAAGTAAGTACTTGTGAGAAGTACGAGTTAACGTGGATAAATGTATATACAGTCACACTTTTTACCGGCACTTGATGGAAAGAGGTCCTGGTTGAGGTGTTGTGCTGGATAGTGTTTAGGACCAGCTGAAGGCGATATGGTGAGGGTTCCTTAGTATGAACCTGTAGTAAGGAGAGGATGAGGTGTCAGATACAACAGTGTGCTACACTGCAATGTGGAGCATTCAGGTAGGCAACAGATAGGGCTTGGCTTTATTGAAGGTGGCACTGTAGGAGAGAGTCCTGTTGTGGATGACGGAGATTTTAAAGCTTACCTCCGTTCCATGATGCTGTGGGGAGCTTTGTCTTGAGGATGCGGTGGTGGGTAACGGAGATGTGGATCTTACCTCCGTTCACTTGAGCTTGCGTCCCCCGGGTGAGTGGGTCAGCGGTAGAGGGGGGCGAGGAGTGGAGGAGCAGAGTCCCGGCCGGTGACTCGTGCTCCGCAATTACCTCGCGTAACGATGTGGCGATGGTGCAGGGCCTTTCAGGACCTGACGTGACGTCACGGTCACGTGTGGAGCACGTGACTTAGTAGGATACACTGCTTTTTTTTCTTGCGTTTTTTGCACTGCGGTGAGTTTTCTTTTTAAACTACAGCATGTCAATTCCTTCAGCTTTTTTTTTCTTATTAAACTGAATACATAAAAGATGCTTAAAAAATGACACATGAAAAATGCATTAAAAACGCGCTAAATGCAACATTTTTCCTGCCCACACTCTGCGGTGCAAAAAATCATTGTGTGAACATACCCTGGTCCTAACCATAGTTCCATTAACTTGCGGCTCCAAGACTTCTCCCGAGCTGCACCTATTCTTTGGAATGCTCTACCCCAAGAAATTAGGACGAACCACAACTTACAGTTTTAGGTGCTCCCTAAAAACACACCTGTTTAGGGCGGCCTATCATGTTCCCTAATCAAAGTCCTTTTATATTTTTATAGCCCATTAATTATTTCTCCAAACATAAGTCAAACTCCACCTCACCCAAAAGCACTACAGATACTGGCTGGTGATGACTTGAGCTCATGCAGCCTTTATCTATCCCTCATCCCCTCAAAATGCCTGGACCATCATTGTAAATAAGCCCCTGTACTTTGTGTCACCCCCACCTTAATGTAGATTGTAAGCTCTTATGAGCAGGGTCGTCATTATTTTTGCTTTAATTATTGTATTATGTTACTTATGGCTGAGGAATATGTTGGCGCTATATAGATCAAAATTATTATTATTATTAACCGTAGTTGGGGTAAGAAAAAATATGCAAAAACCAAGTTAGAGCGCAGTGCAGCCTTTGCCATATCGGTCACTGCCTATGCAGAGCGCAGCAACTGCTGACAAACTCATCCTCACTGTTGCTCTCTGCATGGGAACCTGCTGCACCGACTGAGGTGTCAATACTCACTGGGGCCCAGCGCCACTCCGTACAGGTGGGGAAGACAAAATTTAGGATCCCCATAGACTTTGCCGTCCCTGTTGCTCCCCCCTCATCGGTAATTAATTGCTTCTCTCCCATAGAGACAACCTGAACGTCTTCCACAAGTTATCGGCCATCTTCTCAGATGAAAACAACCACGAGATGAGCCGGGAAATCCTGACAAAGGTAAATCTATATGTACCGATGGCCAGGGCTTGGTCTAAGCGGCGTCAAAGGAGGCTAGAGAATCTGGGTTTTTCCATGAATAGCGCCAATTATTGACTGTGTCTGGGGTTGGGTGAGGGGTCATCATCCCAAGCCCCCTATTTATGAGCTACAACCCCTTTAATGCATTCATCAATTTCTATGGGTTGTTAATGGTCAAAAATGAAAAAAAACAAGGTGCTTTACTAAAGGGAAACCATCAGCAAGGATGAAGAATGTTCCCGGGCTCCTCAGTCTCCTCCTCTTATGTTTTTTTTTTTTAACCCCTTACACCAGGATGAAATCCCACTTCGCAGGTCAAACAGCGCACGTAACGAGCCCCGGCCACTTCAGAGATCGGCGTCGCAGGTCCGCTCCACGGTAGGTTCTCAGGAACGACTCGGCTCTCACACGCTTGGCTGCTGTTCAATGCTGGTGTGACATGGAAATGAGTAACTAGTCCTGCGGTATAATATTAACCCCGCGAGGGAGCCGAGGTTCACAGGGGGCAGCAGCACATTTCATAATACACCCAGCTGTAATGTGCAAGATTCCAATAGTACGTCACCCAATTCTGGACTATCGGACTTTCTGAATGGCAGTATAATAGCCTCTTCTTGCAATTTTATTATTTTATTTATTTATTGTATATTATTTTATTATTTTTTATTGCAGCTCCTTTATGTCCTTGTTAAATGAAGCGCATTTTAAAAACAGAAAGCGTTTTACCACAAACTGCGACGCTTTGTGATTTTTTTCACAGGGAAAACACAGTTTTGAAAGTGGTTTCCCCGGCATGTAATAAGCATGGGATAAAACTGGGATCAGATACAGAAAAAAAACATAATCGAGCCTGATGGTGGCCATATTTGTTGTCATCTAGTTTATGGAGACTCGCCTGTCCAATCTGTCAAGGGCTCCTTGAAGGCTATTTCCACCTTTGTAACACTTTTATTGCATAAAAAAAAAATGAAATTGAAGCAACTTTGCAAATTGTCTTGATTACATTTTTTCTGCCGTTTTCTGCATGCAGCTCCTATGCATAGCAATGGCAAAAGACTACAAAAAAACAAACAAACCCCTGTGTAATCAGATCCTACAGTCATACTCTCTTCCATCCATCTCCTGCTCCTTGCTTATTTACCAACCGTATTTTAACCCTTTCCCGACATTGTGGGTGTATGGAGCTTCCTCACAGGCTGAGCCTGCACCTTGCCCAGCAGATAATGGCTATGGGTCACAGCTGGGATCTGCCTCTAACAGTCACCAGCGCAGCGGAGCACTGCCTGCGACTGTTAACCTGTTAAATGCTGCTGTCAATTTTTGACAGCAGCATTAACAGCGCATCGGCATTGGGGTGCGTAGCGTAATGGTTGTTATGACGGCTGAAGGTCTTTTGAAGACCCTCGTGCATTCCATCATGAAGTTCCAATGAAACCCAGACTGTGGCTGGTCTACAAAAGAAACCATGATTTTTCCTTATATACATCAATACTTTCATATTGCAGTATATAGTACAAGCGTTCGGACGATCGAAGGTTCGAGTCCCCTATGGGGATTACAAAATACAGTTAAAAATAAAAAAAAAAGTTTAAAATTATGAAAAAAATACTAAAAAAAACCCATAAAAATTTGTATCACCTCCCTTTTTCACCCATCAAAAATAGAATCCAAATATACTTCTAGTCGACGCTAGAAAGGTGGTGATCATGTCAAGGGATAGCGTCCAACACTTAAAAATGCACAAAAGACCGGCACTGACGTATGCTTGTAGCGAATTCAAGGTTTATTCCATATTCTTCAAAGCATTTCGGCCCACCCAAAGCCTTTTTCAAAAACCGAAACGCGTCACATTTGATGCTTAAAGAATATGGAATAAACCTTGAGTTCACTACAAGCATACGTCAGTGCCGGTCTTTTGTGCAACCATTAAAAATAAAGGTATTAAAAAAATATATAAAAATAATACACATATGTGGTATCGCCACGTTCATAAAAGTCCGATCTATCATAATATAAGATGAAGTGACTATCTGCATACAGGAAAAAAAATTGAAATGGCAAAATTGCGTTTGTTTGGTCACCGCAAAAAATGCAGTAAGCAATGAGCAAAATTTCGTATCTACGGTATCAATAAAGATGTCAGCTCCATCGACCGAAAAATGAAAATGTTACAGGTCTCGGAAAATAGTCACGCAATTGAAAAATTTTTGTTTACAAATTTCCATTTTTTTTCCCACTTATTAAACAATAATAATAATAAAAATGGACATGTTTGGTATTGCCGTAATCGTACTGATGAGGAGAATCACGATTCCAAGTCATTTTTACCACATAATGTACACTCTAAGAACAATTCCCAAAAAACAGTGTCATAATTGAGGGGGTGGTGGAGGTGGGGAGGTTTGTTCGCAATTTCAGCACACTTGCCCGTTTTCCAGTACATTATATGGTAAAATAAATGATGACATTCAAGAAAACAACTTGTCCTGTAAAAAACAAGCCCTCACATGGCTGTGTTGATGGAGAAATAAAAAAGTTATGGCTGCATTATGTAGTGGCTAAGACCCTGATTCCAGCGATGTGTCACTTACTGGGCTGTATGCTGTCATTTTTATACAATCAATTTATTCTCTGCTGCAGATCTAGCATTGCTCAGAATGTGGAGTCCTGTATAGCCCCGCCAACAACCCTGATTGGCAGCTTTCAGTGTACACTGTGCATAGTCAGAAAGCTACCAATCAGTGGTGGAGGGTTACACAGCACTGCCGGACTAGGAAGCACGAGACACCTACTCCTGTAGTAATAATCTCCTTCTTATAAAACACTGATTGTGTTAAAACAATAACATACAGCGAAGTAAGTGATACATCACTGGAATCAGGGTCTCTGGCCCTACATCATGCTGTTCTCAGATTACATAGCAAAATCCTACTGACATATTCCCTTTAAAATGACATGATTGATAGCGAGGAGAGATCACTTTTGCTGCCCCAAATCCCCTGCATAAACCTAAAATGAAATGGTAATTTTTATCTTGCCTGCAGTCACCACTAGAGGGAGCACATTGCATGCAGACTTAAAGGGGTTGTCTGGTACTTTTAAAAAAATGCCAGTGTGTTTTAATGATAAATACAACCTTCTTTCTAATTACCTTGCGCTGCTGATACTGCCTGTGAGTGGCGCCATCGGTGGCCGCTCACAGGCAGCACATGACCCCACGTGACGACAAGTGAGGCGTGACTCAGCGCTGGGGTCCCCGCAGTGGCTGCTGGGTTGTGGGTGGGGTTAATCCCCACCGCGCGCTTTCCCAGTGAATGAGAACAGGGAGAGCGCGCGGTGGATGCCGGGTGTGACGCAGGGGAATAACCCCGCCCACAACCCAGCAGCCACTGGTGGAACGCGGAAGAGGGACCCCCGGCTGCAACCTGGACTTATCATGACATCAGCGGATGTCAGCGCCGGCTGCAGCCGGGGGTCACGTGCTGCCTGTGAGCGGCCACCGACAGCGCCGCTCACAGGCAGTATCAGCAGCGCAAGGTAATTAGAAAGAAGCTTCTATTTATCATTAAAACACACTGGCATATTTTTTAAAAGTACTGGACAACCCCTTTAATATTGAGTTTGATGGAGAGTATGCAGTAACCTCCAGAGCTCCCTCTAGTGGTAGCTGCAGAGAATCAGAGTTTTATTATTTAACTATGTATATGTAGAAGGTTTGGAGCTTTGTATTAGAAAAATGATAGATATAAAAGAACTGATAGTAATTAAAATAAATCTCTTTAAATCTTATTTCAGAGACCGGCTCAAGGGACCGTGCCTTATCTTGGGACATTCCTAACAGACCTTGTTATGCTGGACACAGCACTGCCCGACTCTGTAGAGGTGAGACCCCTTTGATTGACCCCGCAGTACACGCTTGTCCTTCAGCACTTCCTCTTTTTACCTTTTTCTCTTCTTTGCAGGGTGGGCTCATAAACTTTGAGAAGAGGAGAAAGGTAAGTCTTGTCCCAAACCCTCTAATACCACTATACCAGGTCCCCTATAATCACCACCACCTTGTCCGCAGAGCTCACACTCTACTTTTTCTAGGAGTATGACGTCTTGAGTAAGATCCAGAAACTTCAGCTCACGTGTCGTCACTATGTTCTGACACAAAAGCCGGAAATCTTACAAGCTTTTTACACCCATCGGCAGCTGACTGAGGACCAGAGGTGAGGAGTTCTGATTTTTTTGGTTATTTTGGGTTTAACCTTTCCATAAACAAAATAAATGTAAAAGCGCAAAGGAGGGGATTATTCAGAGCCCCTCCATAAGGATACTGGGGGTGAGTTTTTAGGTTGTCCATCCCTCCGTTCATTCTCTATGGGACTGTCGAGCACTGACCTTGTCTTTTTCTGGCCACCCCATAGAGAATTAATGGGATGACATTTGGGCGACCATCATGCTACATCATCTTGTAACGTTGGGGATAAATGTTCCCCTTTCTGCCAACCAGGGAACCCACCGATCAGTAAGTTATCACCCATCTTGTGGATAGGCAACAACCCCTTTAACTCGGCACGCCAATATTTACAATGAGTATAGGCTTTCACTCTTATGTGATCCAACACAAATGAGAGCGACGTTTCGGTCCACAATCCAGGACCTTCGTCTGACCAAACCTGGGGCAGTTATTTCATGCTGCCCAAATCTGGGGCAAAAGGAATCAGAGCCTGACTACACGATTGCAGACAGGTATATTATTTTCTGAAATGCTCCGGTTTTACAATGAAAACATAGTTTGAAGATCTGGTCGGGGATCATTCCTGGAGACAAGACTTGTCTGTTGCCTCCTCCGGTCTCCTTTCCAACTGTGGGAACTGGCCACTTTGACCTGATGACAGGTCCTCTTTAAATGCCTTGAGTCGTAAGCAGTGGATTCAGAACGTCTCTCTAAAACTTGAAACCTTAGTTGGGCAACTGTGTGATTAATTTTCTGAAACTGGTAAGGGAGTGGTAGATGCCTCTTGTATCTTATGTTAGGTTGAGAAATCCTGTTCCAAATTTGTGGAGTTGTTTCACCACAGGTGCACTTGATAGCATAGACTACAAATGTGGAGTCACTAGTGAAATAACCTCTGATTGGGATAGCCCTTCAAACATTGTTACTTTGAATACTATGCGGACACGGGAACGAGCCTTTCTTTTCTGTAAGAGTGTCCGAGCTCTTTATGTAGAGCCCTCATCGCCTTTTACAAGTTTACTTCTTAAATTTGGTGGTCGCCTGAAGCATTAAAGAAAGGGCATTTGAAATTCCTCCTCCAAAAAGATAACCATTACTCAGGATTAACCATTATTTATGGAAAAGTTTGCGGATACAGTAAGAAAAGGGATTGAAAATACAATATGTACGAACTGAGCTCTTTTTTTGTGTAATATTCATTCTTTTGGGTGGGCGCTGTTCCTTCCGTTGCTTAAGAAGTTTCTCAAAATACCCCATGGTTAAATTTCTGTTGTATGTCATGTAAACGGATTTCACATATGTGATCAGTCGATACAATTCTACTGCCTCTCTGAAATTGTGCAATGGGAATCGACTTTTTAGTGACCGTTGGGTGTCATCTTGTACAATGAATTAAATGATTGCTGACTGTCTCCTTCACAAATAAATCAATGGATACTATATCTTCTGAATGTTTTATTAGTGTGGAGATCTGGCCATATGCTATTGAGATGAGTATGCAGAAATGTCATCTACAGTATATAGCGATTCAATATCATGGAATGTGTCCAAAAGAGTTCATTGGGGAAAACATAGTGTACCTTGAAAGAGAATGTATAACAATTTGCATGTGTGTAGGGGAAGGGGGTACATTGGACCCCATCGCGGTGCCTTACGTTTGTAGGTAATATGTATCCTAGAAGAGGAATTTTACTTCTAAGTATAACAACTCCATACAGAATTCTCTCACTTTATCATCCATATCAGAATACACAGGGGCTGTTTGTAGTCTCTTACCATGGAAACATGTAGGATTGTATTTGAGCTGTAGACACAAAACGGTAGATAATTTTTATCAAGACTTGATTCATGTTTATGCATTTGATCTCTGAAAAAAATAGCTTCAATTTTTATTTGGGTGCCTATAATACCTGATACCACTAACATTTTCCCTTATTTTCCTTAAAGTAAAAAAATACCAAATATCAGTCATCATTTTCTGTTTAGTCAAAAACATTTTTTCAGGTCTTTCTTCCTTATCTGTACCTGGAAAAGGTGAGTGATTACTAGTATGACTTCCTTTGCTGCTCCTGCACAGCCATAGGGGGACTAGGGCTAAAGCAGCCATTCAAGAGTCTGTGTCCATATTATTGTCCAGTGACACTCATCTTAAGTCTATTAACATCTTCATTGTTATGTTAGGTCCTGTGCTGTAGACTTTGAGGTCTGGAGTCTGTATATCAACAATAACATATTCATCTTTATTCTTGCAGTTACAGGATATCTCGCAGTATTGAGCCGCCAGCAGATTCCTGTCCAAATTCTCCACGAATCCGCCGGAAACTGACCAAGAGATTCAGCTCGTAAGTGCCCTGAATGTTCACTGTGGCACCATTGTAACATTCCCATGGTTCCCTGGGTGTATAGCCCCTCCCCTTTCACTAACCACACCCTGTGACTTTGCCTTGCTTTCCTGCTTACTGTAAAATGTACTGATGCACCATTTTAACAGCTCAGTTATATTGTCATCTATTTCAGGTTATTATTAGGCTCAGAAGTGTTCAGTCCGAAGATGAATGGAGACCGTGTGTCTCCATCAGGTTCCTGCAGCAGCTGTGAGATAGATGAAGGGCTTATTGCTGCACTGTGTCCCTCAGAGCCTCTCGCGGCTAAGGTAATGCCATACACCACTATAACCACTATGTAGCTGATAACTCATAAAAACCCCACACACTACCACATACAGTACAGTGGGGAAAATAAGTATTTGATACTTCAGAATTTGCAAGTTTTCCCATCTACAAAGAATGGAGAGGTCTGTAATTTTTATCGTACGTACACTTCAACTGTGAGAGGCAGAATCTAAAAAAAATCCAGAAAATCACATTGTATGATTTTTAAATAATTAAATTGCATTTTATTGCATGAAACAAATCAGCAAAAATTCTGGCTGTCAGAGACCTGTTAGTTTTTTCTTTAAGAAGCCCTCCTACTCTACACTCATTACCTGTATTAATTGCACTTGTTTGAACTCGTTACCTGTATAAACGACACCTGTCCACACACTCAATCAATCACACTCCAACCTCTCCACCATGGCCAAGACCAAAGAGCTGTCTAAGGACACCAGGGACTAAATTGTAGACCTGCACAAGGCTGGGATGGGCTACAGGACAATAGGCAAGCAGCTTGGTGAGAAGGCAACAACTGCTGGCACAATTATTAGAAAATGGAAGAAACACAAGATGACTATCAATCTTCCTCAGTCTGGGGCTCCATGCAAGATCTCGCCTCGTGGGGTAAGGATGATTCTGAAAAAGGTCAGGAATCCGCCCAGAACTATGTGGAAGGACCTGGTCAATGACCTAGAGAGAGCTGGGACCACACTCTCAAACATTACCGTTAGTATCACACTACGCCGTAATGGATTAAAATCCTGCAGGGCATGCAGGGTCCCCCTGCTCACGCCAGCGCATGTGCAGGCCCATTTGAGGTTCGCCAATGACCTTCTGGATGATCCAAAGGAGGCATGGGAGAAGATCATGTGGTCAGATGAGACCAAACTAGAACTTTTTGGTATCTACTTCACTCGCTGTGTTTGGAGGAAGAAGAAGGACGAGTACAACCCCAAGAACACCATCCCAAACGTGAAGCATGGTGGGGAAAACATCATACTTTGAGGGTGCTTTTCTGCAAAGGGGACAGGACGACTGCACCGTATTGAAGGAAGGATGGGTGGGGTCATGTATTGCGAGATTTTGTCCAACAACTTCCTTCCCTCACTAAGAACATTGAAGATGGGTCGTGACTGGGTCTTCCAGCATGACAATGACCCGAAACACACAGCCAGGGCAACTAAGGAGTGGCTCCGTAAGAAGCATTTCAAGGTCCTGGAGTGACCTAGCCAGTCTCCAGATCTGAACCCAATAGAAAATATTTGAAGGGAGCAGAAACTCAATGTTGCCCAGCGACAGTCCCGAAACCTGAAAGATCTGGAGAAGATCTGTATGGAGGAGGGGGCCAAAATCCCTGCTGCAGTGTGTGCAAACCTGGTCAAGAACTACAGGAAACGTCTGACCTCAGTAATTGCAAACAAAGGTTTCTGTACCAAATATTAAGTTCTGTTTTTCTATTGTATCAAATACTTATTTCATGCAATAAAATGCAAATTTGTAAAAATCATACAATGTGATTTTCTGGATTTTTTTTTTAGATTCTATCTCTTACACGTGAAGTGTACCTACAATAAAAGCCCTACAGCCCTCTCCATTCTTTGTAGGTGGGAAAACTTGCAAAATCAGAAGTGTATCAAATCCTTATTTTCTCTGTTATATCTGGTATATCTCCATATAACCTCATACACCATCATATGACCAATATACCTGTATATATCTAATATACACTATATGGAGAAAAGAATTGGGCCCTATGTCTTGCCCTCAGTACCATTGCCCCCGATGTATAACATCTGGTCCCTCATCCACCCCATGTTTAACATCCGACCCCCCTGGCGTATAACATCTGGTCCCTAGGCCCTCCCCCAGTGTATAACATCCCGCCCCTTGCCCCTGTGTATAAAATCTGGCCCATCGCCCTGTGTATAACATCTGGATCCTTGTCCCTGGTGTATATCATCCAGCCCCTCTCCCTAGTGTATGAAAACTGGTCCAATACCCTTCCTGTGTATAACCTCTGGCTCCTCGCTCCCATATTATGGCATTTGGCCCCTTGCCATGCCATCTGCCTTTACTAACATGTGACAGAGCGGCTGGTAGTAAAAAGCTCCCTGACACCAGCGCTGTCCTGTAATAGGAGCCACCGGTGTAACAAGTCCATTCATGACATTTCTTTTTCCTAAATCTTCCCCCATCACCTGTGAGTGATATTATTGAGTAGTGAAAGAAACCGCAGCGACTCAGCTACAAAGTTCAGACCCCGTAATGTTACAGAGCGGGGGGCCGAGTGCTGAGGAGCAGAGGGCAGAAAAGTCACCAACGCTCTGCTGACTCCATAACTAGAGGGCTGGTTTTTCAGGGCTCAGCCTCGGCCCCTTAGTTTCAGTAAAGGGAAATCTTAATCTTCAGCACAAGACATTGTAGACAATTGTAGCTTCCTTCTTAGTGGGAATAGTTTGGTGAAGACCCTTTTCGGTTCCCCATGACTGAGCCCAGTGCAGAAGGTCCATGTAGACATGCAGGGGGGAGAACATGAGCGGCCGCACAGACCCCGGACCTCAGCCTCATCCACTAAGCGGTCAGACTGATTATCAGTTGATAGTGACTTGGTGGAGCCGCTGTACTTATCATTCCTTTGAAATGCGGAGGTAAAGTCACAGGGCCGGACACTCAGGTTTAGACATTTGTCCTATGCAAACAGTAACATTTACAGTAAACTATGATAGACATCAAACAAAGTCAAAAACTGTCCCCAGCAGCCGGGGCGTTACGGTAATTTTGCATGATAAGCAATGATACAACCTATCTGTAAATTCTTATATAGAAGTGAAGATTTTATCCTTTCCTGCTCTCATCTACACATAGGCTTTGGTAGGCATCATAAAGAACTCCTCATTGTTGTGGGAAGATCAAAAGCCAGGTGGCTGCACAAGGCCTGGTGTATTGTATGTATGATATAAAGACCAAAGTAAATATCCTGCACTGTAGAAGGCTGTCAGCTGAACAAAGGTGCGTCCAGCAGCTGTCTCCCCCGTCTCTGCCCAGCGCTCCTGTGCTCTCTGTGAGAGTCGCTGCCAGAAGTCACTCTGGGAACAAAAGGATTGGCCGTCCAAAACTGGGCATGCCGATTCCTTCTTCAACATCATCTGTCCGGGAGACTTGTGAGGCTTCTTTTACGCATTAGACTGTGAGCCCAGCCCACAGATATCGGTGTTTGGCCAAGATAAGCCTAATGTGTATGGGGGGCTTTAGATCAATTAATAAAATGTATATATCCCCACTCATATAACCTCATATACCTCCATATAACCAATACACCTGCTCATGACTAGTATACCATCATATAACATCACACATCGCAAAAAAAACAATTTACCTCCATAGTACTTTATACACCATATAGTCAGTATACCTCCAAATAACATATAACCCATATACCTCCACTTCATACACCACCATATTACTAATATACCTCTGTATAATTAGTATGCCTCTAAATAACCTCATATATCACCATATTACATTCATATAACTTTATATGCTACCGTATAAACAGTATATCTCCATATAACCTTATACACCAGCTTATTACCTTCACATATCACCATAACACCACCTGATCTCCATAAAACCTTACATGCCACGATATCTCCAGTATACCTCCATATTACCAATATACCTCCATATAACCTTACATGCCACGTCATAAGCAGACCACCAAATATTACTAGTATACTGCCATATACCCTTAGGCCTCATTCACACGTCCATGTCTCCAGTACGTGTGGTGCCAGTTTCCACACGTACTGGAGACACTTACACACACAGACCCATTCAAATGAATGGGTCTGCGCACATGTCAGCGTGTTTTGTCCACGGACCATATGTCCGTGGACAAAACACGCTGACATGTCCATTTTTTACCTACAGTACGGGCCGCAAAACATTTCACACACATGCACACTGATGACACATGGATGACATCTGTGTGTCATCAGTGTGATAAGTACCGGCACGTGGGAAACAGCGGTACAGTTCCCGCTGTTCCCAGGCGTCGGGTGCTGAAGGCAAGTCTCATCATTGTCCCCTGCTTGCGCTGAGATCAGCGTGAGCAGGGGACAATGTTGAGAGTTGTATTCAGCCCCCGCTGAGCCTTCCACATCTTGCCACTGGGATTTTTGCCCATTCCTCAAGGCAAAATTGCTCCAGCTCCTTCAAGTTAGATGGTTTCCTCTGGTGAACAGCAATCTTCAAGTGTGACCACAGATTCTCAATTGGATTAAGGTCTGGGCTTTGACTAGGACACGTCAAAATATTTACACGTTTCCCCTTAAACCACTAAAGTGTTGCTTTAGCAGTATGCTTTGGGTCATTGTCTTGTTGTGACGTGAACCTCCGTCCCAGTCTCAAATCACTGACAGACTGACAAGAATATCCCTGTATTTCTCACCATCCATCTTCCCATCGACTCGGACCATTTTACCTGTCCCTACTGCCGAAAAACATCCCCACAGCATGACGCTGCCACCACTATGTTTCACTGTGGGGATGGTGTTCTTGGGGTGATGAGCTGTGTTGGTTTGGCGCCAGACATAGCGTTTACCTTTGTGCCCAAAAAGTTCAATTTTGGTCTAATCTGACCAAAGCACCTATCTCCGTACATTTACGGAGCCTCCCACATGTCTTTTGGCAAACTGAAAAGGAGCATTACAATTTTTGTGTGTAAGTAAAGGCTTTTTTTCTGGCCACTTTTCCATAAAGGCCATCTCTGTGGAGTGTACTGCTTATTGTGGTCGTATGGACAGATACTCCAGTCTCTGCTTGGGAACTCTGCAGCTCCTTCAGGCTTACCTTTGGTCTCTGTGCTGTCTCTCTGATGAATACCCTCCTTTCCCAGGCTGAGAGTTTTGGTAGGCGGCCCTCTCTTGGCAGGTTTGTTGTGGTACCATATTATTTCCATTTGATGATCATGGATTTGATGGTGCTTTCGGGGGATCATCAGAGATTGGGGTATTTTTTTTTATAATCCAACCCTGACTTGTACTTCTCAACAACTTTGTTCCTGACTTGTTTGGAGATCTCCTTGGTCTTCATGGTGTTGTTTGGATTTCTCCTTAGTCCTCATGGTGTTGTTTGGAGATCTCCTTGGTCTTCATGGTGTTGTTTGGAGATCTTGGTCCTCATGGTGTTGTTTGGAGATCTTCTTGGTCTTCATGGTGTTGTTTGGAGATCTCCTTGGTCTTCATGGTGTTGTTTGGAGATCTCCTTGGTCTTCATGGTGTTGTTTGGAGATCTCTTTGGTCTTCATGGTGTTGTTTGGAGATCTCCTTGGTCTTCATGGTGTTGTTTGGAGATCTTGGTCCTCATGGTGTTGTTTGGAGATCTTCTTGGTCCTCATGGTGTTTGGTTAGTGGAGCCTCTTTCTTAATGGTGATGCAGCTTCTGTGGCCTTTCAGAAAAGGTAAAGTGTATATACTGACAGACATGTGACTTTAGATTTCACACAGGTGGGCTTCCTTCCACTAAACATGTGACTTTTGAAAGTAATTGCTTGCACCAGAAATTTTTAGGGGCTTCATAGCAAAAAGGGTGAATACCTATGTACATGCCAATTTTTATTTATTTTATCCCGAAAATCTAATTTCTACCTATATTTTTCTCACTTCACTTTACCAACTTAGACTATTTGGTGCTAGGTAAAAAGCCATGGAGGGGGGTGTGTGTGTGAATACTTTTGCAAGCCGCTGTATACACCTGCAGTATACATGTCTATGAGCTCACTAACAATCAGGAGCAGGAATGATAGATATTATAGGGTTAATTTGATCCTTCTGCTGATTATATACATATATTATGTGTGATTTATGACTCCTGCAGGATCGGGGCAGTATGATGGAACCTCTCACTCCACCCAGCACTCCGGTCAGAGAAGACGCACCCCGATGTATTTCGTCACCGCGCTCCCCAGTCTCGCCCTCCCTCCCTGTATACAACCAGCAGATTGCAGATCTCTGTATTATCCGTGTCAGTATGGAAAACACTCATGGAAACCTATATAAGAGCATACTGGTAAGAGGCAATGTGATTGTTGGGAAAGATGGATGACAATCAATATGGCTGCCAATACAGCTATGATGGGGGCTTGTCATCCCATCTACCATTTTTTAACAATTTTTTTTTTTTTTTTTACTTTTTCTGTCAGATTACATTTTTGCATGACCTCACCCACACCCCACACCCACAAAAAGTGTTATTTTCTAATATTTTGTCTCTTCTCCAGCTCACCAGCCAGGATAAATCCCGCATTGTAATACAGAAAGCCTTACATAAACACAACATTGAGTCGTGTAAACCGGACGATTTCCAGCTGGTGCAGCTATTATCCGAGGGTAGAGGTGAGGACGGATAGGTCTCCGGTTTTTATTTTCTTTACTTTATTATCAAAAAATCATTTTTTCCCTTTTTTATTTTCACGCTACATATTTTTTTATTTTATACAGTACAGACCAAAAGTTTGGACACACCTTCTCATTTAAAGATTTTTCTGTATTTTCATGACTATGAAAATTGTACATTCACACTGAAGGCATCAAAACTATGAATTAACACATGTGGAATTATATACTTAACAAAAAAGTGTGAAACAACTGAAAATATGTCTTATATTCTAGGTTCTTCAAAGTAGCCACCTTTTGCTTTGATGACTGCTTTGCACACTCTTGGCATTCTCTTGATGAGCTTCAAGAGGTAGTCACCGGAAATGGTTTTCACTTCACAGGTGTGCCCTGTCAGGTTTAATAAGTGGGATTTCTTGCCTTATAAATGGGGTTGGGACCATCAGTTGTGTTGTGCAGAAGTCTGGTGGATACACAGCTGATAATCCTACTGAATAGACTGTTAGAATTTGTATTATGGCAAGAAAAAAGCAGCTAAGTAAAGAAAAACGAGTGGCCATCATTACTTTAAGAAATGAAGGTCAGTCAGTCCAAAAAATTGGGCAAACTTTGAAAGTGTCCCCAAGTGCAGTTGCAAAAACCATCAAGCGCTAGAAAGAAACTGGCTCACATGAGGACCACCCCAGGAAAGGAAGACCAAGAGTCACCTCTGCTTCTGAGGATAACTTTATCCGAGTCACCAGCCTCAGAAATCGCAGGTTAACAGCAGCTCAGATTAGAGACCAGGTCAATGCCACACAGAGTTCTAGCAGCAGACACATCTCTTCAACAACTGTTAAGAGGATACTTTGTGCAGAAGGCCTTCATGGTAAAATAGCTGCTAGGAAACCACTGCTAAGGACAGGCAATAAGCAGAAGAGACTTGTTTGGGCTAAAGAACACAAGGAATGGACATTAGACCAGTTGAAATCTGTGCTTTGGTCTGATGAGTCCAAATTTGAGATCTTTGGTTCCAACCACCGTGTCTTTGTGCGACGCAGAAAAGGTGAACGGATGGACTCTACATGCCTGGTTCCCACCGTGAAGCATGGAGGAGGAAGTGTGATGGTGTGGGGGTGCTTTGCTGGTGACACTGTTGGGGATTTATTAAAAATTGAAGGCATACTGAACCAGCATGGCTACCACAGCATCTTGCAGCGGCATGCTATTCCATCCGGTTTGCGTTTAGTTGGACCATCATTTATTTTTCAACAGGACAATGACCCCAAACACACCTCCAGGCTGTGAAAGGACTATTTGACCAAGAAGACGAGTGATGGGGTGCTACGCCAGATGACCTGACCTCCACAGTCACCAGACCTGAACCCAATCGAGATGGTTTTGGGTTTGCTGGACCGCAGAGTGAAGGCAAAAGGGCCAACAAGTGCTAAGCATCTCTGGGAACTCCTTCAAGATTGTTGGAAGACTATTTCCGGTGACTACCTCTTGAAGCTCATCAAGAGAATGCCAAGAGTGTGCAAAGCAGTCATCAAAGCAAAAGGTGGCTACTTTGAAGAACCTAGAATATAAGACATATTTTCAGTTGTTTCACACTTTTTTGTTAAGTATATAATTCCACATGTGTTAATTCATAGTTTTGATGCCTTCAGTGTGAATTTACAATTTTCAAAGTCATGAAAATAGAGAAGAATCTTTAACCCCTTTACGACATAGGGCGTATTAGTACGTATCTGTGCCCTGGGACTTATGGACCAGATACGTATTTATACGCCCTGGCGATTTCGCCCGCACACAGGTTGTGCGGGCGCGATCGCCGCCGGGTGTCAGCTGATTGTCACAGCTGACACCCCTTGCTATGTGCAGGGAGCGGTCTCGCACCGCTCCCGGCACATTAACCCCCACAATGCTGCGATCGCAGTCGATCGCAGCATTGCGGTGGCAAGGGGAGGTGATCGCCGATACTCACCTCCTCTTTCGGCCTCCAGCGCTGTCTGCCGTGGCTTCCAGGATGTTGCCATGACGACCCGATGTCGTCATGACAACATCCGGGTCACCAGACAGCAGGAAGATTTTTTGGACATGCGCAGTGCATCTCCAAACTATCTTCTCCCTGTCCAGCGCTGACAGCCTGCATGGCAGAGGGATGGTGCTGCATTCCTGTGCCATTCAGGTGATCAGAGAAAAAAAAGTGAAAGTCCCATAGTGAGACAAAGTAAAAAAGTGTAAAAAGTGTCATAAAGTGAAAAAAAAAATAAAAAAAAAATTGTAAAAATATTTAAAAAAAAAATAAAAAAAATAATCCACCAAAAATAAAAATATAATGTACCCATCAATAAATATTATTATAAAAAAAACAATAAAAGTACACATATTTGGTATTGCCGCGTCCGGAACGACCTGACCTATAAAACTGTCCCACTAGTTAACCCCTTCAGTGAACACGTTAAAAAAATAAAAAACGAAGCAAAAAACAATGCTTTATCACCATACCACCAAACAAAAAATGGAATAACACGCGATCAAAAAGACGAATATAAATAAAAATGGTACCACTGAAAACATCATCTCGTCCCGCAAAAAACAAGCTGCCATACAGCTCCATCAGCAGAAAAATAAAAAAGTTATAGCTCTCAGAATAAAGCGACGCTAAAAAATAATTTTTTCTATAAAATTGCTTTTAGTATGTAAAAGTGCAAAACATAGAAAAACGATATAAATTCGGTACCGCTGTAAATGCACTGACCCTAAGAATAACGCTGCATTATCAATTTTACCACACGCGGAACGACATAAAAAAAAACAAAAAAAAACAATTCCTGAATTGTTGGTTTTTGTTTATTCTGCCTCCCAAAAATCAGAATAGAAAGCGATCAAAAAATGTCACGTGCCTGAAAATGGCACCAATAACAACGTCAAGTCATCCCGCAAAAAACGAGCCGTCACATGACTGTCTGCCAAAATCTGGAAAAATTATAGCTCTCAAAATATGGCGATGCAAAAACTAGATTTTACAAAAAATGCGTCTTTTAGTGTGTGACAGCTGTCAATCATAAAAACCCCATATGATTCTGGTATCGCTGTAGTTGCACCGACCCGAAGAATAAAGTCGTCTAATCACTTATACCGCACGAGGAACGGCGTAAAAAATAAACTCTCGGGTTAGGTTTGTGCTAGGGTTAGGGTTGGGCTAGGGTTAGGGCTGGTTTGGGGTTAGGGTTGTGATGGGGTTGGGATTTTTTTCAAAAGTAAGAAAAAAAGATGACGATATGGCGACTAGTGTTGAGCGCAAGTGCTCGCTACTTGAGTTTGCATCGGGTGCTCTGGTATGCATTGAGTATCGTGGGTATTTGAGTGACATGCTCGAGTCTCCGCCCCATATGCTTCGCGGCCAAAAAAACTTTGCAGGGATTGCCTGCCATGCACGAGCGATATCCGCATGTTTTTTTTTGGGTGTCTAATAACCGTGAAACATGCGGGGCAGGGACTCGAGCATGTCACTCGAGCACACGCAGTACATGGTGCATACCCGAGTACCCAATGCAAACTCAAGTAGCGAGCACTTGCGCTCAAGACTAATGACAGCTTATTCAATATGATGACCTAATGTTATCAAATTCTGTGTCGTACCTCTGGGTTGAAAATGTTCACTATACCCCTTAATAAAATCCTTGAGGGGTATAGTTTCCAAAATGGGGTCACTTGTGGGGGAGCTCCACTGTTTAGGCACATCAGGGGCTCTCCAAACGCGACATGGTGTCCGCTAACAAATTGAATGGAAAATCGGCTCAAATTGTTAGCGGACGCCATGTTGCTTTTGGAGAGCCCCTGTGTGCCTAAACATTGGAGCTCCCCCACAAGTGACCCCATTTTGTAAACTAGACCCCCCAAGGCACCTATCTAGATGCATTGTGAGCACTTGGAACCCCCAGGTGCTTCACAAATTGATTCGTAAAAATGAAAAAGTGGAAAAAAAAAAACTTTTTCATTTTTACAAATCAATTTGTGAAGCACCTAGGGGTTCCAAGTGCTCACTATGCATCTAGATAGGTGCCTTGAGTGGTCTAGTTTACAAAATGGGGTCACTTGTGGGGTCCAGCTCACCCCAAACCATCTCAATTGGGTTCAGGTCTGGTGACTGTGGAGGCCAGGTCATCTGGCGTAGCACCCCATCACTCTCCTTCTTGGTCAAATAGCCCTTACACAGCCGGGAGGTGTGTTTGGGGTCATTGTCCTGTTGAAAAATAAATGATGGTCCAACTAAACGCAAACCGGATGGAATAGCATGCCGCTGCAAGATGCTGTGGTAGCCATGCTGGTTCAGTATGCCTTCAATTTTGAATAAATCCCCAACAGTGTCACCAGCAAAGCACCCCCACACCATCACACCTCCTTTTTTAATTTTGTCATTTTTTTTCTTTCATTTATTTTTGTCATGTTATTTTCTTTTTAGTTTATCAGATTTTTTTTCAGATATTTGTTTATATTTATTTTGTCAATTAGATTTTCAGATTTCTAGCTATTTTTGTCTCCTTTTATGTGTAGAATGTTATGAATTTTTTTTGTTTTTAGATTTTATGCATTTTTGTCTAAATTTTAATCACCTGTTTAAATAAGCCGAACCAGATTTAAATACGTATGTAACGATCTGAAATAGATTGTTCACTGAGCATAAGCTTTCATTGTTCTCGGCAGCACAGGTCCTATTTACATAAGATTATGTTCTGGCAAGAACAGTGATCATTTGTCCAAACCTAATGATTATTTCACCCGACGAACAAGCGTTTTGCTCATTCGTCAGGTGATGGGCAGCCTGTTTAGACTTCACGATTATAGTGAAACAAGCAATCCTAGGTACGCTCATTCTCGATAATCTTGTAAAATAAAAATGGACATTATACCATATACACTGCTCAAAAAAATAAAGGGAACACTTAAACAACAGAATATAACTCCAAGTAAATCAAACTTCTGTGAAATCAAACTGTCCACTTAGGAAGCAACACTGATTGACAATCAATGTCACATGCTGTTGTGCAAATGGAATAGACAATAGATGGAAATTATTGGCAATTATCAAGACACCCTCAATAAAGGAGTGGTTCTGCAGGTGGGGACCACAGACCACATCTCAGTACCAATGCTTTCTGGCTGATGTTTTGGTCACTTTTGAATGTTGGTTGTGCTTTCACACTCGTGGTAGCATGAGACGGACTCTACAACCCACAGAAGTTACTCAGGTAGTGCAGCTCATCCAAGATAGCACATCAATGCGAGCTGTTGTAAGAAGGTTGGCTGTGTCTGTCAGCGTAGTGTCCAGAGGCTGGAGGCGCTACCAGGAGACAGGCCAGTGCACCAGGAGACGTGGAGGGGCTGTAGGAGGGCAACAACCCAGCGGCAGGACCGCTACCTCCACCTTTGTGCAAGGAGGAACAGGAGGAGCACTGCCAGAGCCCTGCAAAATGACCTCCAGCAGGCCACAAATGTGCATGTGTCTGCACAAACGGTTAGAAACCGACTCCATGAGGGTGGTATGAGGGCCCGACGTCCACAGATGGGGGTTGTGCTCACAGCCCAACACCGTGCAGGACGCTTGGCATTTGCCACAGAACACCAGGATTGGCAAAGTCGCCACTGGCTCCTTGTTCTCTTCACAGATGAAAGCAGGTTCACACTGAGCACGTGACAGACGTGACAGAGTCTGGAGACGCCGTGGAGAGCGACATACTTCAGCATGACCGGGTTGGCAGTGGGTCAGTAATGGTGTGGGGTGGCATTTCTTTGGAGGGCCGCACAGCCCTCCATGTGCTCGCCAGAGGTAGACTGACTGCCATTAGGTACCGAGAAGAGATCCTCAGACCCCTTGTGAGACCATATGCTGGTGGGGTTGGCCCTGGGTTCCTCCTAATGCAGGACAATGCCAGACCTCATGTGGCTGGAGTGTGTCAGCAGTTCCTGCAAGATGAAGGCATTGAAGCTATGGTCTGGCCGCCCGTTCCCCAGACCTGAATCCGATTGAGCACATCTGGGGCATCATGTCTCGCTCCATCCACCAACGTCACGTTGCACCACAGACTGTCCAGGAGTTGGCGGATGCTTTAGTACAGGTCTGGGAGGAGATCCCACAGGAGACCATCCGCAACCTCATCAGGAGCATGCCCAGGCGTTGTAGGGAGGTCATACAGGCACGTGGCGGCCACACACAATACTCAGCCTCATCAGGAGCATGCCCAGGCGTTGTAGGGAGGTCATACAGGCACGTGGCGGCCACACACAATACTCAGCCTCATCAGGAGCATGCCCAGGCGTTGTAGAGAGGTCATACAGGCACGTGGAGGCCACACAATTCTGAGCCTCATTTTGACTTGTTTTAAGGACATTACATCAAAGTTGGATCAGCCTGTAGTGTGTTTTTCCACTTTAATTTTGGGGGTGACTCCAAATCCAGGCCTCCGTTGGTTAATAAATTTGATTTCCATTGATGATTTTTGTGTGATTTTGTTGTCAGCACATTCAACTTTGTACAGAACAAAGTATTCAATGAGAATATTTCATTCATTCAGATCTAGGATGTGTTATTGGAGTGTTCCCTTTATTTTTTTGAGCAGTGTATTTTTTTATTTTTGTCATGTTTCATATTCTAATAATTTACTTTTTTTATTATTATTATTACAATAAATTGTTAGAAACAATGTTATAATATGTGTTAACATTTATGTCACTTGGCTCTTAACAACCTGCTTCTCCTATAATCTATATGTCAACGGTATCTATACATGTTAATATTTACAAAAAAAATCTGAGTTTTGAAAGTTGAGAGAACAATGTTTTAAGTTGTGGCACTGATTTTAAACAGTACCTAAGAAAAGAAAGAAAGAAAATTCATGAGAATGTAGACCCTCTCGAATGGTTTCCTACGATGGTGTCTCAATGGTGTACTAAGGCCGTGTCCTTAGTACACCATCTTGAGACCCTATTTAAGGTTTTGTTTTAAGATGGTGTACTAAGGTGGTGTCCTAAGGAC
Organism: Phyllobates terribilis; assembly: GCF_046119375.1. Classification (NCBI taxonomy): domain Eukaryota; kingdom Metazoa; phylum Chordata; class Amphibia; order Anura; family Dendrobatidae; genus Phyllobates; species Phyllobates terribilis. Next base: position 583,623,359 of record NW_027362771.1, read on the forward strand.
ATGATGTCTCAAGATAATATACTAACGTGATGTATTAAGATGGTATTTCAAGATGGTGTACTAAAATGGTATAACAAGGTTCTACTTTCAGATGGTGTCGTAAGGTCATATCCTTAGATGGGGTCACAACATGGTGTTCTAGAGTTCTTAGATGGGGTCTCAAGATGGTGTATTAAAGTTGAGCCTTTAGTTAGTGTCTCAAGATGTTGTAATAAGGTCATATTCTTAGATGGGATCTCAAGATGGTGTACTAAGGTCCACTGACAGTGTTCTAAGAAGGTCGTGTGTGTCCTTAGATGATGTCCTACAGTGGTGTACTAAGGTTGTGTCTTTAGAAGGTGTACTAAGGTCGCGTCCTTAGATGATGTATCAAGGTGGTGTACTAAGATGATGTTTGAAGATGGTAGAGTGGCATACTAAGGTTCTGTCTTTAGATGGTGTATTAAATGGTTTTCTAAGATAGTGTGTTAAGATGGTATACTGACGTGTTGAATTGAGATGAATATTGTGTAATTGACCCATTGTTTAGTATTAGTATCTGTACATATCCAAATTTGTTTGGTTTCCACAGTAATTTTCTCTCTTTCCAATTCATTACAGAACTGACCATCCCGGACACTGCCAACGTATATTATGCCATGAATACTTCTGCCAACTTTGACTTTGTGTTACGCAGGAGAGTCAAAATCAGCTGATTTTAAGAGCTGCTAAAGGCCAATACTGCAGGACTGCCACTGGGGACTACATCTCCATTAATATAACACTTTACTCATGTATATTTATTATGACAATGTAGACTATATCAACTGGAAAGTTCATCTTCTAAACCTGTGTTCCTTCAGATTTTCTCGACCCATGCTGTTACAAAGGTTTTTGGTGGTTACTCCTAAATTATGTTTACTAATGCACGCCCAATATCCAATATGTCTAGTCCTCTGAGACAATTTATATAAAAACACCCTATAATTTTTTCAAAAAATATGATTATTTTTCTACATGCACACATCATATTTTTTTCGATTGGATGGCATAATCTCAATTTATGGATCCAGAAAACAGATGAGATAACTGGAAAGCTGGTGATCATTTTTTTTTTAAAAAAACGACCTGACAAAATGGATTGGGAATGTGATTAGGGCATGACACTTTTCCTGGTTAAATTTTAAGGCTGAATTCAGATGTACGGACTGGCTGTGGGTCTCCTGACCCAAATTAAACAGCCCCATAGCCATATTTGAAGCTGTTGAGTTCATGTCAGAAGACCCGTGGTCAGTACAAACATTGTGGTCCATACTTGCACCATGTTTCACAGTCATCTGTATTCGGACAGAGGCCTATGATTTATTACTTATAGCGTAATTCCAGACATATATAAAATTGATCCTACTTGTCCAGGACCACATTTTTGTCCTCCGGGAACAGTGTTATAGTAGTTATAGTTTTTAGGGGGTGGTATTATAGTGACTATATTCAGACCCAGAGAATCCAGCAAAATTGTAGCTTTATTCTTGTCCTTAGGAGGTTGCACTAGAGTATATTTTAGTTCATAAGGGACAGTATTATAGTAGTTACATTCTCATCCTCAAGGGACCACATTTTGTTGTCTGGAGGGATAGTATTACATTTGTTAATAAGCAAGGGCCAAAATTGAGCACATAATAAAGCTCCTCCCAGGTGAGGGAATATAAAATTTGTGCTCTATTCCGAGGCATAATGGGAGAGACATAGAATCAAAATGGTGTTTATTAAAAAAAAATGTTCATTATAAATTAATTTAGTAATTAGTATGGGTCAATTGTGACAGAAATTGCTCTTAAAATATTAAATTTTAATCATATTGATATTTAATAGAAATTGTTCTTTGAATTTTCTGAACACCCTCTTATGTATCCCTCGGATTTAAGAGGACCAGTCACTTACCATAAATATGATTTTTTTTTTTTGCTCCTTGTGTAAATGTTCTCCTGAATACGACGTTATTTTTCGTTCATTCCTGCGCCTCTCCGTTCCTGAGATATCACCCTTTCTTCACTGTCTGTAAATTTAGTCTTGTTAGACAATTGGGAGTGCACAAAAACGTTTCTCTGTAGGAGTGTACTTGAGGATCACGCCCACTTTTCTAAATATAAAGGGTAGAGGAGGTCATATCTTGGCAATGGGGAGGCTCAGGAAGAAAAGAAAAACACTGCCGGATTCAGGAGAACAGCAGCATTTACACCAGATAAATAAAATTGCATATTTATCGCAACTGACAGGTCCTCTTTAAGCATTTAGGCCCTAAACTGTAATACAAAATGAACGTACAGACACTCACTATTCTCACGGATATTTCGTCCACAGTCTAGGTCAGGAGATCTGGAGGCAGTAAGGAATCCCCTTTAATTGCTTATGACATTTCAATTATTGACCGTGGTGTGGACAGAGCCCAAAACAATGGGCATGGTGGGGAGAAATTGTGGGATGACAGGACAGAACTTAGCAGTGAAATTGATTAATTTGTAAATATCGTTCTCCGTTATGATTAACTATTTCCGAGCTAATAAGATGTTCTGGGTAACAGGCCGAATACTGAAAGGTCTTAAAGGCTTGGTCTGTTGTAGAGGTTGACTTCACCTCATATAATGGAGTTTTGGATACAATTGATGAATCTATGATTATTTTCTAATTTAATTTTTCCTCAATTCATACTGCACCATTTGGATATTCAACCTGACTAACAAACACCTGACTTCCTGTTTGGGTGACCACCATTTAAGTACTGTACATATAGAGATCTGAAAGTAGTCACAGGAAGTTGTATCTGCTATACAATAGACGGGCTCTCAATGCTAGACAAGCTTGTATTATCTTTCTCCTATCCAAATAATAGAAAAAAATGTATATTACAAGGGCGAAAGAGAAGCATTTATGTCCATACATGAAATTAGTCAATGGAAGTTATGTCTGCTATACAATAAAAATCAATTTCATTCTCATCTTTACAAAAATTGCACCATGTGTAGCCAGGCGTGCACACTATGACCAAAGGGTTAATTAAACAACCAAACAATGGACATTAAATTTGCAATTATTATCCTATGGACCAATACAACGGACATCAAAAATAATGTGACCACTAATTACTTGAGTCGTACAAATAAAAAAGCACTTTAATATAAGATTTCAAGTCATTTTTGGGGGTGGGACAATGTCTGGGATTGTCCTGGGGGACGGTGGGAATTTGGGATTGATAAGTCACTGGTGTTATGGTGTAATGTGGGGTGTGCGGACAACTGTGCCCCAAATACATGTGGATTCATCACAATTTTTCATGGGTTAATCGATACACAAGACCCAGTCCAGCAGCCACATAAGTAATCTTCTGCCACCAGATGGGAGCCCTGTGAACCACCTCTTGCTGGACTGGGTCTTGCGAATCATTTTGTACCATCTCTAGTTAATGAGCAACACCACTGCACATCAAGGTAAAATCTGCACAAGGTTTTTGTGGCAGCTTCCTGGTCAAGAGCTAGGAAATGTGGCTCAACCACTTTGTGTGAATACAACCTGAAGAACAATTACAGTACCTAAGCGCACTTAAAGGGTTTGTCGACATCAGCAATTCATATTAACTGGTAGAGCCAGATGGGCAGGCGATCGTGATGTGATCCCCCCTATAATACAGCACACCACAAGCTTGCACCCTCAGCAATCAGCTGTAATCTGCAAGTGTTCAATTTTCCTACAGCACCCCCGCAGATGAAACAAAGCATTACACAGTCCATACTGAAATCAATGAGTTGCCTGTTTACGGCTCCCCCCACAGGAGAGACAATCTTTGTAGCCGCTCTCTACTCTAGCTAATAGATGATAATAAAAATATGAATCAGTGAGAAATCCAGTCGTTGATGGGCATACTAAATTTTGGTGATGGGTCGATATGGAACTCATTACACTGGTGTGGCATATCAAGAGATTCCTTACACTGGAGAAGATGTGCGCGATACTTTTGACCTGTTACGGCCGGCAATTTTCAAGTGTGGTACCCGGGTTGCGGGATACATTTAAAGGAGCATTGTACTGATGTAGAAGGAAGCTCAGACAATTCGCTAGGCTTCATAGGAGATCAGGAATTTTGTTCTGCAGGCCCAAGTCACCAACGGGGTCTAAAAGAATGCTTTTTAAAAAAAAATATATATATAAAAGTTTAAATTTCCACTTTGCCTAAAAAAAAAATAAGGACATAAATTAATATCCTGTTCCCTGGAAACAGTTTAAAACAAAAACGGTGTTTTACTTACCCTTTCCTGGATACAGCGCTGAGTTTCCGCTGCTACTTCTGGTGGCTGTTATTGTCTGCAGCTCTGCTGATGTCATGTCGTCAGCACTGCAGCCAATGAGTGAGCTCAGTGGCTGTGCCCAAGTAGGAGGCGCAAACTGCTAAGCTTACTGATTGACTGCAGCGCTGTCAAAGTGACATCAGCAGCGCTGCAGACAATAAGAGACAACAGTAGCAGCGGTGGAGACTCAGTACTGGACCTAATGAGGATGAGAAAAGCAAAGTTTTTAGGTTGTTTTGTTTAAAAACAAACTGCAGCCGTAGAACAGGGGTTTTATGAAACTGCAAGGAACTTTTCATAATCTGAAAGTTACAATTGCTCTCAGCTCTCTTGGTTCGGTCGAATGAATGAACAAGGACATTCTGCCTCGATCTCTTCTAGGAAAGAAGGAGGTAAGGTTCTGGATGGTACATATGTGTCAGTAATGTAAGCTGTACCAGTAAAACTAGCTTACTGAGATGGTTTAATGTGACTGGATTTTGATTTTTTGAGTCACCAAAAGAATCTGGTTTGAAAAAAGAAAAAAATAGATTCTGTCCGGGTTTACAGGCCAATTAACAGCAGCTAGGTTAGCTCAGCAGTATAGAGTGTACCATGACTGGAGAAAGACAGAGCTGCTGGTTAGTCTGCTCTGCAAAGAGAGGTATGCTGCAGCCAAACAGAGTGGTATTTGTTTGGTGAACACGTTTAATACAAGTGTAAGCTGCTGCTGGAAATACAGAGTCTGGTGAAGCTGCTACATTTATGTTGTTTCATTCAGCCTGAAGGATAGGCTGTTACTGTTTTCCATTAATACTGAAGGAAGGTTGTTTTCATTTTGGAAGTGTAAAGTTTATGATGGGCAATAAAGTATATGCTGTTTTGAAATAAAATGCTGTGCCACGTGTAAACAATCAGCTACCCAAGAGCGTGAACTCCTACACCCTATTTCTCTTTCAAAACTGTGCCAATTTGCAATTCAAAATCTTATTTTCAAGAGTTAAGACATAGATTCCTTACAACACCCTAACCACAACTAAACTAAAAAAGGAAGGGGGAAGAGGAGAATTCCGGATTTTTAACTATATTACTATGGAGTCTTCCTGACAAGATTATTGGATGCAGAGTGCATATAAACAATGGGTTGAAATCAAAACTCCCCTCCCACACACGCAAGATACTTACATGAGTCCTTCCCAAGAGTAGACCATTAATTACAGATTTCTTATCACTGACACAATCTTTAATAACCCTGTGGGACAGGTCCTCCTGCAGTGGAGTCTCTCCCACAGACCCGACCTCTTCAGATTGTGTGCCAGGGTTCATGAAAGTTTGGCAACGTAAGCCAGAGTCGGACTGACTTATAGTCTTTACTCTGTATTTAATAACTATCCACAAATTGATGCACACCAAACGACAAAGGATTAGCCTATATCAATGCTTTAATATGAGATGATTATTTAAAAAATAATATAAGAAAATACAGGGAAGTGCTGTCATAGGAGAAAGCATCAGCATCATGGGCCAGGAACAAAGTGCACAAATTACCACCAATCAATCTTGATGTGCAGTCCTGCTCATCGTTATTGGTACCCATGAAGTTTAAGTATATAATGTGGAATATCTCCTGAAAAAAATGGATCAAGTGAAACAGTTTTTTTGTATAGAGACTTATGTTAAATACAAAAGAGAGAATGATAAACCATAATTTAAACAAAAGACAAGGGGAGGGAAAAATAGAAAAACCTAAAGCTTACTGTGTCACTGGTATTGACTCCCTTTACATTAATTTAGTATAGAAACACATTTTGACTCGCCTGTGGTAAATCACAAAAGAGATTCACCTGTGATTGTCGGTGCCCATGTGACATGAATTAGCCAATGAATGATGACTTCACTGTTCTAAAAAGTCACATGGTAGGTAGGCCCTGTTCCTTTGTCACAATGGTGAAGACAAAGAAGCTGTCTGAGGACATCAGAACTGCTATTATTAGCAAACACAAGACTTCCAAAGGGTATAAGGCCATCTCCAAAGACCTTTGTATCCCAGTTTCAACAGTGCACAATGTTATTAAGAAGTTTTCCAAGCATGGAACCGTCAAGAACCTCCCTGGATGTGGGGGAAAGAGGAAAATTGACAAGAGATGTCTTCAAAGATTGGTGCGAATGGTGGAAAAAACACCATGTCAAACATCCAAAGACCTGAAGGCCACCCTGGAACAGTCTGGGGTCATGGTTTCAACAAGTACCATACGCCACACACTAAACCAAGCAGAGCTTTATGGGCGAAGTCCAAGGAAGAAACCATTGCTGAAGAAAAGATGTAAAAAGGAACGACTGATCTTTGCCCAAGAGTACCCTGACAAACCACAATCCTTCTGGGAAAATGTTCTGTGGACAGATGAAACGAAAATAGAGCTTTTTGGCAATGCAAAGCAACAGTTTGTTTACAGACGGCAGAATGAAGCTTATAAGGAAAAGAACACCTTACCAACAGTTAAGCATGGTGGAGGATCCAGAATGCTGTGGGGTTGCTTTGCTGCGTCTGGTACTGGAGGCCTTGACCGTATCACAGGAATCATGAAATCAGAGAATTATCAAGAGATTTTAGAGCGAAATCCCCTACCCAGAGTAAGGAAACTTGGTTTGAGTTGAAGATCATGGGTCCTCCAGCAAGACAATGACCCAAAGCACACATTCAAAAGTACACAGGAATGGTTGAAAAATAAAAAATGGGCAGCAATGAGTCCTGACCTCAATCCCATTGAAAATCTTTGGGGTGAGCTGAAATCTGTCATTGGGAAAAAGAACCCTGCAAACATTCAAGAGCTTGAACAAACTGCAAAAGGAAGAGTGGGAGAAAATTCCAGCTGAGAAGTGCAAGAAGCTTATAGATGGCTACAAGAAACGTTTGGAGGCTGTCAGCAATGCCAAAGGGTGTGCAACCAAGTAGCAATTAGGGGGCCTTTATTGCTGCACATGCTGTTTATTATTTAAAATTGAAGCATGGAAGTTGAAAAACAATGTTTTCATAGAATGGTAGAGTTGGAAGGGACCTCCTGGGTCATCTGGTTCAACCCCCTGCTCAAAGCAGGATTCACTAAACCATCTCAGACAGATGTCTGTCCAGCCTCTGTTTGAAGACGTCCATTGAAGGGGAACTCACCACCTCTCGTGGCCGCCTGTTCCACTCGTTAATCACCCTGTCAAAAAGTTTTTTCTAATATCTAATCTGTGTCTCCTCCCATTCAGTTTCATCCCATTGCTTCTAGTCTTTCCTTGTGCAAATGAGAATAAAGATGATCCTTCTACAATGTGACAGCCCTTGAGATATCTGTAGACAGCTATTAAGTCTCCTCTCAGTCTTCTTTTTTGCAAGCTAAACATTCCCTAATCCTGTAACTGTTCCTCATAGGACATGGTTTGCAGACCGGTCACCATTCTGGTCGCTCTTCTCTGAACTTGCTCCAGTTTGTCGATGTCTTTTTTTAAAATGTGGTGCCCAAAACTGTACACAGTATTCCAGATGAGGTCTGACCAAAGAGGAGTAGAGGGGGATAATTACTTCACGTGATCTAGACTGTATGCTTCTGTTAATACATCCCAGAATTGTATTTGGCTTTTTTGCTGCTGCATCACACTGTTGACTCATGTTCAGTCTACGATCTATTAGTATACCTAAGTCTTTTTCACATGTACTGTTGCTTAGCTCTATTCCTCCCATTTTGTATATGCTTTTTTCATTTTTATTGCCCAGATGTAGTACTTTGCATTTTTCCCTATTAAAAACCATTCTGTTGGTTGCTGCCCACTGCTCCAGTTTATTTAGGTCTTTTTGAATCCTCTCTCTCTCTTCTCTAGTATTAGCTATCCCTCCTAGGTTTGTGTCATCAGCAAATTTAATCAATTTACCCTCAATTCCTTCATCTAAATCATTGATAAAGATGTTGAACAATACAGGTCCCAGGACAGAGCCCTGTGGTACCCCACTTGAGACATTCATCCAACTGCATGTGAAGCCATTTACGACCACTCTTTGAGTCCGATCACTAAGCCAGTTATGAATCCACCTAACAGTTGCCTTGTCCATTCCATACTTGGTCATTTTTCCAATAAGGATGGTGTGAGATACTATGTCAAATGCTTTGCTGAAGTCAAGATATACTATATCTACAGCATTTCCCTGATCCACCCAGTCAGTGATTCTGTCATAGAAGGAAATTAAGTTAGTGTTAGGTGTCGGTCTGGGGCAGGATTCGAAATGGGTCCAAGACCTTCTGTGGTCTCCCATTCCAAGCCAGCTGGGGCTGATGCTGCTCAGCATTGTTGTCAGCCCCAACGCCTAGCTGTTCCACATGCCCTGCAGATTGTCTCCCAGGAATTTGTGCCTAGCAGTGTTAAGCATAGGCTGCAGAGGGAGACAGGGCTCGTGGAGTCTAAGTACAGGATTCGCCGCACTGAGCATGTCCGTGACCTGGCGGATCATGATTGGTGGGTTGGCACCCACCTGACTCGGTGACCTGGCACTCCCTGATTGGTCCATGGGTAACGTCACCAATAGCGCATCGCTGGGCAGGGCTTAGTCTTTAAAATGCCCGCCCACAAACATGGCGGCGCGCTCAGATCATTTGAGCTAGCGGTTTGTGGTGTGCACGCTTACTCTGGGCTCCTCGAAGAGCCATAGCTTTAGCTAGGCAGGTAGAGAAAGTAGGCAGGTAGCTTCGCCTCACTGACTGGCTCAAACCAGGGGGTTCGCCTTACACCCCGAGCCGCCTGTGAGCTAAATAGAGCGGGTTTGCTCAGTCCGGTAGCACGCCGGCTGAGTGCTCGAATACCCGGCGGGAATCACTCGCACGCTAGCGCCGTCTCCTATAGCGTAGTGCCTGTACCGCAGACAGGGCTACTGCTCATAGTCCGGTCACACGTCTCCCTGCGGTTCTTGGAGATTGTGTGAACCGCTTTAGCGCCAAACCCCATAGCGTAGCGCCTGTATCAAAGACAGGGCTACTGCTGTTCCCACGGACGCACGTCTCCCTGCGGTTCTTGGAGATTGTGCGTACCGTCTTATCCCTTCGTGTTAACGCACACAGAAGGGTAAGATTATTGTTAGGTGCGTCGCCGGTCGCTCTCTCCTCCGTGCAGTAAACGGAGATAGAGCGTACCGCTTTACCCGGTCCGGTGTGCTGTTAACACAGACGGGTTATCTGTTTAGTTGTCGCTTTGCCTTTCCACCCGGAGAGTGTTCGGCAGCAGTCCTCTAGGCTGCATCGCGGACCCCGGGGTCGGTTGCGTTCCTTTAAATAAAGTTGTCTGCAACCGCTCCCCTTAACAGTTAGTCTGACATGACTTGTTAGTTACAAACCCATGCTGACTCTGGTTAATCACTTCATTCTTATCCAGGTACTTACATACATGTTGTTTAATAATTTGTTCAAAGATCTTTCCTGGTATAGAAGTCAGACTCACCGGCCTATAGTTCCCTGGGTCCGCATTCTTCCCCTTTTTGAAGATGGGAACAACATTTGCTCTTCTCCAGTCTTCTGGGACTTCTCCTGTTCTCCAAGAATTTTCAAAGATTATGGAGAGTGGTTCTAAAATGTCTTCTACGATCTCCTTCAGTACTCTGGGGTGTAATTCATCTGGACCTGGAGACTTGAACTCATTTATGTTAGCTAAATATTCCCTCACAATCTCTCTGTTTACAGGTGACTTGGATTCTTCTATTCCTTTAATAGGACAGTGAAGATCAGTTGATGTTACATTTTCTTTCTGAGAGAAAACAGATGCAAAATAGGAATTAAAAAGTTCAGCCTTCTCAACATCCTTTCTTACCATTTCACCATTTTCATCCTGTAAAAATCCTATAGCATCTTTGACTTTTCTTTTACTTTTGACATACCCCCAAAATCCTTTTTTATAGCTTTTGACATATCTTGCAAGCCTTAATTCATTGTCAGCTTTAGCTAACTTGATTCGTGCCCTGCAGGTTCTGCAGACTGCATTATAATCTTCTTTAGATATGCCTCCCTCTTTCCATTTGATAAACATTTCTTTCTTTCTTTTTAGCATGGGCTTAAGTTCTGTGTTCACCCATCCTGGTTTCCTTAAATGCTTCCCATTCTTCCTACTTTTCGGGATTGTTAACGATTGTGCTTTGAGAATCTCATTTTTAAAAATTTCCCATCCTTCCTGGACATTTTTGTCCTTAAGGACATCCAGCCATTGGATCCCTCCTATTCTCTTTCTGAGTCGCTTAAAATCTGCCTTTCTGAAATCTAACCTAGAAGTTTGAGTCTTCATATGTCTTCCTCCTCTAGTTATCCAAAATTCTATAATAGCATGATCGCTGCCTCCTCCAAATGTTTTATTACTTTGGACCACTAATTAAAAAATCCCGAGGATATAACTTTGGTACATTTCCATTTATTTCTCAAGATATTGTACAGTCTATGAAAAAAATGAAGGGGAGCCAATCATGGTGAGCAGCACTGTATTGTCATTAAAATGGGACAAGTTAACCAATTTACCGAGAGAAAATTGGTCATCTGAAAAGCCCTATTGAATAACATGGATCAGTGTACTATCCGATTAAAAATCAGACAGCACCATCCCATTTATATGCTGCACAAGTCCTTTAGCTTCAAGTACAAATAAAGTAAAAAAATGAAGCAATAAAGTTATGTGGAGAAGCACATAAAAGAAAATACCAGAATGCAAGCTGTTGCCTCTGACTGACCAGATGTCAATTGCTTGTTACGCCCAAGAAAACAGCATTAAAATACTGATACATTGGTACAGATCCCGAGATTCTTCATACAATCTACCCATGTTGGAAATGTGGCATGATGACACATTTAGTGCCCCCTTCTGCAACCGTTATGGCGGGCAGGTTTAGATATCTATCACCAAGTGACCAGTACCCAGTTGACTGCTAAGGTCGTGCTCCTTTCGCTCTTGCTTGGTCCAATTTCCTTAGCGAAACAGGGGAAATTATGCTACTTTATTACCCATTAGAAGTCAATCATAATGCCCACCATTAGGGACACGGTTAATTAATTGGATTACGAAGTCCCGTATGGTGGACTTATTGGCCCAAAGGGGAACAGTTCACAAGACTCTGGTTTCCATGGTCCTCCTTCAAGAATGGAGCCTTATTTCCACCTTGGCTTACTGAAACCTAAAGTAATAACTTCCCATCCTCCTAGGGACAAACTTATACACACAGCAGGATGGAAAGACACGGTTCGATGTTTACTATATTGTCCATATATCCTCAACGTAATTCCAATTACTTTACTACTTGGAAATCCCACCAATTTTGTGAGCCTTGCGGCTAAGAAATACTCTGCACAGTTCTTGCCATATTGGGATTTATAGTCTCTACTTTATTTCGCTATGGAAACAAATACAAATAGCAGAATTGCATTTATTTCACCGCACTTGGATTTCTTTTCCTGTTTTTCAGCACATTGTATGATAAAATAATTGATGTGAATTAAAACTACAACCCATACCGCAAAAAGTACACATACTTATACAGCTCTGACTATGGAAACATTTTTAAAATGTTACATTTCTTAAAAGGGAAGAAAAAATTAAAATGCAAAAATGAAAAATTTTCCGGGTTTAAAGAGTCCAACACCGACCTCTGGATGCAGGGCGTATGATGACTTTCAATATATTAAACGATCGGTGTGCATCCAAGTTCATGTTCCCCAACCAATGTCCACTGACCCACGATATCTAGTTTGTGTTTCTTAGATTTTCTGCCTTTCTTACAATTGCTGCAGATTTGATAGGGCGGGGTATGGAGTCTCCTGACCGATTGCTTGAAAAACTGCTCTGAGTTGCAGCTGCTCAGCAGGCAGAAGTGTTAAGCTTAGGCCACGGACCCACTATCAGTATTTGGTCAGTATTTTTCCTCAGGAGTGGGTGATAAATGCAGAATTGGTGACTTGTTTCTATTATAGCTTTTCTCTGATTCTTCCTCACCAGGTTTTGGCTCCCACTCCTGAGAAAAAAAAACTAACCAAATATTGATAGAGGGCCATGACCTTATGCGCAGAGCGGCGTTTGGGTTCATAGACTTTCTAGTGAGCCCGTACACTGTTCTGTGCATACTCATGAAGGAGCTCAGCCAATTCTGAGGACCCAGACACCCCACGATCTGCAGGATGTGTAACAAAAGGAGAAAATATATATATTTAAAAATAAAATGTGCTAAGGTGACCTTCTAAGTATCTAAGTAGACCGTACTAACACCAACAAGGCTTCCTTCTTCATCTTGTTTTTTGTCTGCCGCCAGCCCTGACCACTTACAAGTCTACCGATCTCTGTACTCTGCACCCTGACTACAATGACTAAAGACAGCTCTATGCCGAAATGTGTTTTTGCCTTTATGTATTACTTTTAAAGTACCTGGAACTTTTTAAATCTGTACTAATAAATTAGTGAAGATTTATATCCAAAGGGCTGGATACCTTAGGTTGCTCTCCACCCTGCCCTGACCTTTCTGACATTGTATACTGGAATCCATTGTTTACCAGCTGCTAATGGTGACTAACTTGTGATGGAGAATTTCGTTGCATTGTCCAGATCCCTATATGAGGATTAACCACTTCGCACCAGAGCCTGTTTTTGCCTTCGTGACCGGGCCAATTTTTTCAATTCTGACCACTGTCACTTTATGAAGTAATTACTCTGGAACGCTTCAACGGATCCCCCTGATTCTGAGATAGTTTTTTCGTGACATATTGTACTTCATGATAGTGGTAAAATTTCTTCGATATCACTTGCGTTTATTTGTGAAAAAATCGGAAATTTGGCGAAAATTTTGACAATTTTGCAATTTTCAAACTTTGAATTTTCATGCCCTTAAATCAGAGAGATATGTCACACAAAATAGTTAATAAATAACATTTCCCACATGTCTACTTTATCAGCACAATTTTGGAACCAAAATTTTTTTTTGTTAGGGAGCTATAAGGGTTAAAAGTTGACCAGTGATTTCTCCTTTTTCCAACAAAATTTACAAAAACATTTTTTTAGGGACCACATCATATTTGAAGTCACTTTGAGGGGTCTTTATGACAGAAAATGCCCAAAAGTGACACCATTCTAAAAACTGCACCCCTCAAGGTGCTCAAAACCACATTCAAGAACTTTATTAACCCTTCAGGTGCTTCACAGGAATTTTTGGAATGTGGAAGAAAAAATTAACATTTAACTTTTTTCACAAAAATTTTACTTTAGACCCAATTTTTTTTATTTTCACAGGGGTAACAGGAAAAAATGGACCCCAAAATTTTTTGTGCAATTTCTCTTGAGCGCGCTGATACCCCATATGTGAGGGAAAACCACCGTTTGGGCGCACTGCAGGGTTCGGAAGGGAAGGAGCGCCATTAGACTTTTTGAATGTAAAATTTGTTTGAATAATTAGCGGATGCCATGTTGCATTTGGGGAGCCCCTGATGTGCCTAAACAGTGGAAACCCCCCGCAAGTGACACCATTTTGGAAATTAGACCCCTCAGGGAACTTATCTAGATGTGTGGTGAGCACCTTGAACCCCAAGGTGCTTCACAGAAGTTTATAATAATGAGCTGTAAAAATAAAATGTTCACATTTTTCACACAAAAACGTTTTTCATCCCTTAACTTTGCATTATCATAAGGGTAATAGGATAAATTGCACCATGAAATTTGTTGTGCAATTTCTCCTGAACACGCCGATACCCCATATGTGGAGGCAAACCACTGTTTGGGCGCACTGCAGGGTTTGAAAGGGAAGGAGCGCCATTTGACTTTTTGAACGTAAAATTTGTTTGAATAATTAGCGGGCGCCATGTTGCATTTGGGGAGCCCCTGATGTGCCTAAACAGTGGAAACCCCCCACAAGTGATACCATTTTGGAAACTAGACCCCTTAGGGAACTTATCTAGATGTGTGGTGAGCACCTTGCACCCCCAGCTGCTTCACAGAAGTTTATAATATTGAGCCATAAAAATAAAATTTTCACATTTTTCCCACAAAAAATGTTTTTCATTCCCTAATTTTGCATTATCATAAGGGTAACAGGATAAATTGCACCACAAAATTTGTTGTGCAATTTCTCCTGAGTACGCCGATACCCCATATGTGGGGGAAAACCACTGCTTTGGTGTACGGCAGGGTTCGGAAGAGAAAGGAGCGCTATGTTGGCTGGGATAGGCAGCAGACACCATGTCACATTTGAAGAGTCGCTGACATGCCGAAACAGCAGAAACCCCCACAAGTGACCCCATTTTGTAAACTACACCTCTCAAGGAATTCATCTAGGGAAGTAGTGAGTATTTTTTAATTTATACCATTGGGCAGTGAAAAAAGCATAATTATATTTTTACCACAAAAAAATGTTTTACCCTCAGATTTTACATTTTCACACAGGGCAATGGGTAAAAATGGAGCCGAAATGTGTCACACAATTTCTTCTAAAAGTGGCAATACCCCATATGTGTCTGTACCGTACCGCTCAGCCATACGGCGAGATCTGGGGGGGACGGAGTGCTATTTGACAATTGGAGAACAAATTATTGTACAATAGGCATTTGGATTTGGGAGCACAAAATTTTCTGAATTTCTTTTGGGGGGCAAGGGCCATTTCGCTTTTCCAGAGCCTTTCTGCTACCAGTAACTTGGAAGTCCCTTATATTTTTAACAGATGACGGACCTGAGTGGGGACTAGCTTTTTTTGAAGACTGAGTTGAAGCTTTCATTGGGAACATTTTACGTAACATTTATCCGGCGCTCTAGGCTGAGCACTTACATCGGGGTTTCCATCTAAATTTCCAAGTGATGTAATTCAGATGAAACCCCTGTGGGATCTATTCACTGTAATGAGGCAGCAGAATTACTCTGGACTCCGTCTGGCCTCTGTTTAGCGGTGTCCTTTTTTTCTGAAGTGCACAAAACTGTGGCCAACCGCACTTTTATGCACGCCTAAAACAAATGACACCGTGGGCTCACAGGCCAGACGGCGTCCACAGTGGCCTATATCTGCCTCATTACAGGGAATCTTCCATCATGGGTTCCATCTGAATCACGTATTTCAGAGATTTACACGGAAACTCTGGCGTAAGTGCTCAGCGCAGAGCGCAGGATAAATGTGGGCAGAGCCTTACTCCGATCTTTGGGAGACATAATAAACAAATCAGTAGCAGGTGAAGAATTGGTTTTATTTATTTTTTACGCCGTTCCTCGTGCGGTATAAGTGATGAGATTACTTTATTCTTCGGGTCGGTGCGATT
Organism: Phyllobates terribilis; assembly: GCF_046119375.1. Classification (NCBI taxonomy): domain Eukaryota; kingdom Metazoa; phylum Chordata; class Amphibia; order Anura; family Dendrobatidae; genus Phyllobates; species Phyllobates terribilis. Next base: position 583,638,939 of record NW_027362771.1, read on the forward strand.
ACAGAGATACCAGATTTATATCGGGTTTTTATGACTGACAGCTGTCACACACTAAGAGACGCTTTTTTTTGCAAAATCTAGTTTTTGCATCGCCATATTTTGAGAGCTATAATTTTTCCATATTTCGGCCGACAGAGTCATGTGACGGCTTGTTTTTTGCGGGACGAGTTGACATTTTTATTGGTACCATTTTTGGGTACGTGACATTTTTTGATCGCTTTCTATTCCGTTTTTTGGGAGGTAAAATTAACAAAAACCAACAATTCAGGAATTGTTTTTTGAGGTTTTTTTTTATGCCGTTCTGCGTGTGGTAAAAGTGATCAGGCAGCGTTATTCTTCGGGTCAGTACGTTTACAGCGATACTACACTTACAATAAAACAATTTTATAGAAAAAATATTTTTTTTGCATTGCTTTATTCTGAGCGCTATAACTTTTTTATTTTTCGGCTGATGGAGCTGTATGGCGGCTTTTTTTTTGCGGAACAAGATGACGCTTTCAGCGGTACCATTTTTATTTCCATTTTGCTTTTTGATCGCATTTTTTTCCACTTTTTGTTTGGCGATATGATGAAAAAGCATAGTTTTTTGCTCCGTTTTTTATTTATTTTTAATACGGTGTGCACAGAAGGAGTTAATTAGTGTGACAGTTTTATAGATCGAGTTGTTTCGGATGCGGCGATACCAAATATGTGTACTTTTTTTGGTTTTGCATAAATATACGGATCTATTGGTTTAATATTTTATTTATTTATTTTTATTTATTTTGTGATTTTTTTTAACAGTTTAAAAACATTTTTTTTTACTTTTTTTTACATTTTTACTTAGTCCCTGTATGGGACATTAATTTTTATTTTTCTGATCACTGATCTCATGTAATGTAATAGACATGTATTACATTACATAAGATCTTTGCTGACTTTCACAGTCAGTGTGTCCTGCCTGGCTTCAGCTGCAGGCTGAGCCAGGCAGGACACCATGTATGGCAGATCTGGAGGCGGTCATGTGACCTCCAGCTGCCATAGCAACGCCAGGTCCTGGAAGGTATAAGGGGGCCGTCAGAGAGGTAGGTGGACGACCCCCTCTCCTCCTGCTGTCTTATATATGCCGCGATCACTATAGATTGCGGCATATAGAAGACAGCAAAGGGTTAACATCACTGGGACCTGATCCAATCAGGTCCCGATGATGTTCCCTGTCAGAGCTAAAGCTCTGCACCGGAATCGCAGCGCTTGCAGGACCCTGGGGGTCCTGAGCGCTGCGAGACCACCCACCATTTTTAAACATCGGCGCTGCACAGAGCCCAGCAAGCGCCGACGTTTATCTACAGTGGGCCGTCGCGAAGCGGTTAAAGGTGATCCTTTAGATTCCACTTCTCAGTTTAACCCAGAGCCAAACATCCCTTCAAACCCAAACAGTCTGCTACTTTTTAGAGGAGGCCTCATATCATACCAGTATGTGGTGAACTAAATCTTGATATACAGTACAGACCAAAAGTTTGGACACACCTTCTCATTTAAAGATTTTTCTGTATTTTCATGACTATGAAAATTGTACACTCACACTGAAGGCATCAAAACTATGAATTATCACATGTGGAATTATATACTTAACAAAAAAGTGTGAAACAACTGAAAATATGTCTTATATTCTAGGTTCTTCAAAGTAGCCACCTTTTGCTTTGATGACTGCTTTGCACACTCTTGGCATTCTCTTGATGAGCTTCAAGAGGTTGATGAGCTTCAAGAGTACTGTAAGGTAATTTGTAAGAATACCCTTTTAGGTTGCAACTTAGGATCTAAGCTGGGTAATTTACAGTATATATATATATATATATATATATATATATATATATATATATATAAAATTCATAGGTCTGCGTAACAAGTGTTACAATGTTTGGGCAACATCACATATAGATATATATTACAACAATATAAACTCCCATATTATGCTGTAATTACAGGGCACTAAATCAAGTCTATATAGGTCACACACAAGAGTGAATCTCCACCTCAAGTACTGGTTTTACTGGTTCACCGGGCAATAAACATAAGGGGATACAATCACCAAAAGTATTAACCCCTTCCTGCTGCATAACATCATATAGTAGGGGTATACAGCGGGGTGAAAAGCAGGGCTGTGCAGTCAATGTTCATTTTGGTGGAGTCGGTATAAAATGGACCGACTCCTAGAATATTTAATACATTGAGTACAGTAGTTCAGTGCAGGATGCGCTGTAATTTTTTTTATAAGAATTTGGGAAAGTTATGAAAAGTCCTATAAATGTCTGTTCTATTCCTGATCTAAGGGTCTCGGTTTTTAGTTGAAATGAATCTGTGCTGCACTTTATGTACACGCTCAGTACCGAGGCCGGGCTGTGGGGTTAAAGTAATGGAGTCGGAGTTGGAGTCGGGAAATTGAGGAGGTTTGGCTTACCGACGACATAGCCCTGATGAAAAGCTGAGTCCACACAACAAAGGGCAGGTGCTGACTTCACAGGAGACCGTAAATTTGAGCTTTACACTCAGATATATTTTACAATGGGTGATCAAATGATGGCAAATTCAAGTTTTTTTTAAAAGTATTAAAAAAAAAAGTAAAAATTTGAAATGTCCCCTTTTTCATGTTAGCAATATAAAAATCATAAAAATATGCATATTACTTAAAAGTCCGATTTATGAAAATATATCATTAACCTATTAAACACTGTAAAAAAAACAAACAAACACCAAAACTTGATTTTTATCAGCAATAATAAATCCAATAACAAGCAATCAAAACGGTATTGCTAAAAGGAGCACTTCAGAGAGCAAAAAATAAGCCCTCAAACAGCTCCATTGATGAAAAAATAAAAAGTTATGGATCTTCCAAATATAAACAATATTTTTCATTTTTGCAAATGAAAAAAAAAAAATCTGTAAAGCCAGTGAAATAATAATAAAAAAACATAAACGTTTGGTATCACTGTAGTGGATCTAACCTAGAGAATCATATTACCAGGTAATTTTCACCACATAATGAACGCCGTAAAACAAAACCCAAAAACCAATGACAGAACTGCTTTTTGTTTTTTTCCACCATTTCTCTCTGCTTGGAAGTTTTTCCCTTGTTTTTATTACATTGAATAGTGTCATTCAAAACTACACCTTATCCTGTATAAAACAAACCCTAATTCAGCTGTGTTGATGGGAAAAAAAAATAAATAAAGTTATGGCTCTTGGAAGGGGGGGGGGGGGACGACCAAAAACGAGAAAATGAAAATTGTCTGTGGTCATTCTTAAATACAATTTTGACTTTTGACGGTGATTAATGTTCTAATTTATTTTTATTGAGCCTAGTTTTTCTGATAGAGATCCAAATTCCCTGTATAGGATGGTAATATCACAAGCTGGTTACCTAAAGCCACCACTAGAGGGAGTTTATAACTCAGTAATAACACAGTATGCGGTGAGCTCCCGTGCTCCCTCTAGTGGTGGATTCAGGCAGCCAGTATTTTATATTGAAGCTTTCGTGGAAATAACAGATCTGAAAAAGATGACTTTTTTTTCTATGATTTATTCTTGCCGTTGTTTAAAATGGTCACACAAAGATTGGATGCTTGTGGAAACTTGACGCTTAACCAGCCTGCAATGAGATTAATAAGAAATGTCACATTGTTGTAATATATATATATATCATAAAATCACCACTCTTTTCCAATTAAATAAAAAAAAAACATTTCGCATTACATTTGCAAAAGAAAAAAATTCATCAGATACTGGTGCAATTGCTATGGGAAAAGGGATTAAATCTAACTCTCCTCTTCATTCATTAGTAAATGTTTCCTCCCCAGACCTTGAATAACCCAGTAAGACCAGTGCTACCACCCACATGTATATATTCTGTATCCAGTGCTCACCTTTTCACTGAAAGCCATAAGACTTCCTATAAAGAGATTGCAAGGTCACATTAGTTTTATTATAACGAGAAACATCTTCATCAGTCATCCCCGGGTCACAAACACCTCTCGTCACCATATAGTATCGGCCAAACAGACAGGAGTCCGCTGTCACCCACACTCCTGAGTACACACGTGTCAGTCGCTCACACTCCTGCATTCACAGGAGTCGGTCACTCACACTTCCGCATACAAAGACTTGTGTATACTCAGACATTGGTCACTCATGCCTGTATGAATAAGACTTACAGGAACTGTTGCGCCACAGTTCGTGGGTGGAAGCATCTGTAAAGCAGAAAGATGACGATGGGCAGTAGGAGGAGCGCCACAACTACAAAGAAAATACAACTATTATCTGGGACATTCCTGTCGGGTTCGGAAGGAGAGTGAAATCCTGAGATCTTTTACCTAATCCAAACCACCATGGCGGCTTGAATCCCTCATCAGATCCCTGGTCGGATCTCTGAAACGGGCTGGTTACATTGGTTAAATGGTGCGGAGGCCCTGAGGAGACAGTTCTTGATATAAACTATAATATCCTGCTTTTCTCATGTCTAATTTTACACTACCTATTGGTTGGCTTTCTTTGGTTCAACAAGTTATGCCAAATTGTGATACATTTTCGACAACTCAAACAAAACACTCCCAATCTACCAAACTCCATATGAAGGAGAACAACTCCCATATTATTGTAGCCTTCATCCTAAATCTTATAAATTGAACAACCTCCACAGTCCACTCCTCGCCCAAAGTATTAAATCCAGTGCACTGGACTAAAAATAACAAACCCATACTGCATTCCTTACTTAAAATACTAAACCCCATACACTATACTACAACCCGCATACTACACTTCTCATCAAAAAGTACAAATCCCATGCATTACCCTCTTGATCCAAAGTATTAAATCGCATACAATTGCCAACATCTCTCATGCTTCACTCCCAATTTACAATACTAAACCCATACACTAGATTAAAATCACGACAGCTCTTTAAGACTCCTTCAATAGCTACGTACTATAATATGGACTACGACCACCAAACTACATCTTCCTCAGTTCACTAAGCCATAAATTAGTCCCTAAAAGTGGTAAATCCAGCATCGGTATCCCCAGGTACAGCTCACCTCATGGACACATATGGTATATAACTATGTCTATAAACCCGGCTTTACCGCCCAGTTACCTAGAACCGCGCACAGATGAAGAAGGTGCAGAATAACAATGACTATGAGTCGCTTCATCTCTCAATTACCCCGGTGAGGCATTCACTATTGTCTCAGGGTGAGTTTGTATCATAACGTCACAAGCAGTAACACTGATGTCAGCATTCCGTCAACGGAACAGTAGGAAAACAAGTTACCATGGCAACTAGAGGCAGGATTCTATAGTTATCCAACAGATCCGATGGAGTCCTTCCTAAAATTCTTGCAATGCTTTGCAGGTGGAAATGGGCCTACTTACTACTTAAAGGGCCACAACACTGATGATAAAAACTGTAGGGATTGGGCCGTGTTTTAAAAGCCCTTTACAGATAGTAGCTAGGAGGGGGGGAGGCTGTTGTACATGGCAGATCTGAGTGTGGAGAGGGAAGAAAGCATTCAAGTCTGGGGAAAAGTGTTCACTGCTGTGAAGGGCTCTGTTCAGGGCCGGCTCCAAGTTTTTGTGGGTCCCGGGCCAAAGAGTCTCAGTGGGCCCCTTTAACACATACCACGATTCATGATGCACAGATACCGCAGAGAAATATATACAGTACAGACCAAAAGTTTGGACACACCTTCTCATTTAAAGATTTTTCTGTATTTTCATGACTTTGAAAATTGTACATTCACACTGAAGGCATCAAAACTATGAATTAACACATGTGGAATTATATACTTAACAAAAAAGTGTGAAACAACTGAAAATATGTCTTATATTCTAGGTTCTTCAAAGTAGCCACCTTTTGCTTTGATTACTGCTTTGCACGCTCTTGGCATTCTTTTGATGAGCTTCAAGAGGTAGTCACCGGAAATGGCCTTCCAACAATCTTGAAGGAGTTCCCAGAGATGCTTAGCACTTGTTGGCCCTTTTGTCTTCACTCTGCGGTCCAGCTCACCCCAAACCATCTCGATTGGGTTCAGGTCTGGTGACTGTGGAGGTCAGGTCATCTGGCGTAGCACCCCATCACTCTACTTCTTGGTCAAATAGCCCTTACACAGCCTGGAGGTGTGTTTGGGGTCATTGTCCTGTTGAAAAATAAATGATGGTCCAACTAAACGCAAACCGGATGGAATAGCATGCCGCTGCAAGATGCTGTGGTAGCCATGCTGGTTCAGTATGCCTTCAATTCTGAATAAATCCCCAACAGTGTCATCAGCAAAGCACCCCCACACCATCATACCTCCTCCTCCATTCTTCACGGTGGGAACCAGGCATGTAGAGTCCATCTGTTCACCTTTTCTGCGTCGCACAAAGACACAGTGGTTGGAACCAAAGATCTCAAATTTGGACTCATCAGACCAAAGCACAGATTTCCACTGGTCTAATGTCCATTCCTTGTGTTCTTTAGCCCAAACAAGTCTCTTCTGCTTGTTGCCTGTCCTTAGCCGTGGTTTCCTAGCAGCTATTTTACCATGAAGGCCTGCTGCACAAAGTCTCCTCTTAACAGTTGTTGAAGAGATGTGTCTGCTGCTAGAACTCTGTGTGGCATTGACCTGGTCTCTAATCTGAGCTGCTGTTAACCTGCGATTTCTGAGGCTGGTGACTCGGATAAACTTATCCTCAGAAGCAGAGGTGACTCTTGGTCTTCCTTTCCTGGGGTGGTCCTCATGTGAGCCAGTTTCTTTGTAGCGCTTGATGGTTTTTGCAACTGCACTTGAGGACACTTTCAAAGTTTTCCCAATTTTTCGCACTGACTGATCTTCATTTCTTAAAGTAATGATGGCCACTCGTTTTTCTTTACTTAGCTGCTTTTTTCTTGCCATAATACAAATTCTAACAGTCTATTCAGTAGGACTATCAGCTGTGTATCCACCTGACTTCTCCACAACACAACTGATGGTCCCAACCCCATTTATAAGGCAAGAAATCCCACTTATTAAACCTGACAGGGCACACCTGTGAAGTGAAGACGATTTCCGGTGACTACCTCTTGAAGCTCATCAAGAGAATGCCAAGAGTGCGCAAAGCAGTCATCAAAGCAAAAGGTGGCTACTTTGAAGAACCTAGAATATAAGACATATTTTCAGTTGTTTCACACTTTTTTGTTAAGTATATAATTCCACATGTGTTAATTCATAGTTTTGATACCTTCAGTGTGAATGTACAATTTTCATAGTCATGAAAATACAGAAAAATCTTTAAATGAGGTGTGTCCAAACTTTTGGTCTGTACTGTATATAGTACAAGGCCAAAGATTTCACTTCTTACATTACATGACCAATATCTACTGTAAATTCCACAATAGCTCAGAAACTGGCGAATCCTCACAGCGCACAGTGCAGACCGGACAATATAGTCCTCCATACAGTATTATGGGCCCCACATAACGCTCCATACAAAACACTGGCCCCCATATAATGCTCCATACAGGATACTGGCCCCGTATGACGCTCCATACAGGATACTGGCCCCCATATAATGCCTCATGCAGGCTGTCCCCCCCACACACACACACAATGCCCCATGTAGGATGTCATTCTCCCCATATAATGCCCCATGCAGGATGTCACTTCCCCCTCATATAATGCCCCATGCAGGATGTCATTCCCCCCATATAATGCCCAATGCAGGATGTCACTTCCCCCTCATATAATGCCCCATGCAGGATGTCATTCCCCCTAATATAATGCCCCATGCAGGATGTCACTCTCCCCCCATATAATGCCCCATGCAGGATGTCACCCCCCCCATATAATGCCCCATGCAGGATGTCAGCCCCCCCCCCCCCATATAATGGCCCATGCAAGATGTCACTTCCCCCCCCCATATAAAGCCCCATGCAGGATGTCACTTTTCCCCCTTCCCCATATAATGCCCCATGCAGGATGTCACTCCCCCCATATAATGCCCCATGCAGGATGTCAATCCCCCCCTCCCCATATAATGCCCCATGCAGGATGTCACCCCCCCTATATAATGCCCCATGCAGGATGTCACCCCCCCCATATAATGCCCCATGCAGGATTTCACTTCCCCCCCATATAATGCCCCATGCAGGATATCATCACCCCCCCCCCCCACCATATAATGCCCCATGCCTCCATACATAAAGAAAAAAAAATCAAATGCCTCACTTCTCACCTGCTGCTCCGGTCTCCTCACCGGCATCTTTCCGTTCTGCGCTCTGACAGCTCAGGAGAGAGCGCGGTGTAAAGACGTCACAGTCAGAGGACCGCGGAAGAGACCGGAGCTGCTGCGGAGGCACGGGGAGAGGTAAGTATCGTACTAATGGGGCCCTGAGTGTCAGAGTGTGAAGAGGGGGAAAAGCATCCAAATATTCACTATGCAAGAAAAAAATTGCATGGGGATAATCATAAGTTTCATATATTATATAATCACATCTACATGTGATGTCTTGCAATAATAACCCTGTGCAAAAAGTCCTTTGAAAATAGCAGGGAGAGGGAGAAGAGAAGAGTGTACATGGCAGAAAGCAACCAAATTTGAGAGAAAGCAGCCATTTGTCTAGTAGTCTCTGTTCGAATCTGCTGTCAGCATAAATTTCTATAAGCAAATTGCCCAAAATGAGGACCGATTTATCTTATAGCAGGTTTATCTGCACTAATCAACAATAAGCAAGCGTTTTGCTGATTGATCGCTGACCTCAAAAGAGAAGAGCAGGAAGAGGGGGGGGAGGTTGTACATAGCAGATGAGAGTATGGAGAGGAAGAAAAGCATCCAAGTCCTCCCTATTAGAAAATAAGGAATATTCACAAAAAATAAGATTTTGCTGTGATCTTGCATTCACGTTTCCACACCTGATGTCATTCCACAAAAACATCAATAATCACCCAAGATATGTTGCCATGGAGCAACAGTATCAATAATGTATTAATTTTACTTAATATATGCCATTGTTCTTCCATCTTACAAGTTTGTACAATCCCTTAGCACTGTTCAACTGGAGTCTCTAAATTCTTAATAACCCAATATACAGCGAGGACAGACAGATATAGTAAATAGAGATGAGCGTTGTTCTACTCGAACTGTTCGCCAATCTCAAATTCGAGCTGTTTTGGTCGGTGTTCGAGCCGTTCGGCGAACACGAACAATTTGAGAAAAATTCGGCTGTTCGAGGTTATGTTCTATAACTGTTCGTGCACCAAAATCATAACTGGATTTTTTCTCAGTAATGATGAAAATTAATGTTAATACGCAGTTTGAGTGTACAGCGGGGTGGGGGGAGGGGCAGGGGATGGATCTCTGCAGGAATAATGAAGATCTCCATTTTTTTTTCTCTTTCCCGCATTTGCAGTGGGGAGGTGCAATCTGTCAGCCTATCAGCAGCGCACACACGGAGCGAAGTGCTTTTTTTCACACAAGCAAGGGCATGTGTCATTGGCAGTGTATGTCACATGTCCTTGCCCTAGAAGACCAAGCCATTTTCCCCGTCGCCACCATTTTCTCACTGCTGCAGCTGCGTGTTAGACGGCACCGCTGTTGCTGTGTGCGCTATACCTTGTTAATTTCAAGCCAATTTTCGCACAAATCTACAGATAGCTTGGGAGTAGGGAATAGTTGTGATTGCAGTCCTTTTAAGGACTAGGTTACAGCATTTCCTACGACTTTTATCAGGGAGGTCTGTGCTCTTAAATAGATAGGTTGTGGGAGTAAAGACTAATTGTAATTGCAGTCCTTTTCAGGACTAGGTTACATCAGTTCCTATCAGTTTTTGCCAGGCAGGTCTGTGCCAGTGCTGTGCAAGTTTTTTTCACAGCATTTGGCTGAATCTAGCAAAGCTAATCCTTTTTGGCCTATTGCAGAGTGTGTTAGTCAGTGGAGTAGCCTATCTGTGTTGCAAGATATAACACCTGTGTATAGAATACCAATTTTTTTACTGCACCTAGTGAAGTAAACTCTTTTGGGCATAGCATCATTCTATTAGTCCATCTATACTGACCTCCATCAGGTTCCAAACTGAATATAATTTTTTTCTGCATCTAGCTCTGAAAAAATATTTGGGCTTCTAGCGGTGTGTGGGACTTGGTCTATTAGTCCATCTATACTGACCTCCATCAGGTTGCAAATTAAAAATAATTTTTTTCTTCATTTAGCTCTGAAAAAATATTTGGGCTTCTAGCAGTGTGTGGGACTTGTTCTATTAGTCCTTCTATACTGACCTCCAGCAGGTTGCAAATTGAATATAATTTTTTTCTGCATCTAGCTCTGAAAAAATAGTTGGGCTTCTAGCGGTGTGTGGGACTTGGTCTATTAGTCCATCTATACTGACCTCCATCAGGTTGCAAATTAAAAATAATTTTTTTCTGCATCTAGCTCTGAAAAAATATTTGGGCTTCTAGCAGTGTGTGGGACTTGGTCTATTAGTCCATCTATACTGACCTCCATCAGGTTGCAAATTCAAAATAATTTTTTTCTGCATCTAACCCAGCCAATAGTTTTGGCCTAATACCACAGTTTGGCCACTCAGCTCTGCTCGGTTACCATCCATTGTTTTTTTGTGCAAACAACTCCAGAGTTGTGAATTAGTTAACCACCAAAATGAGTGGAAAAAGGCCTGCTGCTGGTGGAAAGGGGAATAGGCGTGTTGGGAAGGGGAAAAAAGGTTGTGTCCGTGGGGTAGGTGTTAAAGCAACAGTAACATCTGCAGAAGAAAGACCATCTTCCAGCCAAACTAAAATGTCTACTTCTTTTAGCGGACAATGTGATAAGATCCCTTTCTTACGGCCACGCCAATCGCTACAAATTCCAGATGAGGCACAAAAACAGCAGGTGCTTCAACGGATATCAAGTGCTCCTTTAAGTGGGCTCTCCTCCACATCAACTTCAACATCACAAATACTCCAGTCCTCAAAGGTGTCACCCAAATCGCACTTGCTTCCTCACAGCTCCCAAATCTCCAGCTGCCCGTCTGAGTATGAGGTAGAACAGATGGTTGAGTCTGCAGAGCTGTTTACTCATACTATAGCCTGGGAATCAGAGGTCGACTCCAGCGCTTGTGTGAATCCAGACGAGGAAATGATCTGCACTGATGCCCAGAATCTTTATGAGTCGGATCCAGGACCAGACGCAGAAGGTTCTGACCATAATGTAGACCCTCATTCCCAAACTGTAACTCCTGTTGGTGGAGACAATGAGGAAGACGATGATAAGACTCAAATACCTGATTGGAGCGACAACTTTAGTTTTTTGTCAGGGCAGGAACAGGTTGGCTCTGAGGACGACGGGTGTGATAACACACAGGGTGATGATGATGAGGTCGGAGATCCCACTTACTGTCAACCCACAGTCAGCCAAGAGATGAGGTCAGCAGAGGAGGTGGAGGAAGATGCTAGTGACGACGAGGTCAGGTTGCGCCTTCCTGGACAGAGACGTAGTACTGGAAGCACGTCAACAACTGCATCCTCAAACACAACTCTGCCTCTCACCACAAGTCGTGGTGGCTCTTCAGGTCGCATGGGTGCTAAGCCTTGCATAGCCTGGGCATTTTTTCAGATCGATAAAGATGACCCAACTCGTGTTATCTGTAACATTTGTCAGCAAAAGCTAAGTAGAGACCAAAAAATACATAGTTTGAGTACTTCATGCATGAACCGGCACATGGACATGAAGCATAAGTTGCAGTGGGAAGCTCAGTGTGCTACAATGCGGCCTAGCCGGCCGGGCCAATCACCGTCTGCCATATCTTGTGCATCCGCGGCCTCTTCATCCTCTGTGACTGGGGGGACAGCAGTCACACCTGTTTTGGGGCGCAGACCTGCCACCTCTTTACCCGCAACAGCCAGCGTGATTGGCAGGTCATCATTTTCTTTGGAGGTGGTAACACCAGCTGGTGTTGAGCGCTGTCCGACATCGATAGCACCACCTTTGGATCAAGGCAACCTAACATGTCCGCCTGCATCTTCCTCACAGACCGGCAGTTTGCCGGGGACACCCTTATCAACCCCGTCTAAGCACAATAGCCAGCCCTCGGTCCCTCAGATGTGGACAAGTAAAAGACCATTTCCTCCTAGCCATGAGAAAGCTAAGAGGTTGAATTTCACCATCTGCAAGCTCTTGGCTACAGAAATGCTGCCTTTCCGCCTGGTGGACACAGAGGATTTTCGAGACCTTATGTCCGTCGCAGTGCCCCAGTACCAGATGCCCAGTCGGCACTACTTCTCAAAGAAAGGTGTGCCTGCGCTCCACCAGCATGTCGCACACAACATCACCGCTTCTTTGAGAAACTCTGTGTGTGACAGGGTGCATTTCACCACAGACACTTGGACGAGTAGGCATGGACAGGGGCGTTACATGTCGCTGACTGGGCACTGGGTAACTATGGTGACAGCAGGACAAGGGGCTGCTGTCCAAGTCTTGCCGTCCCCACGAGTTGTGCGTCAATCCTCTTTATGTCAAAGTTCCTCCACTGCTTCTGCCTCCTCAACCTCCTCTCGGTCTTCCACCTGCACCCAAAGCCTGTCTGGTCATGCCACAAGCTTTCTAACTGCGCAGAAGGGATCCTGCACACCTCCTTACTATGCTGGCAGTAGGGCTCAACGTCATCAGGCGGTTTTTACATTGAAATGTCTGGGAAATGTGAGTCACACAGCTGAGGAGTTGTGGTCAGCTCTGGAGAACCAATTTCATGAATGGTTGTCTCCACTGGACCTGAAACCAGGGAAGGCCGTGTGCGACAATGCTGCAAACCTGGGTGCGGCCCTTCGCCGGGGCAATGTCACACACATGCCTTGTATGGCTCACGTGTTGAACCTGGTTGTCCAGCAATTTTTAGCCCACTATCCCAGACTAGATGGCCTTCTGCAGAGGGCACGGTCGCTGTGTGCTCACTTCCGCCGTTCGCATCCCGCAGCTCAGCGACTTACATCTCTACAGAAGTCGTTGGGCCTGCCACTTCACCGGCTAAAATGCGATGTGCCTACCCGGTGGAATTCAACTCTGCACATGTTGCAGCGACTGTGGCAGCACCAACAAGCCCTGGTGCAATACGTTCTGACGTATAGCCTGGGCCAACGAGATTCAGAGGTGGGGCAAATCACGCTGGAGGAGTGGTCTCAGATCAGGGACCTATGCACCCTTCTGCACAGTTTTGAAATGGCGACGAAGATGTTTAGTGCTGACTATGCCATTATCAGCATGACTATTCCGGTGATTTACATGCTGGAGCACATGTTAAACAGAATTCGGAGTCAGGTGGTGGCACAAGAGGAGGTGGAGGAAGTAGAGGAGGAGGAGTTGTATGCGGAAGGGCTAACATCTGCAAGGTCCAGACGGTCGGCAGCACCAAGGCGGCAGGCATGTGAGGGTGGGGGAGATGGTTTTACCAGGGCGCATGGTAGCAGCCAAACTAGTGAGGAAGGTGCAGGAGCCCAGGAAGAAGTGGAGGACGAACTGATGGAAGACTCATCAGATGAGGGAGACCTTGATCACATTTCTGTTGTGCGAGGTTGGGGGGAGAGGACAGAGGAAGGAAGCATGATTGTTACCTCGCCACCAACACAACAGGGACTTGGTGCTCCTGGATGCGCAACACACATGAGTGCCTTCTTGCTGCACTACCTGCAACATGACCCTCGAATTGTGAGAATTAGAAATAATCCTGACTACTGGGTTGCCACACTGTTAGATCCCCAGTACAAAAGTAAATTTGCAGAAATTATTCCTGCCATAGAAAGGGATGCACGCATGCAGGAGTATCAGCAGAGACTGTTGCAGAATCTTACATGTGCTTTTCCACAAAATACCAGTGGTGCACGTAGTGAATCTCACAGTTCCAACTTGCCAACCGTGGGACCGTCAAGTGTTCAGCACTCAAACCGTAACAGAACCACAGTATCTGCTGGTAACATCAATTTTGCGGAATCATTTCACCACTTTTTTAGCCCATCCTTTGCAAGGCCACAGGAGACAAGAAGTCTGACACATAGTCAACGCCTAGAGACGATGGTACAGGAGTATCTCCAAGTAAACATTGAAGCCACGACTGTGTCACTGGACCCTTGCTCTTTTTGGGCTTCCAATCTGGATAAATGGCCGGAGCTAGCCACTTACGCCTTGGAGATCTTGTCATGCCCCGCAGCCAGCGTTCTGTCTGAACGTGTGTTCAGCGCTGCTGGTGGTGTGCTGACAGATAAGCGCACGCGGCTCTCCACTGATAATGTAGACAGACTCACGTTCATAAAGATGAACAAATCATGGATCCGAAACGACTTTTCTACCCCTGTGTCATCCTGGGGAGAGTAAAAGCTTGATGATTGGTTAAAATCACCCTACCAACCGTTTTAAGCTTTCAAATTACTAATCATGTTTATCTGTATCTTGACTGGAAAATAATTTGGGCTTTGTAGCAGTGTGCAGCACTGATCCTATTAGGCCATCTATACTAAAGCTTCACCAGATTTAAAATTAAAAATAATTTTTAGCTGCATCTAGCCCGGAAAATAATTTTGGGGCTCCGAGATGCGCAAGGCACATAAGTGCCTTCTTGCTGCACTACCTGCAGCATGACCCTCATATTGTCAGAATTCGAAGTAATCATGACTACTGGGTTGCCACACTCTTAGATCCCCCAAACTTTTCGATCAACCTTTTCATTTTAATAAAGACCAAAAAAATGGTCATTTTTGAAATTATAAGCATTAGCAGGTTGTTAGAAACTGAAATCAAACAGTTTTCAACTCAAAACTTTATTCTAGGTGATGTTACATTTTCACATAGGACCCCTTGTTCGAAAGGAGCTTCTGAACTCTCTCGTCCATTGAATTTGTCAGGTTTTGGATGGTTTCTGCTTCAATTGTTTTGCATGAGGACAGAATACCCTCCCAGAGCTGTTGCTTAGATGTGAACTGCCTCCCGCCATCATAGACACTCCTTTTAATGATGCTCCAAAGGTTCTGAATGGGGTAGAGGTCAGGGGAGCATGGGGGTCACACCATAAGTTTGTCCCCTTTTATGCCCATATCAGCCAGAGATGCAGATGTTTTATGTGCAGCATGAGATGGTGCATTATCATGCAGAAAAATGATCTTGCTGTGAAATACACGGTTCTTCTTCTTGAACCATGGCAGGAAGTGCTGTTTGAGAAAATCCACATACATTATGGAGTTCATCTTTAGCGCCTTCAGGGATCCTAAAGGGGCCGACAATCTCTCTCCCCATGATTCCAGCCCAAAACATTACTCCACCTCCTCCTTGTTGGCGCTGTAGCCGTGTTTGCGTGGGGTGTCCATCAACCAGCCATCCTCCACTCCATCCATCTGGACCATCGAGCGCTGCACGGCACTCATCCGTGAACAAAACAGTTTTGAAATCAGTCTTCATGTAATGTTTGGCCCACTGGAGCCGTTTCTGCTTGTGTGAAGTGGATAGAGGAGGTCGACAGGATGGCGTATGCACAGCTGCAAACCTCTGAAGGACCCTGCATCTTGTTGTTCGGGGGACGTTGGAGGCACAAGCAGCTTCAAAAACTTGTCTGCTGCTATGACAAGGCTTTTTTGCCGCTGCTCTTTCAACCTGACGTAATTGCCTGTAGGAAAGAGTCCTCAATTTGCCCTTATCAGCACGCACACGTGTGTACTGTGAATCAGCTACATACTTCTTGATTGCCAAGACACTTCATCCTGATCATCGCACAATGTTGATTGTAGTCATGCCTTGACCTAAACACTCCACAATTTGTTGCTTCTCAGCAGCCGACACATCCTTTTTCTTTCCCATTTTGGCAGAAAATGTAGGCTGCTTAATAATGTGAGAGAGCCTTCTTAAGTAGTCTTGCCTTTCATTGGACACACCTGCCAAACTAATTAGCACAGGTGTCTGCAATTGCTTACAGTGATATAAAGAGCCCTGACACACATCACCATCAATGAGTTTAACTGACAAACAAACAAATTCTTCTCTTATCACTCCTAAACACTTTTTGTATAATAATTTGGAACGCAGTGTACATGTGCTTTTCCACAAAACACCAGTGGTTCACGTAGTGAATCTTACAGTTCTAACTTGCCAACCGTGGTCTGTATGGAGTTGTTCAATAAAGGGCCCAAAATTAAGATAACATAGATGGGAGAGGTCTCTATGAATAGGAATTCCTAAGTATTTGATACCCTGTGAGGGCCAGGCAAAGGGAAAGTTGGACTGGATGGAATCCTATATGGATTTGGGGAGGGAGACATCGAGGGCCTCAGACTTCGCTGCATTGATTTTAAAATTTTACCATGTAACAAAGTGATCTATTTCAGCCATAACAGCATGGATGGATATATGTGATTGAGTGATATATACTAGGACATCATCAGCAAATAGAGAGCACTTGTACTCGGTGCCTCCCACCTCAATCCACCTAATATTGGGGTTATGGCGAATTGATGAGAGCAGGTGCTCCGTCACTAGGATGTATAAGAGAGGGGACAGAGGACATCACTGCCTTGTCCCATTGGTGATTGTGAAAGGTGATGAAAATGTTCTGACGCACCCCCTGGGCCTTGGGACACCCGGAGCCGGACCCTTTTTGGTGGATGCTGGTGGTTGTAGTCTTCGTGGCGGCGACCCAGTTCCGTGGCTCAGGGCGGTCAAACCAGTGGCGGAACTATTTATGTGGTTTTCATGTTTAAATGTCCGACTACGCCACCCGTGGATTGCGGTCAGAGTGAACCGCCGCTACAGGGCAGACCACTGAGGCTGGTGTTGTGGGTGCAGCAGAGCGTAGCATAACTCCCCACGGGAGGAGTATAGCCTCAGGGCAGTGTATGCGGAGGATGGGGGTGATGGTGCAGGGCAGCAGCAGTAACGACACGGAGTCAGTGATGCAGTTCAGGGCCTTTACTCACAGTTCTTATTATCCAGACCACGTCTGCAGGTAACGGCTGCCCACGTCGTACTGTGCTCACCAGGTGAGGGGCTCAGACAACTCCCAGATAACTTTGGAGCACTTCACAGGACCCCCTTTGTGTGTCCTTTGTCTGGCCTTTCTTACCAACACTTCTGTCCGGCTGCCTCGGGCCTCCTCTTGGTAAACTTGGCGCCAGTTTCCCTGACCCTATGTGGTGCCTTCCTAGCGGGTGTAGCGAGGGGCTGCGCCACATAAAATGTCAGAGCCTCCGGTTTCTAGCTGAGGGTCGTTTCCTGCCTCCACTAGTTCGGGGACCGGTCTCCCCCTTTGGCCTGACCCCTCCACGCAGGTGGATTCGGGCGTGCGGTGGCGACTCGCCCGTCCGCACCCCTGGGATCCCTTCATTCCTCGTTCCTGGAGCCTTCTCCGCTCCTCTTCCTTCCTTCTCCCTCTTCCAGGCCTGGGCCTCTGTTACTAGGCCCGCCTCCGGAGCAGAGCTCATGCAGAGCCCCTGCTCCCTGCCACTTCTGCTCAGACTTCTCTGCACTGAACTAAGATGGTGCCCACCTTTTATACTCCCTTCTCAATGCACCCAGGAACTGCTTCCTCCCTGCTCCTGCACTACAGGGTTCCCCTTCCTCAGTGTTCCCTCCCCCCACTCCAGCCAGGGACAGGGACTGTCGTGCCCATCTCAGGGGCATATTGGTCGCCCTGCCCCACGGCAATGTGGTGTAATGCATGCAGGTGTCGGGTCCTGATCCACACTCCATCCTTACCTGAGAGTGAGATATCACACCTCTGGGTGAGGTGCAATACGTCTGTAGCAACCGAGCCCTCGGTGCTACAGTTCCATTTATCTTCAGCCTAGGTGACGTATTGTGATACAGGGCCGTGATTTTGGCTATAAAAGGGTCCCCTAGACCCCTACCCCAAGCTTTTTAAGAGAATCATATATGGCGTGCCAGGAGACTCTATGGAATGCTTTCTCAGCATCCAACGAGAGTATCTACTTACAAATTTTTAACTGCATCTAGCCCAGGAAATACTTTGTGCCTAGTAGCAGTGTCTGCTAGTCAGCGGATTATCCCGGCTGTTAAGCAAGCTACACCACCTGTAGTTTGGACACTTAATTTTTTCAAAGGAAATGCTTCGGGACCACGGGATACTTAGTGAAGAGCATCAGGAGGCACCCCAAGGCATAGGGGCTGGGACTGGCACTAGGATGCCTTGCGGTGGACAGCCGAGCTCGATCCTTATAAAAGCTTTTTAACTGCAGCAGCTTTAGTGGACGCTACTGGAGCTGGAATTACGCGGCTGCTGGCATGAGACTTGCCCTCCAATAGATCCTTGTAAATGGATTTAAAGTGTATTCATTCAAATTAGAGGGACAATTTAAATTAAAAAGCTTAGAGCTGCCTCCACCACAGGGGGGCTCTCTCGACCCACCAGCGGACAGGCACCAGTATTGGGAGAGGGGGGCTGGCCGTCAGGGTTCACCGCGGCTCTGGCACAAACCCGGCGACACGGAGGTGGCACGGGCAGGAGCGGACTGGCCGTCTCGGCTTCTCACTTTTTGGATTTTAGAAGGGCATGACATGCCTATATCTGTGTCTCCCCCTCCTTTTACTCCTCCACCTCTTTTCTTTTCGCATGACTATATGTACTTTTCACTTTTCCATGTGTTAGTTGTATCTTCTGAGCAGTTTGTCAGCTTTTGGACACCTTTGAAGGTGTTTTCTATGTGTTTCTATGTGTTTTTGTTTGCCTGCCATTGGTTTTAACGGTGTTCGAAGGTGTTCGACGAACAGTTCGGCGAACACACGGGTGTTCGACGAACCGAACTCGAACACTACGGGGGTGGCTCAACACTAATAGTAAAAGAGATGGATACATGGAGAAGAAAGCGATGTCAGAAATCAGTGATAACTTTTTTTTGGAGGACCTATACGCTGTATTAGTATTGGCTACCTGTCTTGTACGTTTGTGTATTTCTAAAGGTCAGACCAGTATTTGTCTAACCCTGATTGCAGTCTCCCCTTGGGGTTGGAAACAATGTTATTTGCTAATATGCTAATTGTACTAAAACCCAGCTATTTATAATAACCCCTGTGATACCAACTATGTAAATAGATTAGCTCAATAATAACTGAGCCCTGCACCTTTACCTCTTACCTGTGCCTGATGACCTCACACAGATGTAAATATAAACAGGGATGTCTGTAGTGCTAAAGTCGGATTCAGTCTTGGGACAGAGAATCAAAAAGACCTTAGAAGGAGAATGAGCGACATCATTCAGGAAAGTAAATGGATTGCATGGCATCCAAAGAGACACAGATTTGTATTCTACATGATTCTAGCATAAGGGTACTGGCCCTGACTGGAAAGATTCGGATCTGCTCCTTTAATCATCAGAGAGACCATGGATACTGTTGGGGAGTCCAGGAGAGGACGAAGAAGTCACCTGGCCCCATGGATATGTTGTTTTGGGGTTGCTAGGAGGGACCCACCGGTCGCCTAGAACCCATGGAGACATTTGGAGTTGCCAGGAGGGACCCACCAGTCACCTGGCCCCATGGAAACTCTTGGAGAAGCCAGATTTGGACCCTCGTGTCTCCTGGTCTTGTACTTCGATGGACTGCTAGCGTTCTAAGCTTGCTGCTACCGCCTCTCTGTGGGGGCCCGCCAGTGGTTGAGATAGTTGGCCCTGGAAGTCCCCAAAGTCACAGCTTTTCTATCCCAGGCGGGCAGAGAAGGATGAGACTGTGAACTTTTGTACCATCTTGGGCATTTGCTGGGACTGTTCTGTGTGTTTAATGTCCGCTTTGTGGTTCAATAAAGTATTGCCACACTGTTTTACCATCACCCTGTGTTAGTCTGAGTAGCGTTACACTCACGGAAGTCCCGAGTCTGCACACCACTTTTTCACTCCTTTCAAAGTTAACATAAAAGGACACATCAGGGACTTTATTTGCAGGATTGTCATTATTAATCTTGATCATTTTTTTTTTTTTATTTTTTTTACAAAAACATATTAAATTAAAATCTTAGAAAACAAGTCTGGTAGTTAGTCCTGTACATCAGGGCCACAAAGACTGACGCGTACACCCCCGTCTTCCTCAACGTGCATATTCCACTGTGGTCTGGAGGACATGAAGCTCATTTTATACACTTTCTCCTTTTTACCAGAGGACAGATCGTGATACACCACACACTGGTTCGGGAAGTACCTTTCGACAGCAAGAAAGGCCCCGTCAGTTCCTTCGTAGTTTGGTGCTGCAGACACTATGAGGCCGCAGTGAAAGTGGGATACGGAGTCCAACATCAGGGCGGAGATATGAGCGCCATCATGGAGGCTGCACGTAGGTGGAAGGTATCGTTCCAGTCCATCAACCAGGATGAGAGAAGGAGGAAGAGACGTTAAATGAAGAGAAGAGAAGAACTGAAGAAGCTCCTTCCTAGAAGGCGGGTACACAAAACGGATTTGCTACGAGGAAATGAAAAATAAAAATCAGTCATGTGGATCAATTTATTATACAGATTGTACTGGGACCTCCTACTGGGAGAGGGGGGGGTGGACGGTAGCTGGAGTCTGTTCTTATTTAGAATCTCACTAAGCCTTTCAATTCGGCTCCAATACTTCGGCTTTATCAAATGTAGGTATTCTCAGCAGAAGCCACTATGGGATGATCATCTGCAGAATTTTGTTGTGGTTGGGGCAGGTCAAACTCTGTTCTGGTTGCGACCCTATGAATCCAGCTACAAGAAAGTCTTTGTGGTCAACTTCTGGGTTAAACATGGATAAGTTCAGATAACCAATTTTTTATTTTTCCTTCCCGATAAGAATCATCAGGTCTTCAGTAGTCGCTGCTCAAATATGGCGTCATTTTTTAGCTTGTATACCAAAACAGTCACCTGAAGAACACGTTTTTGCACTTCGCTTTTTTTCTCCCCTTCTTCCAAGAGCCATAACTTTAATATTTTTCCATCCTCATGTTTTTGTTAGTGGGATAAATTTTAATTTTGAACTACAACATTCATTTTACCATCCAATATGGCAGAAAACAGTAAAAAAACAAATCCATGTGCAGTGAAATTGGACAAAAAAAGCAAGTCGGCAACAGTATATTGGTTTCGCTTTTATGGCATTCATTGCTTCGCAAAAATTATGTGGCAACACAAATCTCCAAGTCAGTACAATTAAGGCAATGCCAAATTTGTATAGATACAATAAATATATATTTTTTAGTGATAAAATATATATATATAAAGTGATAAAAAAAAAATTGTAAATTCATAAAAATAAATAATTTTGCTTGTTGGCATTTTTCAAAGATCCACAACATGTTCATTTTTCCTGTGGAGAACGTTTTTTTTTTATTATTTCAGAGAGAGCTGTTTTTAATCAATTTTTGCTTTGCGGCATTTACGGATTAATTTTTTATACACCCCATCACAGTATCATGCTCCATACAGAATAATGGCCTCCACACAGTCTAATGGGCCTCATATAGTCCTCCCTACAGTCTAATGGGCCTCATATAGTCCTCCCTACAGTCTAATGGGCCTCATATAGTCCTCCATACAGTCTAATGGGCCCCACATAGTCCGCCATACAGTATAATGGCCTCCACAAAGTCCTCCATACCCTTACAGTATAATGGGCCCCACATTAAGAAAAAAAATACTCCCTTCTGCCCGTTCCCCCAGTCTCTTCAGATGCTCTGCACAGCTCGGTACAGCGGGCGCATTGTAATGACATCACCACGCCCGCTGCGCCGAGACGTCAGACGCAGAGGAGGAATGATGGAGGAGGGAACGTCAGCGGACGCTCCGGTCTCCATCATTGCTTTCTACTGTATTGGCATCTAGGATGCTGATATAGTTGAAAGAGGCCAAATATACTCACCTCTGGGGCCAGAGTTTGACATATGTGCCATAATCGTATCAGACCTGAAGAATCATGTTGCCAGGCCATATTTTAGCGAATAAACGCCGGGGGAAAAAAAGACTAAAAAAGTGGAACGGCGTGTTTATTTTTCCATCATTTCAATGCATTTGGATTTTTTTTTCTTAAGATTATATGGTAAAATGAACGGCGTTGTTCAGAAATACAACCCGTGCTGCGAAAAAACAGCCCTGGTTATGGCTATGGAGGGAGAAGAAGTTATGGCTCCAAGTCAGGATGGGGAGAGACGCCTCTGCTTCCTGCTGACGTAAGAACGTGCGCACCTGGCTAATCAATGAGAAAAGGAAGGGAGCACACCTGACAGCAGCAACAGCACCCCTCACCTCACTGAGGTCGGTGAAAGGATTACCTCAGGTTTAGGTCTGACAGAAAATGTCTTAGTAATCACAGCAACCAATCAGAACTCAGCTTTTATCTGCAACTCTATAGAGGAGAGAATGAAAGCTGCGCGCTGATTGGCTGCTATTAGCAGCACCTCAGAGGCTCGTTATATAAGTAGTCCTCAGCTCCTCGTCACCTTTAGTATGAGGGGATCCCGGGCCGCCCTCCCCGCTCTGGGCACAGACTGCAGCGGCTCCGGACACACATACAGCACAGCTCCTTCCTCCTCAGCCGCCAGAGCCGCCGCCATAAACATAAGCCCGCTTATTCCACAGCCCGGGGGGCCTGAGATCAGCGCTGGGGGTCCACACTCCGAGGCCCCCTCATCACCAGGCTCCTGGGAGCCGCTGAGCACCCGCAGCAGCGTCCGAGACATCACTCGTCAGTCACCGCCAGATTCTGGCGGGAAGCGCCGCCATTTTGTGCGCGTCACGGGTAATGGCCGCTGGTTGGCTTGTTCTGAGGTGAGGGGTGGAGGCTGCTAGCTGTGTGCTGTGGCACTACAAGTCGTAGATATTCCTGTCAGGATGGCTAAACCTCAGAAATAGTATAACATGGCTGATGTGGTGTTTTAGACGCAAACAGCCATGTCGTCCCTCACTGGGCAGGACAGGGATTTTATTATTATTTTTTTTCTTTTCTCCTTTTATAATTTTACTTTATTTTTAGTTAATTAATTTTATTTTAATTGTAATAATTTTTCCCCTTTTTACTATTTTACTATTTTTGATTTTTTTTTAATTTTATTAGATTTTTTTTCTCACCTATTTACAATTTTATTTAGGTTTTTTACGTCCCCCCCCCCCCCTTTTTTTTTTTTTTTTTACAATTTTAATTTATATTTTTCTGTTTTTTTTTTTATTTTCCTCTTTACAATTTTATTTTTTTTGTCGATATATCTGTTTTGAAGGCTCGTTATCTGCAGGACGAGTTGACTCCATTTGGTTTACTGTATAATGTACAGAAAAATGGGGGGGAAATTCCAAAGGTTGCTAAATTGTAAGAAAAAAAAAAAAGCGCAATTCCGACTTTTTTTTTTTGTATTATTATTTATTTTTTACACTATTAATTGTACAGTAAAAATGAATTATTGCTGAGGTCGGTACGATTGTGGTACCAAACTTATATAGTTGTGTTTTTTTTTTTATTTAATAAAAAAAAAAAAATTTGTGGAAACAAAAATTGGTTTGTCACAATTTCCTGAGCCCCGTGACTTTTTTTTGTTTTATTTTTCCATCCAGTGTGAGGGTTTTTTCTTAACGTGCCGAGCTGTAGTTTTCATTGGTACCATGTTGGCGTAAATATGGGGCTTTGATCGCGTTCTGTTGCATTTTGGGGGGGTAAGAAGTGTCTTAAAACTCACAATTTTGAAAAAAAAAAAAAATTTCCGTACACTTACTATACAGGTGAATTAAAGCGGCTGTCCTGTCTAAAATTAAAACTGCAGTCAATTTATGTGAAAAGTAAGTGTACACACTCAAAAATGATGCGAGTCAAAGCGCACGTTCGCTCTGTTGACACCATTATACTCAATGGCCCCTTTGACGCATACGCTCGAATCCCGTTTCAGATGTTAGCTCTGACGGGGCCACTGAACAGGTGCCTGAACGCAGTGCAAAAGCACCCTTAGTATTTATGGCTGGATTGTTTGGTTGTTTTTTTGAGCATTTTTTTTGGGCCATTATTGAAGTGAATCTGTCAGCAGATCTGCTTGACTGACGGCAGACAGCATAGAGGTTGTCGATCAAGCAGGAGGAGACAACACTGGGTGGGGAATAGAGCTGGGGTGCCAAATGCTTTAGATCTACCATAGCATTTCAGCCTTATTTGCATATCAATTCAAACACTGATTTCTCAGGTTCAATGCCATGGAACCATGGCAATTGGAGGTAAAATTGTTTATTATTTCTATATACCTCTGCCACACAGTGTATTAATCTATAACCAAAAATGAAAAAGGGAAGGTGTCTCTAAAGTATATTTAGGTCATTTTACATGTGTAAATACATACATCTATATATATAATCGTCTTATCCCGTCTGTCTGTCTGTCCAGGAAATCCCGCGTCACTGATTGGTCCGGCCGCGGCCAATCAGCGACGTGGGATTTCAGAAAAAGATGGCAGCCGTTAGCGGATCATCTGCAGGACAGAGGACAGCGGCGATGCAGCAGGGAGATGACCGGCGCGAGGCGCTCATCTCCCGGCCGCTAGCAGCAGAAGGACCCCGACCGGCGGCGCCGCTGACCTCCATGCGGCTAGGGTGTGAACGGAGGACCGGGGAGCGGCGCTGCCGGTCGGGATACTTCTGCTGCGAGCAGCCGCTCATTTCCCGGCTTCTCGCAGCGGAAGTAGCCGCACAGGCAGCGCCGCTCCCCGGTCCTCACCAATACGATTCACTGATTGGTCGCGGCCTCCTGCCACGACTAATCAGCGATCTTGGCGCCACATTTAAACACTGCTGTGCTGATTGGTCGCAGGCAGTGGCCGCGACCAATCAGCGATATTGGCGCCAAATTTAAACACCGTTTTGCTGAGTGGTCGCAGTCACGACTAATCAGCGATTTTATCGCCAAATTTAAACAAGCTCTCCGGTCCTCACTAACACAGTTCGCTGATTGGTTGCAGCCGCCACCCATCGACCAATCACCGATATTGCCGCCAAATTTAACCCCTTTACAACCCAAGATGGTTTGCACGTTAATGACCAGGCCAATTTTTACAATTCTGACCACTGTCACTTTATGAGGTAATTACTCTGGAACGCTTCAACGGATCCCCCTGATTCTGAGATTGTTTTTTCGTGACATATTGTACTTCATGATTGTGGTAAAATTTCTTCGATATCACTTGCGTTTATTTGTGAAAAAAGCGGAAATTTGGTGAAAATGTTGAAAATTTAGCAATTTTCAAAATTTTAATTCTTACGCCCTTAAATCAGAGAGATATGTCACACAAAAGAGTTAATAAATAACATTTCCCACATGTCTACTTTACATCAGCACAATTTTGGAACCAAAATTTTTTTTTTGTTAGGGAGCTATAAGGGTTAAAAGTTGACCAGCGATTTCTCATTTTTCCAACAAAATTTACAAAACCATTTTTTTTAGGGACCACATCACATTTGAAGTCACTTTGAGAGGTCTTTATCACAGAAAATACCCAAAAGTGACACGATTCTAAAAACTGCACCCCTCAAGGTGCTCAAAACCACATTCAAGAACTTTATTAACCCTTCCGGTGCTTCACAGGAATTTTTGGAATGTGGAAGAAAAAAATGAATATTTAACTTTTTTTCACAAAAATGTTACTTTAGACCCAATTTTTTTTATTTTCGCAGGGGTAACAGGAAAAAATGGACCCCAAAATTTGTTGTGCAATTTCCCCTGGGCATGCAGATACCCCATATGTGGGGAAAAAACACTGTTTGGGCGCACGGCAGGGCTCGGAAGGGAAGGAGCGCCATTTGACTTTTTGATTGTAAAATTTGCTTGAATAATTAGCGGACGCCATGTTGCGTTTGGAGAGCCCCTGATGTGCCTAAACAGTGGAACTCCCCCACAAGTGACCCCATCTTGGAAACTAGACCCCCAAGGCACCTATCTAGATGCATAGTGAGCACTTGGAACCCTCAGGTGCTTCACAAATTGATTCGTAAAAATGAAAAAAGTGATAAGTGATGAGATTACTTTATTCTTCGGGTCGGTGCGATTACAGTGATACCAGAATCATATCGGGTTTTTATGATTGACAGCTGTCACACACTAAAAGACACATATTTTGTAAAATCTAGTTTTTGCATCGCCATATTTTGGCAGACAGAGTCATGTGGCGGCTTGTTTTTTGCGGGATGAGTTGACGTTGTTATTGGTGCCATTTTCAGGCACGTGACATTTTTTGATCGCTTTCTATTCCTATTTTTGGGAGGCAGAATAAACAAAAAACAACAATTCAGGAATTGTGTTTTTTTACATTTTTTTATTCTGTTCCGCGTGTGGTAAAATTGATAAGGTAGCTTTATTCTTCAAATCAGTGCATTTACAGCGGTACTGCATTTAAACAAAAAGTGGAATAACACGCGATAAAAAAGACGCATATAAATAAAAATGATACCGCTGAAAACGTCATCTCGTCCCGCAAAAAACAAGCCGCCATATAGCTCCATCAGCCGAAAAATAAAAAAGTTATAGCTCTCAGAATAAAGCGATACTAAAAAATATTTTTTTCTATAAAATAGCTTTTATTGTGTATAAGCGCCAAAACATAGAAAAATGATACAAATGTGGTACCGCTGTAAACGTACTGACCCGAAGAGTAAAGCTGCCTCATCAATTTTACCACACGCGGAACAGAATAAAAAAAAAAAACAATTCCTGAATTGTTGGTTTTTGTTTATTCTGCCTCCCAAAAATCGGAATAGAAAGCGATCAAAAAATGGCACGTGCCTGAAAATGGCACCAATAACAACGTCAAGTCATCCCGCAAAAAACGAGCCGTCACATGACTGTCTGCCAAAATCTGGAAAAATTATAGCTCTCAAAATATGGCGATGCAAAAACTAGATTTTACAAAAAATGCGTCTTTTAGTGTGTGACAGCTGTCAGTCATAAAAACCCCATATGATTCTGGCATTGCTGTAATCACACCGACCCGAAGAATAAAGTCGTCTAATCACTTATACCGCACAAGGAACGGCGTCAAAAATAAACTCTTGAGTTAGGATTGGGCTAGGGTTAGGGCTGGGTTTGGGGCTAGGGTTGTGCTGGGGCTAGGGTTGTGCTAGGGTTAGGGCTGGGGTTGGGATTTTTTTCAAAAGTAAGAAAAAAAGATGACGATATGGCGACTAGTGTTGAGAGCAAGTGCTCGCTACTTGAGTTTGCATCGGGTGCTCTGGTATGCATTTAGTATCGTGGGTATTTGAGTGACATGCTCGAGTCTCTGCCCCATATGCTTCGCGGCCAAAAAACTTTACGGGGATTGCCTGCCATGCACGAGCGATCCCCGCATGTTTTTTTTTGGGTGTATAATAACCGTGAAACATGCGGAGCAGGGACTCGAGCATGTCACTCGAGCACACGCTGTACATGGTGCATACCTGAGTACCCGATGCAAACTCAAGTAGCGAGCACTTGCGCTCAAGAATAATGACAACTTATTCAATATGATGACCTAATGTAAACAAATAATGTGCCGTACCTCTGGGTTCAAAATGTTCACTATACACCTTAATAAAATCTTTGAGGGGTATAGTTTCCAAAATGGGGACACTTGTGGGGGAGCTCCACTGTTTAGGCACATCACGGGCTCTCCAAACGCGACATGGTGTCCGCTAACAAATTGAATGGAAAATCGGCTCAAATTGTTAGCGGACGCCATGTTGCGTTTGGAGAGCCCCTGTGTGCCCAAACATTGGAGCTCCCCCACAAGTGACCCCATTTTGGAAACTAGACCCCCCAAGGCACCTATCTAGATGCATAGTGAGCACTTAGAACCCCCAGGTGCTTCACAAATTGATTCGTAAAAATGAAAAAGTGAAAATAAAACACTTTTTCATTTTTATGAATCAATTTGTGAAGCACCTGGGGTTCCAAGTGCTCACTATGAATCTAGATAGGTGCCTTGGGGGTCTAGTTTCCAAAATGGGGTCACTTGTGGGGGAGCTCCAATGTTTGGGCACACAGGGACTCTCTAAATGCAACATGGTATCCGCTAACAAATTGAATGGAAAATCGGCTCAAATTGTTAGCGGACACCACATTGCGTTTGGAGAGCCCCTCTGTGCCCAAACTTTGGAGCTCCCCCACAAGTGACCCCATTTTGGAAACTAGACCCCCCAAGGCACCTTTCTAGATGCATAGTGAGCACTTGGAACCCCCAGGTGCTTCACAAATTAATTCGTAAAAATGAAAAAGTGAAAAAAAAAAACACTTTTTCATTTTTATGAATCAATTTGTGAAGCACCTGGGGTTCCAAGTGCTCACTATGAATCTAGATAGGTGCCTTGGGGGGTCTAGTTTCCAAAATGGGGTCACTTGTGGGGGAGCTCCAATGTTTGGGCACACAGGGACTCTCCAAATGCAACATGATATCCGCTAACAAATTGTCGGCTCAAATTGTTAGCGGATATCATGTTGCATTTGGAGAGTCCCTGTGTGCCCAAACATTGGAGCTCCCCCACAAGTGACCCCATTTTGGAAACTAGACCCCCCAAGGCACCTATCTAGATGCATAGTGAGCACTTGGAACCCCTAGGTGCTTCACAAATTGATTCATAAAAATGAAAAAGTGTTTTTTTTTTCACTTTTTCATTGTTACGAATCAATTTGTGAAGCACCTGGGGGTTCCAAGTGCTCACTATGCATCTAGATAGGTGCCTTGGGGGGTCTAGTTTCCAAAATGGGGTCACTTGTGGGGGAGCTCCAATGTTTGGGCACACAGGGACTCTCTAAATGCAACATGGTGTCCTCTAACAAATTTAACGGAAAATCGGCTCAAATTGTTAGCGACACCATGTTGCGTTTGGAGAGCCGCTGTGTGCCCAAACATTGGAGCTCCCCCACAAGTGACCCCATTTTGGAAACTAGACCCCCCAAGGCACCTATCTAGATGCATTGTGAGCACTTGGAACCCTCAGGTGCTTCACAAATTGATTCATAAAAATGAAAAAGTGTTTTTTTTTTTCACTTTTTCATTGTTACGAATCAATTTGTGAAGCACCTGGGGGTTCCAAGTGCTCACTATGCATCTAGAAAGGTGCCTTGGGGGGTCTAGTTTCCAAAATGGGGTCACTTGTGGGGGAGCTCCAAACACAACATGGCGTCCGCTAATTATTCAAGCAAATTTTACAATCAAAAAGTCAAATGGCGCTCCTTCCCTTCCGAGCCCTGCCGTGCGCCCAAACAGTATTTTTTCCCCAAATATTGGGTATCTGCGTGCCCAGGGGAAATTGCACAACAAATTTTGGGGTCCATTTTTTCTTGTTACCCCTGTGAAAATAAAAAAAATTGGGTCTAAAGTAACATTTTTGTGAAAAAAGTTAAATGTTCATTTTTTTCTTCCACATTCAAAAAATTCCTGTGAAGCACCTGAAGGGTTAATAAAGTTCTTGAATGTGGTTTTGAGCACCTTGAGGGGTGCAGTTTTTAGAATGGTGTCACTTTTGGGTATTTTCTGTCATAAAGACCTCTCAAAGTGACTTCAAATGTGATGTGGACCCTAAAAAAATGGTTTTGTAAATTTTGTTGGAAAAATGAGAAATCGCTGGTCAACTTTTAACCCTTATAGCTCCCTAACAAAAAAAAATTTTGGTTCCAAAATTGTGGTGATGTAAAGTAGACATGTGGGAAATGTTATTTATTAACTCTTTTGTGTGACATATCGCTCTGATTTCAGGGCTTAAAAATTCAAATTTTGAAAATTGCAAAATTTTCAAAATTTTCGCCAAATTTCCGTTTTTTTCACAAATAAACGCAAGTGATATCGAAGAAATTTTTCCACAATCATGAAGTACAATATGTCACGAAAAAACAATCTCAGAATCAGGGGGATCCGTTGAAGCGTTCCAGAGTAATTACCTCATAAAGTGACAGTGGTCAGAATTGTAAAAATTGGCCCGGTCATTAACGTGCAAACCACCCGCGGGGCTTAAGGGGTTAAAGGGGTTAAACACCGTTTTGCTGATTGGTCGCGGCCGGCAACCGCGACCAAATCAGCGATTTTGGCACCAAATTTAAACAACGTTCTTCTGATTGCGCCCGGTTGGCCGCATACATATTCTAGAATACCCGATGCGTTAGAATCGGGCCACCATCTAGTACATACATATTTATTTAAACCCCTAATGCGGTCAGTGATGATGTCTGTAAAGTGCTGTAGAAATCTCGCTATGTAAGTGATTTATCACTGCAAAATGACTCTCCATTGAATACCCTGACATCTTGTGGTGATCTTGAGAATTGTGGGACAGGGCTCCTATGAGACACTTAAGAGTTTCACCACACTTTTGTCATTTGAAACTACCAGCTCTTCTTTTCATGCCAAGATGGTATCTGATCCATTTTACATCCCTGCTGCTTACTACAGCCTTATACTGGTGCTTCTCACAAAATTAGAATATCAGCAAAAGTTAATTTATTTTAGTTCTTCAATACAAAAAGTGAAACTCGTATATTATATAGAGTCATTACAAACAGAGTGATCTATTTCAGGTGTTTATTTCTGTTAATGTTAATGAATACACACTTTCCAGATAAATGGCAGGATAAAATATGAAGGACATTGCTTCTCCGAATGACAAAGTGTTAGACTCTACTCAGCATCTGCAATTTCTCTTGTTGTGTCAATGCACTTGCATCTTACTGTACCTTCACCATCCAAAATTTCCAGTCAGCAGAAGAAAAATGCCTTAAAAGTACAACCGACAACTGTAGTCACATCCCCCATCTCCGGAATTATCGATTGTTGGAGACCTAATCCCTATTCCTCCTAAACTCTCCCCAATGGCTAGCCAATTATCTCAGCAAACTTCTATAATTACATGCTATTGACGTGGCTCAAGAAGTTTTAAAACTATTCATCTAAATTTTTGGTAAGTGATTGAATCTCATTCACGTGTCTAAAAATGCAGTATAATAGGAGAGATGATTTAGCTCTATATCTTTTTTTTAATCAGATTAATTTTTATTAAACATAACAAAACTTGGAACAGATATTACATGACAATACTCGTTTTACAATATTACAGTGAGTTCCCCCCCTTCCCTTACCCCCCATTTTCTTCCCTACTTTACTCCTTTTCTTTCTTCCCCCCCTACTCCCTTTCCTTTTCTTCCCTTTTTCTTCTTTCCTTGTTCCCTCTCCACTCCGCCATGCAGTTTACCAAGAGTTTTACTCTACAGTAGTATTTATATAGGTGTACTCTAATTAATCCTATCCAACAATGGCTGCCATAATTTATGGAAGTATTCCTTCTTATTCCTCTTGGTGTAAATACTTTTTTCAAGTTGAATTGTATAATTCGTTTAGGCAATGAATTCGCGTCTGGACGGGGGCTCCTCTATAATCCAATATTTTGCAATCAATTTTCTGGCAATAAACAATCTCGCAATTGCTATTTTGGTCATGTTGTCTGTTTTTATTTCCTCAACGTACCCTAATATACATGTCCGTGGGTCCCTAGGGACAATACACCATTCCAATATGGTTCAACACTACGATCTAAAAGAAGGACAATCTAGGACAATGCCAAAGCATATGCAGTATGTCTGCCTGAGATTGTGCGCACCTTGGGCAGTCGGTGTTATGTTCTGCAACTAAGAACTAAGGAATAGGAGGGAAAAGTTGTCCCTGCACTGAGACTCTGCTTAAACCCTACGCTGGGGTGGGTGCCCTATTCCTTGAATTGGCCCACTGACTATCCCGCACTGAACTCAAACGAAGACCTGAAGGAAGGGTAAAGGGTCTCCCTAAAAGATCTAAGGACTGGAAGCAAAACAGGTTACCTCCTAAAAGAAAAGTTAGTTGCAGAAACGAAGATTAAAGGAAACAAAACTGGTGGAACAAGAAGTCCCCAGATATCAATTGTCCTAAGTACAAAGAACTAACAAGGCAACTTAGCCAGAGCACAAGTGAAACAACACTGATGTCCAGCGAGGAATGGGAGACGGGTGCTGAGTAATAAAGAGTGAGGAGATCACGTGACCAAGACACCCAGCACCAGAGGAAAAGACTAGAAGCCAGCAAACCACAAAAAGGTGGCCGAAAAGTAAAACAACATAGATTCTAACAGTCGGAGTTAGACTTCAACCCTGCTTTAAATAACATATCAGGAGTTCTATACACCCTGTGGATCACATACAGCTGTGACATTCTCCCAGGCTCACTCATGGATAACTTGGGTATATATTCTAGAATAGACTCCCACCTATGATTTAGCTCTTTAATTAATCTAGGGAGTATCTACTACGCATGTTTATTCTGTTAGTTTAGTCTATGTAGCTGTTATGGTTTTTGGTTTGTCGTAATATGTACTGGTTTTGGTATTTCTACATGGCCATTGTCTCTATTTTGCAGGATCATACAATCATTCCTTGAGGGGCCGTTTTTCTTTGCCTTTGGTTGTCCTTTTTGCTCAGTGGGACCAGAAGCTACATCACTCCAAAAAGGATACCTCAACTGAAGCTATCAGACCCTTTGAGACAGGGTAGGTACTGTAAGGGAAGTATTAATGTCAGGAAAATGTTCTTCCATATTTGCCTGACATAGATATTCATCACCCTCCCTTATTCCCTTGACCACATCTCAGCACCGAGCTGTCCACTTTTGCTCAGCACAAAAGCCCCAATTAACGCATGCCTGAGAAATAGCTTACGCAAACAAATGCCAGCCAAGGAGTGTTATAACTTCATTATGAAGCAAGCATCTTGTCTGAAAGACAGATGAGGTAATTAAAATACAGGCTTGTACTAATTTGCGTGTAACCGAGCCTCAAAGGGAAATTTGCAGACACACTGACTCTGAAACAAAATATTAAATATTGTAAGGTCCATGCGTCCGACAATAACGAGACCTATATCTTTAGCGATAGAATCAACTAGGGAATGATAGGGATATTTTTCTGGCACTGAAAAACGCTACCTAGAGCTGTAGCTCAAAAACACCAGAATAACAGACCGCAGCTATGCGATGTGTGGTCTCTAAATAAAGTTAAAATCATAAGGGAAAAAATGGCGTAAATTGCAAGCTTCTGCGATCAACAAGCAATGAGTTATTGCAGAAGTTAGCGTTTTTAATAAAAATGTACAGGCTGGAGACCGGCCCACATGATGTCACCACAAGGGGCGTGTGGGCAGATCTCCCCTTACGTATAAGAGAAGACAGTGTGACGCCTCTACTCAGAAAGCCCGTGTTTTACCCTGGGTGTTGGGGGACTCGGTGTTGGGCCCTGCGTTGAAGAGATGGGATGCAGCCGTGACCCGGGCCCGACCCGTGTTCAGGGCCGTCACATTAGAAAGAGATGGTGTAGGCTATTCTGGGTTGAGTGGCTGATTAACGACTACGCCACCTGTGGTGTCTGGTGAAGGGCCACCAGTGCCGCTACAGTCCGCTGAGGCCTGGTGTCGTGGCGGCTAAAGTTCTCACTGCTCCCCACAGGTGGAGCAAGGCCTCAGGGCAGGCAAGACAGGATGAAGGGGGTTAGTGTTAGCGCGGAGAGTACGGGCACCACGTCGCGTGGTATGGCGCGTAATGAACAGTCCGGAGGCCATAGGGGTGAATTTCCAAGGCTTTACTCACTCAGAGATGTTAGCGGGAAGGCAACTCCCTGCTCCTCGCGGAGTCCTGCGGCCACCAGGGACGGGGGTCTTTCTACCTCCGTGGAAGTCCAGTGTTTGGTAGCGACCCTACACCAGAGTGTCCCTGCACTACAGACTTCACCCTTTCCCGTTTGTGCATGTGTGGATAGGCCGGGTCTCCCTCTGAGCTCCTCTCAGGTGTAGGGCTCGGGTGGCAATTCCTCTCCATCCGACGCCCGGCGGGATCCTCAGGGCCTAACCGGGCTTTCCCGTCCTGGACATAGAGTACAAGGTCGGGGGCCGGTACCCCTCTTGCAGCCTGAATCCCTCTGAATAGATCAGGTAGGCGGACAGGTGGCGTGCTCCGCTCCGTCTGCATCCTCCCCGGGACCCATTTGCTAGGGAGCCACACTCTAAAGCTCCTGGGCCTTCTTGATCCTGGTCCTCGGCCGGGTTGAGACATTCCTTGTCTGCAACCTACCTCTCGTCCCATAGATCGGGGTACGAGGGCTGTGTCCCATGCCGGTGCAGGCCCACACAGGATCTGCTCTCCCGGAGGGAAGTCACATTACACACAGTCGTTTGACAGCAACCAGGGCCGACTAGCCCGGTTGTGCCAGGATACACCAAAGACCAGAGAAGAACTCTGAACAAGAAGGACCAAAGAGAACCAAGATCAAAGATGGCATTCTATTAAATATGAAATTAGAAGTGTCACTAACTAACTGTTCCTCCACCCACACCCACTAACTGGTTCCTACTACTTTGTGTTCCCCAGTCTCCCTGTAACCAGGGGAGCAGCACCTAGTGCATACTAGCTCCCTCTGGTGGAAATGTGGTGTTGGATGCAAAAGGCTAGGTCACTACCATCACACTAGCCTTACCTCAGAGGAGGAATACCACACTCCATTGAAGAAGTGCAGCATTCCTGTGGCGGTCGAACCCTCAGGGGCGCCACAACAGGAGCACTCATTGCCGGGGGGAATAAGAATTATAAGCAACAGGTCGCGTTCGATAATGCTCAAATCAACTGGGGAGCCCCTCCTCCACCTATATTGAATCGTCTCAGCAATCGTATAGTGTAAGTTATCTTCTTCTAACCTGTTTATTTTATGTAACTGCTTATGTATTTTAATGTCTCCTTTGTAACATCCTTGTATATATTTTTCCTAAACACTGCCTCCCTTTTGGATTAAATATAAAATTTAATAGTCCTGTG
Organism: Phyllobates terribilis; assembly: GCF_046119375.1. NCBI lineage: Eukaryota > Metazoa > Chordata > Amphibia > Anura > Dendrobatidae > Phyllobates > Phyllobates terribilis. The sequence continues at coordinate 583,673,724 of NW_027362771.1, forward strand.
TCTTTTGTTCTGTAATCGTTCCCTTCCCTGAAGCCATATGCGCTACCGAAACGCAGGCGTCCCGCTAGGCCTGTACTATAACTCAAACTCGGCCAGTGGTGGCAGAGAATATTAATAATTGGGCTATCGTGAAGCTGACAGTGATCGTACGGAGGGCGTTAAACGCGGATTCCAGGCTTTGGAACCCAGGAGTGTTACGCCATACGCTCACTGGTCGCTTACCAATACCTATGCAGCGAGTAGTCCGGATTGTGTGCTCGCGACTCCGTACGAAATACTGACAGCGTGACGGCACGGTGTGTCATCCCTCTGTGTGTGTTGGAATCCCTGACAGGTACCATTAACTAGAGATGGGAGAATAGTTTCGCAGCACTTTGGTCCATCGACAAAGGGGTATACATAGCAAACAACAAGTATAATAATTTTAACAAAAACGAGTCACGGACTGGTACAGAAGTAGAGAGGACCCTGCCCGTGAGGGCTCACAATCTACAAGGGATGGGTGAGGATACACTAGGTGAGGGCAGAGCTGGTCATGCGGTGGTATGGTGGATCGAGAGTTACTGCAGGTTGTAGGCTCGTAGGAAGAGGCAGGTCTTCAGGTTCCTTTTGAAAGTTTCCATTGTTGGCGAGAGTCTGATATGTTGGGGTAGAGAGTTCTAGCGTAGGTGGGATGCACAGGAGAAATCTTGTATGCGATTGTGGGAAGAGAAGATGTGAGGGGAGTAGAGAAGGAGATCTTGTGAGGATCGGAGGCTGCGTGCAGGTAAGCACCGGAAGACTAAGTCACAGATGAATGGAGGAGACGGGTTGTGGATAGCTTTGTATGTCAAGGTTGGGGTCTTGAACTTGAGTCTCTGGGCAATGCGGAGCCAGTGCAGGGATTAACAGAGGGGAGAGGCCAGGGAATAGCAGGGAGACAGGTGGATTAGTCGGGCAGCAGAGTTTAGGATAGATTGGAGGGGAGCAAGAGTGTTAGAAGGGAGGCCACAGAGCAGGAGGTTGCAGTAGTCGAGGTGTGGGATGATGAGGGCGTACACTAGTGTTTTTGCAGATTTATGATTGAGGAATGTGCGTATCCGGGAAATATTTTTGAGTTGGAGTCGGCAGGAAGTGGAAAGGGCTTGGATATGTGGTTTGAACGAGAGATCAGAGTCCAGGGTTACCCAGAGGCAGAAAGCTTGCGGGACTGGGGAGAGTGGGTAGCCATTGACTTTGATGGATAGGTCAGGTGGCGGGGATGAATGAGATGGTGGAAAGATGATGAATTCAGTTTTATCCATGTTAAGTTTTAGAAATCTAGCAGAGAAGAAAGATGAAATAGCAGACAGACAATGTGTTATTCTGGTTAGTAAGGAGGTGATATCAGGTCCACTGTGTTGAAAGCAGATGACAGGTCCAGGAGGATGAGGACAGAGTAGTGTCGCTTGGATTTGGCGGTTATTGGGTCGTTGGTGACTTTAGTCAGGGCAGTTTCAGTGGAATGGTGCAGTCGGAAGCCAGATTGTAAGCGATCGAAGAGGGAGCAGGTGGAGAGGTGGGAGGACAGTTCGAGATGGATGTGTTTTCCAGTAGTTTTGAGGCATAAAGGAGAAGTGATATGGGGCTAAGGCTAGACAGAGGATGGGTCAAAAGAGGGGTTTTTGAGGATGGGTGTGATCGAGGCATGTTTGAAGGATGAGGGGAAGACACCAGTTGTTAGTGACAGGTTGAAGAGGTGGGTTATGGTTGGGATGAAGATTGTGGTAAGGTTAGGGATGAGGTGGGATGGGATTGAGTCAAGTTCACAGGTGATGAGATGTGACTGGGAGAGTAAAGAGGAAAGTTGATCTTCCGTGATGGCGGAGAAGCTGGTTTTGGAGGAGGAGAGTTGAGTAGTTATGAGAAGGGGCTGTGGGGACTTTAGGCAAGTCTATTTTCTGCTTGAAGAATGAGGCAAAGTCTTTGGCTGAGATGAGAGGAGAGGGAGGAGAGAATTGAAAGTACTAGACAGCTGATTAGGGTTGTGAGACAAGGAGAATATGAGGGATGAGAAGTAGGTTTGTTTTGCTGCAGTGAGTGTGGACTTGAAAATAGTGAGGGACTGTTTGAATGTGATGAAGTGCTCGTTGGAGTGGGATATTTTCCATCTCCGTTCAGCAACTCTGGAAGCCCGCCTCAGTTCTTTAGTCAGGCTTGTTTGCCAAGGTTGCCTGTTGATTGTGCAAGCTTTGATATGTGTGAGGGGGGCGACCAATTCAAGAGCTGCAGCTCTTGTGCTGTTATATAAAGCGACAGCAGCATCTGCATCGTGTAAGGAATTTATGTCTGTAAGAGGGAGAAGGGATTCAGAGAGTATACGTAGGTCGAGATGTTTGAGATTTCTGCAAGGGTGTGCAGGTTTGTGGAGAGGGGATTTTGCACCTGGAGAGGGACGGGAATGTAAGCAGATTGTGGTCCGACAGAAGGAGAGGTTAGATAGGGAACAGAGAAGGGGGGGAAAAGAGGTCCAGTGTGTGGCCATCTTTATGAGTGGTTGCGGAAGACCATTGAGCAAGGCCGAAGGAGGAAGTGAGGGATAGAAGCTGTGAAGACACGGGGTCTTTTGTGGGCGTAACGCTATACTTTATTGAACCACAAAGCGGACAATAAACACACAGAACGGTCCCAGCAAATGCCCAAGATGGTACAACATTACACAGTCTCACTCCTCCGCTGGCCCACCTGGGATAGAACAGCTGCGACTTTGTAGACTACTAGGGCCAACTACCTCAACCAGTTGCCCCCCGCTTCGGGCGGGCCCCCACAGAGAGAAGGTAGCGGCAAGCTTATTTTTTATAATATTTTTGGATATTTTTTTTTTTTTTCCACTTTCACACAGTTTATACACTTTATTACTTTGTCCCACTCTGGGACTTTCACTTTTTTTTTTCTGATCGCCTGCATGGCACAGGAATGGAGCACCATCCCTATGCCATGAAGGCTGTCAGAAGTGCACAGTGTGAAGATTGCTTGGAGATGCACTGCGCATGTCCAAGCAATCTTCCTGCTCTCTGGTCGTCATGGCAACACCCGGGAAGCCTTTGCAGACTGTGCTGGAAGCCGGAAGAGGAGGTGAGTATCGCCGATCACCTCCCCTTGCCCCCGCAATGCCGCGATCGACTTCGATCGCAGCATCGCGGGGGTTAATGTGCTGGGAGCGGTGCAGGACCGCTCCCTGCACATAGTACCGGGTGTCAGCTGTGACAATCAGCTGACACCCGGCGGCGATCGCGCCCGCACAGCCTGTGTGCGCGCGCGATCGCGATGACGTACTAATACGGGTCTGACTCTTAAGTCCCAGGGCACAGATGCGTATTAGTACGTCAGATGTTATTAAGGGGTTAAAGAGTCAACATAAAAATAAAGGTGTACTGCTCTTGCCATCAGAAAGTATGTCTGGCGTAATTAAGATTTTACTCTGTATCGTCACAGAAGCTTAGAGACAGATGAGTGGGAAGTGTCAATGGGCCCATGATGATAGTGGGGGTGTCAGAGGAATGGAAATGAAGTAGCCAGGTGGTGAAATGGTCTAAGAAGGTGGTGGCTGGCCCTAGGAGGCGGTAAATGACAGCTATATGGAAGTTGGAGGGGGAGAAGATGCGTGTGCGCGCACACAGTGCCCCTCATAAGACGGGAGAGTAACGGAGGGTGGCAGTGAATTGGGGAGAAGGAGCAGTTATCTGACAGGAGAAAACCAACTCCTTCACCATGCTTGCTGCTGGGGCGGGGTGTGTGGGAGAGGTGGAATCCGCCGTACGAAAGTGAAGCTGGAGAGGCCGTGTCAGAGGGGGTGAGCCAGGTTTTGATGATGGCGAGGAAGGAAAGTTTGTTAGTAATAAAAAGATCATGGATGTAGGAAACTTTGTTGCAGACGGAGTGCGTGTTTCATAGAGCTCCTGTTAGTGGGATTGGGGAAGCGGGGGCTGGGCAGATGGGTATAAGTTTAGAAAGGTTGTGAAAATTTCTGATAGATCGAGCATGAGAGGTAGAAGTGACTGTGGGGATGTGGTGAGGAGAGCCGGGATTTTGAGAGATATCCCCGGCAGTGAGGAGGAGCAGAAAAAGTGTTAGTAGGTGGGAGCAGGAGAGGGCATGAGGTGGCTGTCTGTGTTTAGAGACAAAGGATTGTATGTTGAGAAACAGTTCTGAGGAGGAGGTGAGGTGGATGGAGGGAGAGATGACCAGTTCTTTACTAGGTGTTGGGACTGGCGTGCTTAGTTGGACTGGTGTGATTTTGTCATTGTGCGGTGGCGCACCACTAACCAAGCTATTTTTATTTTTTCCAGAATGTTTATATTTTTCCTTACACATAGCTGTATGAGGGGTATTTTTTATGCGGGACAAGTTGCAGCTTAGAATGACATTATGCAGTGTACGGGGAAAATGGCAATTGTGAAATTGCGCAAAAAAAAACTTAATTGTTTTTTGGTGTTTTGTTTTATGGTAAAAATTGCCTGGCAACATAAGTCTCCAGGTCAGTACAATTACAGCGATACCAAACTTGTACCATTTCTTTTTTTCTCTGTTTAAGCAGTAAAAAAATGTGGGATATCCCTTAAAAAATATTCACATATGTTAAAATTTTCTGGGATACATTGTCAATTTTTTCTTTTTTTTTCCTGTTTTTGTTTTTTGCCGATTGGGCTAATAAATTTTAGATTTCGATAGATTGGACTTTTACTGACACAGCGATACTGTAACGCTGGTGAGTGTGGACCCACTGCTCCACTGGCCAGGCTTATCCTGGAGGGACGTGACTAGACGACTACCTGGGTTTTGCTAGAGCCTCTGGTGGTGAGGATATGCTTGGCTGCAGGTATTCGCCAGGTAGCACTCCAGGGCAGTTCCCGGGACTGCAGCAAATTCAGCGGCACGGCCTCCCGTGAGGAGAAACCGCACGGTGAGTGGGGCCGCCCTGAGGATACATGCTAGTTGCTGCTGTGACAGATATCACATATGTGTATTTAAAAATAAAATATATATTTCTATTGGGAGGAAAAAAAGAGATCATTACAATTTTTTTTTTTTCATATATTTTTTCTTAATTACTTTATTTTTCATTTTAATCCCCATAAAAGACTTGAACCTGTGATAGTTCAATAATTTGTAATATAAAGTGCAACACCACACTACATAGCAAAAATCATGGTCTGTTATGAGCACCATCAACAGACTAGATGTCACAAGAGCACCGTCATAGCAAGCACAGGGGACTTCATTTAACATACGATTCTCTTACACTTATGAGAATTTACTTACATTCTTGTGACTCGCCCCCTGGGCTGTGGGGCACTCGGGACCGGGCTTCAGGGCAATGCTGGGAGTAGTGGTGGCGACCCGGTCCCGTGGCTCAGGGTGGTCAGACCAGTGGTAGTCTATGATGTGCTGTAGGTAATGTCCGACTACGCCACCCGTGGATTGCGGCTATTATGAACCGCCGCTGCAAGGCTGACCGCTGAGGCTGATTGTGTTTGCAGCTGAGGTAGTGTTACTCCCCACGGGAAGAGTGCAGCCCCAGGGCAGTGTAGAGGATGGTGGGGGTGATGGTGTAGAGAGTCCCAGTGCCATTAGTGCTGGAGGAGCAAGGAGTACACAGACAACGTACTGCAGTCCAATGTCTTTTACTCACAGTTCATATGCTCCGGGTCACTTCAGCGCCAGCAGTGACCACCCAAGCCGTGCGGTGTCCACCAGGTGAGGGACTCGGTCAACCCTCCAGGCACTTCAGGAGTATGGTTCAGAGATCCTTCCTATCGTTCCTTCGACTCATGCCCCACCAGTGTCCAAGCTTTTGTCCAGCTTCCGTGGGTCTATGCGGGCAAACGTGGGCCCCGTTTCCCGCTGCCCTATATGGTATGCCTTCCTAGCAAGGTTTAGCAAGGGGTCGCACCAAGTGATGGTCACGACCTCCGGTTCTTGGCTGAAGATTATTAGCTTCCACCAAATTGGTATCCGGTACCCTCTTCTTGCCTGACCCGTCACCCGATTCACGTTGGTCCTTAGGGTCCCTTCCACCTTCTTGTTCCTGAGCCCTTCTGTTTCTTGGCCACTTCTTTCCCTTTCCTGTTCCTTCTCTTCTCCTCTGTTCCTTCTCCTCTCATGCCCCGGCCTTTTCTCTAGGCCTGCCTCTGAGCAGAGCTTCTACAGAGCCTCTGCTCCCTGTCTTCTCTCTGACTAGACTGACTTCCCCCCTATCTAAGATGGTGCCCACCTTTTATACTCCCCTCTAGAACATGAGCCCAGGTGACCAGCAACCAATGAGCTCCTACCTACGCTCAGGAACCGTCCCCTCCTGCTCCTACATCACCGGGTTTTCCTCCCCCCTCCCCACTCCAGCCAGGGACATGGTCTGTCGTGCCTGCATTACTGTCTAATGGGAGCACCGTTGAGCTGTCCCTCGGAAATGGGGTGTGTGTGCTGCATGCAGCTACCTGAGCCCTGGTCCATACTCCATCCTTACCTGGGAGTGGAATATCACACCTCTGGCAGAGGTGCAATACCTCTGTAGTGACCGAGCCCTCGGGGTGCTACATTTGCACTTAAATTTAAGTAGCATTCCAGGTCAAAAAATAACAACTAGAACCAGAGAAAAAATAGCTGTAAGGAATACCCTTTTGCATGCGACTAGTCATCACCCTGCTGACAACATCAAGGCTATCCCCCTGTTGGTAAATTCACTCAAGCCAAAAGGAATTGCAGCTCTGAGACTTCATGTGAACATGACAAGTGTCATCACTAGTAGATTATGCCAACGGAGAAACCCCCATTGGATGTGGAACAGAACTCATAAATTAGTTTAGAACAAATCGCTTACCAACCTTTTAATCACTGGCCCTCAGTGTTGGAAGAGATTTTTGGGGTGCAACAACACAGATAATGATGATGTGGAAGTAGTCAACTAAAGCCATTTATTTTCCCACCACAGAATGGAAGTTTATAGAAACAGATGGTTATTCAAGTATCTGGAAACAAGTAACACAATCTTAGCAATAATGACCATAAAAACAGTATAACACTTTGCAATATCCTATTTTATGTTCTATCTAGTTATCTCTCAATGACTATTAATCCTTTCCTGTCTTAGGTCAACGGGCGTCACGCCCAACAATAGGCCCGTCATAGTAATATACTCTTCAAGCACTTTCAATTGTTCTACTGGCTCTAACGGGGATCACCGGTATTTCCCGCTAGGCAACAAGTCCTTTCCAAGCAAGTCCCCTAGTCCTCTTCTGAAGCACGGCCACAGCCCACACCCTGTACCCTACGCCTACGCTGGAAGAAACGGTCCGGTTTACTCGGGTCTCCTCAACACCACGGCAGGTGTCCGACCTTTGGTGCTTCACCTGTGACATCTGGATGTCGGGTCATGATGAATGGTGAAGACTGGGTTTTGGGTCTTGACCAACGGAGTCTGGGACTCAGGTCTTGACCAGCGAAGTCTGTCCTTTGGTACATAATCAATGATGTATTGCCTGTCCCAGTCTCCAGCCACTCTTCAGTCGCTCTGCCTCTGCTTTCCATCTGGACGTTGAACCACATCTGCTCTCAACTCCCTACACACGTCAACTCTGGTCCTAAAGTGCAGCAACCACTTTACAAATTAATGAATATAAATCGGCTATTCGAGTCTTTGAGAAGAAAATGCGGGAGAAAAATAGCAAGAGAAAAAAGATGTAATCAGGAAACGAGAGGCGGAAAATAATACTTTTGGTAAAACAACAATTGCCAGACATTTCCATATAGCCAATCATCAGGTCTGTGACCTGAACTGACATATTTTGGAATTGGTTAGTGGTCCTGATAGTGAAAGCCTTAAAATTTCAACACAAAGTGTTCTGGATTTTATACCCAGGGTACTTTGAGCCCAATTCATCATTTGCAGGTTTCTTTAAGTCACTTTTCTTTTTTGACATGTGGTTTTCACTGACGTTTTTTATGCCAAATTCATTAAAATAGTGCACATGATTCATGATTTTACGCACAGCCCAACATGATCTTTTTTTTCTGCTATGCAAGGTTGTCTTGTTGTATTCAAGTTTACTGTTGGAAAATATATGCAACTGAATGTGTCCTTATGCTTTTTTTTCTTCGATTTTAACACTATACTTACCTCATCTTTAATATTTAAAGTCATTGAGGAGACATGGGCGAAATATATAGAGATGTTACAAAAATGACAAAGTTTACTGTACCCCGCAGCGAGGGTACAAAATTGGTCTTTATACTCCGTCCTGCTGGTTTGAGTGTAGGAAATCGGACGCTAATCTGTATCAAAACCTCCAGAAATGCTCGCATATACATATTTGGAGCCAAATGAAAAAAAACTCTGACTTAATTTACAAGTGTCACCCCATATTTGATTCCTAGTTATATCCAATTACTACACACGGGAGAAAAGCGATTTAGCAATACTGAAAAAAAAAAAAACTTGTCCTTTCCGTTTTTTCTTGGATAAGGCTTTTGTAATGACAAAGGACTCGCTGGAGGCTGCTCAACAAAAGAACAAAAGGTTAAGAAGTTTTTTTCCACCTTTGGGGAACATTTATTATACTCTCTCCCAAATTAATAAAAGAAAATACTTTCTTGTTTCCAATATACCACCTGGTTTCAAGAACAAACTGTAACCGTCCCACCTCCCAGGACATAATCAGGTGTGGTGCAATCACAGGGCAAAGACATGCCAAAAAAACAATATCTTGCTTCCTCTGGGCCTAGGGTAGAAATTCATATAAATTTGGTGAGACATTCAACCTACCCTCACATTCTTTTGAACTGTTTTTCTACTCCAGACTATTTTTTTCCACTGCACATTCAATTTTGATGTGGTCTGTAGTCATAAATCAGCTGAGAGGAGCTAAAATAATGAAGACGGATAAAAGCCTTACAAAGTCTCCCATTGTATGCTTATTCGAGTATTAACACCCCGCCTAACAAGCTCTTTGTACAATATAAGTGATTGTCTCCAATATGCTAATTAGTGCTCTGGGGGAAACCAATGTCCCATCGACTAGTCGTTCCAGTAATCATGTTACCACGCCGCTGTGGGCCATCACCGCCGGCTCTCTGTAAATCTTGCGCATCTGCACAAGTTTCATCATTTCATGTCAGTGTGCAGTAAAGCCATGGAAAATACACCCTGTCATCGTTCTGGACAGTGCCAAGTTGTCACTGTAGGGAGATTTAAGGCCCCCATACACATAAGAATAAGTTAGCCAAATTGACAGATGCAGCCAACCATCTAATGAGTGTGGCGGCACCAATCATCAGATGGTTGGGAGAGATGTTAAGGCATATCGAATTTTGGACTGCCGATCGCATTGTTCTCCCGGAGATAAGCCGCCAGTCGACATGTCAGTTGGCAGCTTTCTCACAAAGAACACAGGAGTGCTTGGCTGAACGAGAGCTCTTGTATATGGGGGAGACGGCTGTCAGCCGAAGCATTGTTCATCCGACAGCTATTTAACGTGTTTGTTGGGCTTCATAACCCATGCAGTGCTCCCCTGGGAATTTAAGTAGGAATTCTAAAATTTCAATATTGACTTTTAGGATTGCTACTTCCTATAGGTGGCGCAATTGTTACAGTCTTCTTTCTTTCTGAAGAGCCTACTTGTAATGTTTATGTGACATGTAAGGCTATGTTCACACATCATGGTTTTTGATGCCTTTTTTATGCAGATTTTCAGCTGTGTTTTGCAGTACCGGCAAAGTTTATGAGATTCCAGAATTCTTAGTTCACACATCATGGTTTTTTTTTTGTTCAGGATTTTGTGCCTTGTATGCAAACAAATCACTAACAACACAGCAAGCAAATTTCTAACAAAACACAAAATTAAGACTGACGAAAATGGGTGCTCAGTACTGGAAAAGTATTTAGTAAGTGGCCAGGTGCTCACATGAACAAACGCTGTAAAAACGGCTAGTGTGAACCTAGCTATCAGGTTTTGCTGCATTTATAGTGAAAATAAGCAAGTACAGCAGTATGTGAAACTCATTTATTTTTGTGATTTTACCTTCTTGTCTTGGTCACTGAGATAGTAGTTTATATTAGTACAGTGTAATTAAATTAGTGATCTGTCTTGGTCACTGAGATAGTAGTTTATATTAGTACAGTGTAATTAAATTAGTGATCTGTACAGTGTAAACATTGGCTGAGATACATGTGAGATTGAACAATACCTGTGACCCAGGCAGGTGTGAAATTGAATAATGCCCTGAGCAACTCAATGGCAGACCCCTTAGTGTGAAAGTAAATAGTGTCATATACAAACTCAATGCACTGCCAGTGTCTTAGGTAAACTATTCCTGAACAATTCACTTCCCCCACTGTACATTTGAAATCCTGGTTAATATGGTTTCACATATGTCTTGCATTTTTGACCTGTGTTCATGCTTCTGTAGTGGAAGCAAAAGTTGAACTTTGGCTATGTTCACACTTCATGTTTTTTTCAGTGTTTTTTGTGCCTAAACCAGAATGAGGTGTTTTTTTTCACTGAACTTTATGTACATGCATAACAAAGACAAAAGGACAGTGAGAAAAACTCTGAAAAAAAACTCAACAAAAAACGCACCAAAAAAAAAGCAAGAAAACAGCAACAAAAATTCTGAACAATCTCCTGGCAAGAGATCAGGTTGTGCTGCAGAAAATTAACGCTGAAAAAAACATGATGTGTGAATATAGCCTAAAGAACAAATACCGGTACATTTTCTGAAAAAAAAAAAAAAATCATTAGTCCTGAACCCAAAGATTCAAAATAGTCCTGCTACATTTGTATCCAGTAGTCCCACATCACATGGAAGTGTTATGTGCAGCACGGTTATCTGAGACTAAAAATGATGAGTCTATTTTATTAAAGCATCCATCACTTTTTTTGGGGGGTGGAGTGGGGCAAAATGTGACAATCAATCTAAGCACAGCATCAGGGCCGGCGTCAGCACTCGGTACACCCAGGCAAGTGCCGGGGCCCTGAGCAGGTGGGGGGGCCCACTCAGCGTCGGGGACCCGTCAGCGGAGGAGAGCGGTGTCAGCGCCCACTCCCCCCTCCGCTTGCTCAGGGCCCTGGCAGCCGGCGAAACAATACTTATCTCTCCCCGTGCCTCCGCAGCAGCTCCGCTATCTTCTGCCGTCCTCTGACTGTGACGTCTCAGGTCAGAGGGCGCGGTGACGTCTTTCCACCGCACTCGCTCCTGAGCCGTCACAGCGCAGAGCGGGAAGATGTCGGCGACGCTGGAGTCTAGAGCTGAGCAGCGGCAGCAGGTATGAAGTGAGGTGAGTATTTGATTTTTCTTTTTTTAATGTATGGAGGCATGGGGCATTATAAGGGAGGGGGGGTATGACATCCTGCATGGGGCATTATAAGGGAGGGGGGGTGTGACATCCTGCATGGGGAATTATAAGTGAGGGGGTGTGTGAAACCCTGCATGGGGCATTGAAAGGGGGGGAAGTGAAATCCTGCATGGGGCATTAAAAGTGGGGAGTGACATCCTGCATGGCGCATTATAAGGGAGGGGGGTCTGACATCCTGCATGGGGCATTAAAAGGGGGGGAGTGACATCCTGCATGGGGCATTAAAAGAGGGGGAGTGGCATACTGCATGGGGCATTAAAAGGGGGGGAGTGACATCCTGCATGGGGCATTAAAAGAGGGGGCGTGACATACTGCATGGGGCATTAAAAGGGGGGTAGTGACATACTGCATGGGGCATTATAAGGGGGGGGTGACATCCTGCATGGGGCATTAAAAGGGGGGGAGTGACATCCTGCATGGGACATTAAAAGAGGGGGAGTGACATACTGCATGGGGCATTATAAGGGGTGTGACATCCTGCATGGGGCATTAAAAGAGGGGGAGTGACATACTGCATGGGGCATTATAAGGGGTGTGACATCCTGCATGGGGCATTATAAGGGGTGTGACATCCTGCATGGGGCATTATAAGGGTGGGTGACATAATGCATGGGGCATTATAAGGGGGGTGTCATCCTGCATGGGGCATTATAAGGGGGGGTGACATCCTGCATGGGGCTTTATAAGGGTGGGTGACATAATGCATGGGGCATTATAAGGGGGGTGTCATCCTGCATGGGGCATTATAAGGGGGGGTGACATCCTGCATGGGGCTTATATGGGGGGGGGAACAGCCTGCATGGGGCATTATAAGGGGGGAACAGCCTGCGTGGGGCATTATAAGGGGGGAACAGCCTGCGTGGGGCATTATGTGGGAGGAACAGCCTGCATGGAGCGTTATATGGGGGCCAGTATCCTGCATGGAGCGTTATATGGGGGCCAGTATTCTGTATGGAGCATTTTATGGGGGCCAGTATTCTGTATGGAGCGATTCACCGGTTTCTAACTATTGTGGAATTTACAATAGATATCGGTCATGTAATGTAAGAAGTGAAATCTTTGGCCTTGTACTATATATATATTTCTCTGCGGTATCTGTGCATCATGAATCGTGGTATGTGTTAAAGGGACCCACTGAGACTCTTTTGCCCAGGGCCCACAGAAACCCAGAGCCGGCCCTGCACACCATAAACTATAGCTGACCAATCCAATATTTTTCCTGGCTCATGTAACTTTTGACCAGGCCAGCTTTGCCTCCCTGTTATGATTTGTGGCATGCCTTTTAGGGAAGGGTTTATGATCCTACCTGCACCAAAAAATATCATACACTGTTTCCAGCCTTTCTGCCCAAGCGTGTATGGTGAAAACTGAATATAATCTGGTGCTGGCTGATAATGATGTTTATGCTTCAGTCAAATATTTGATGATGATGGCAGATTCGTAAACAAAAACACAGTTGTATTTACGTCTTTCCCGCCTTCGGGGCTCTTATCTCTCTGTCACAGGTCACTTGTCATGGAGCACCTCATATGTGACCACAGATATGTAGCCCTCACTCCGTGCAATGCTCTGGTGGGCCTGATATTTTATAGGAAAAAAGCGAGAGTAAATGTCAGAAGACCTGTTTGTAATAGGAATGACAATATATTTCATACACTGGATAGAGTAATAGGTGTCCATAAACATTCAGTAGAGTTCAAAATAATAGCAGTGTGTTCAAAAACACGAGTTAAGCACAAAATCTTTATACTAGTTTTTATTTCCATGCATTGGGAACATTGCACACTGTTTAATTCAAAACATGAAGAGAAATGTATATACTTTTAACTACTTTACAGAAAATAACAAAAACTGAACAATGGGCTGTTCTAAAAAATAGCAGTGTCTTCTTTTGTCTTTACAAACTCCCAATATGTACTCTTCTTTTTTTTGGGAGGATTTAGCATTCCTGTGAATCACTAACCTAATATTTAGTTGTATGCCCACAGTTTTTTTAAAACTGCTTCACATCTATGTTGCATAGAGTCAACCAACTTCTGACTACTGTCAACTGTTATTCCAGCCCAGGAGGCTTTGACTACATCCTACATTTTTTGCATTTGTTGGCTTTGCCTCAGAAACTGCATTTTTGATGTCACACCACAAGTCTTCTATCGGATTAAGGTCCGGGGATTGAGCTGGCCACTCCATAACCTTAATTTTGTTGGCCTGGATGGGGCAAAATTATCTGTCATGTACAATTCCTCTCTCCTACAACATATGAAGACCCTCCTCCCATACTCAAGAGATTATTGGTGGCCTTTTCTGCTGGAAGTCAGCTCCACCCTATAAAAGTTGGTGTAGCCAACATTTATCTTAAGTGTATGAACAGCTTAAATCGTGCCTAAACATCTGCATAGTATCAGCTCAGAAGTTTTGCTCGATAAAGGTCCCCAAACCTAATCGACTAATGTCTTCTGAACCCGCCAATATCTGTCTAGTTCGCTCTCCACTGCGAAAAGACATAGACGTTCAGTATGGAGGAGGTGGGGTAGGAAAAGAGTTGTCGGCTGAACGATTGTTTGGCCCAAAGCTATCTAATGTGAATGGTGTCTTTAAGAGAATCTGTCAGCAGGATTTGAAGCCGCTGTCACTATAGCTCTATTCCACGCACTGCGCCGCCTTTTCCTGCTTTACTGCAGTCTGTGCTATGTGACTTCAGGCAAAGGAGCCAATCAAGCAAGAGGACGCGGTGATTGACAGGGAATAGAGCTGGAGTGACAGAGGCTTAAGATCTTCCATATCTATTTCCATATCAATTCAAATACTAATTTCTCCGTAATGGAGGAACAGACTGGCCTTTTAAAGATATTACTGGACTTGTTTATGAAAGAGCTCAATGTACTTATAAATAGTTTAGGGGGTAAAATTCTGTCAAGACTGCCACCATTCAGTGAAACTAAGGTTTAAAGGTGGTCAGCTGAGCTGTGTGCCCTTTCAACTGTATTCGGATGAGCTAAGGAGAAGTGAGCAGAGCAGTGTATGGCTTTCTACATACCTTCCTATCCCACCACTCCAAGCAAAGTCTAAGGGAAACAGGACTCAGCTCAGCACTTCTGCCCCTTTGTTTCAGCAATTGTTGAGGGTGGGGGAGTCAAAGCACATGGACACTCAACGATCAAAACTTGTGACATGTTATCATAAAAGTTTTCTGAAACTGGAGTTAGATTTCAAGGGCACACTCACACGCTGTAGATTTTCAACTGCGGATTTTTCCGCTGAGCCGTAGCTAGACTGCAGCAAAAGCCTAGCAGATATTGCAGAGGATTTGCCTTGGTTTTCATTCTTTGGAAGGGTGAAATCTTCAAGAACAGGTCAAGTGATATGGTAAAAGGTTATTTCAAAGCTAGTTAACAGTTATTCAAGAAGGTTGATGCTCCTTTAGGCTGGGGTTACGCGGCTACTTCGGCCATGACAGGTCGCACGGTCAAAGATCGCTATGTATCACTGATACACTGCAGCACAATATAAGTGAATGGGGTGAAATTGCGACCCCTAGATTACTGGGAAAAGCATGAAGCAAAGAATTGGACTGGGCTGTGGGCACTGATAACACTGATATGTGGGCACTGATAACACTGATATGTGGGCACTGATGATAACACTGATATGTGGGCACTGATAACACTGATATGTGGGCACTGATAACACTGATATGTGGGCACTGATAACACTGATATGTGGGCACTGATGATAACACTGATGTGTGGGCACTGATGATAACACTGATGTGTGGGCACTGATGATAACACTGATGTGTGGGCACTGATGATAACACTGATGTGTGGGCACTGATGATAACACTGATGTGTGGGCACTGATGATAACACTGATGTGTGGGCACTGATGATAACACTGATGTGTGGGCACTGATGATAACACTGATGTGTGGGCACTGATGATAACACTGATGTGTGGGCACTGATGATAACACTGATATGTGGGCACTGATGATAACACTGATATGTGGGCACTGATGATAACACTGATATGTGGGCACTAGTGTTGAGCCACCCCCGTAGTGTTCGAGTTCGGTTCGGTTCGTCGAACACCCTTGTGTTCACCGAACTGTTCGTCGAACTGTTCGTCGAACACCTTTGAACACCGTTAAAACCAATGGCAGGAAAAAAAAAACACATAGAAACACATAGAAAACACCTTCAAAGGTGTCCAAAAGCTGACAAACTGCTCAGAAGACACAACTAACACATGGAAAAGTGACAAGTACATATAGTCATGCGAAAGGAAAAGAGGTGGAGGAGTAAAAGGAGGGGGAGACACAGATATAGGCATGTCATGCCCTTCTAAAATCCAAAAAGTGAGAAGCCGACACGGCCAGTCCGTTCCTGCCCGTGCCACCTCCGTTTGTGCCAGAGCCGCGGTGGACCCTGACTACCAGCCCCCCTCTCCCAATACTGGTGCCTGTCCGCTGGTGGGTCGAGCGAGCCCCCCTGTGGTGGAGGCAGCTCTAAGCTTTTTAATTTAAATTGTCTCTCTAATTTGAATGAATACACTTTAAATCCATTTACAAGGATCTATTGAAGGGCAAGTCTCATGCCAGCAGCCGCGTAATTCCAGCTCCAGTAGCGTCCACTAAAGCTGCTGCAGTTAAAAAGCTTTTATAAGGATCGAGCTCGGCTGTCCACCGCAAGGCATCCTACCGCCAGTCCCAGCCCCTATGCCTTGGGGTGCCTCCTGATGCTCTTCACTGAGTATCCCGTGGTCCCGAAGCATTTCCTTTGAAAAAATTAAGTGTCCAAACTACAGGTGGTGTAGCTTGCTTAACAGCCGGGATAATCCGCTGACTAGCAGACACTGCTACTAGGCACAAAGTATTTCCTGGGCTAGATGCAGTTAAAAATTTGTAATTAGATACTCTCGTTGGATGCTGAGAAAGCATTCCATAGAGTCTCCTGGCACGCCATATATTATTCTCTTAAAAAGCTTGGGGTAGGGGTCTAGGGGACCCTTTTATAGCCAAAATCACGGCCCTGTATCGCAATGCGTCACCTAGGCTGAAGATAAATGGAACTGTAGCACCCCGAGGGCTCGGTTGCTGCCGAGGTATTGCACCTCACCCAGAGGTGTGATATCTCACTCTCAGGTAAGGATGGAGTGTGGATTAGGACCCCGACACCTGCATGCATTACACCACATTGCCGTGGAGCAGGGCGACCAATATGCCCCTGAGATGGGCACGACAGTCCCTGTCCCTGGCTGGAGTGGGGGGAGGGAACACTGAGGAAGGGGAACCCTGTAGTGCAGGAGCAGGAAGGAAGCAGTTCCTGGGTGCATTGAGAAGGGAGTATAAAAGGTGGGCACCATCTTAGTTCAGTGCAGAGAAGTCTGAGCAGAAGTGACAGGGAGCAGGGGCTCTGCATGAGCTCTGCTCCAGAGGCGGGCCTAGTAACAGAGGCCCAGGCCTGGAAGAGGGAGAAGGAAGGAAGAGGAGCGGAGAAGGCTCTAGGAACGAGGAACGAAGGGATCCCAGGGGTGTGGACGGGCGAGTCGCCACCGCACGCCCGAATCCACCTGCGTGGAGGGGTCAGGCCAAAGGGGGAGACCGATCCCCGAAACTAGTAGAGGCAGGAAACGACCCTCAGCTAGAAACCGGAGGCTGTGACATTTTATGTGGCGCAGCCCCTCGCTACACCCGCTAGGAGGGCAGCACATAGGGTCAGGGAAACTGGCGCCAAGTTTACCAAGAGGAGGCCCGAGGCAGCCGGACAGAAGGGTTGGTAAGAAAGGCCAGACAGAGGACACACAAAGGGGGTCCTGTGAAGTGCTCCAAAGTTATCTGGGAGTTGTCTGAGCCCCTCACCTGGTGAGCACAGTACGACGTGGGCAGCCGTTACCTGCAGAAGTGGTTTGGATAATAAGAACTGTGAGTAAAGGCCCTGGACTGCATCACTGACTCCGTGTCGTTACTGATGCTGCCCTGCACCATCACCCCCATCCTCCGCATACACTGCCCTGAGGCTATACTCCTCCCGTGGGGAGTTATGCTACGCTCTGCTGCACCCACAACACCAGCCTCAGCGGTCTGCCCTGCAGCGGCGGTTCACTCTGACCGCAATCCACGGGTGGCGTAGTCGGACATTTAAACATCAAAACCACATAAATAGTTCCGCCACTGGTTTGACCGCCCTGAGCCACAGAACCGGGTCGCCGCCACGGAGACTACAACCACCAGCATCCACCAAAAAGGGTCCGGCTCCGGATGTCCCAAGGCCCAGGGGGCGCGTCAGAAATGATTCCACAAAATTGATGTTACCAGCACATACTGTGTTTCTGTTACGGTTTGAGTGCTGAACACTCGACGGTCCCACGGTTGGCAAGTTGGAACTGTGAGATTCACTACGTGCACCACTGGTGTTTTGTGGAAAAGCACATGTAAGATTCTGCAACAGTCTCTGCTGATACTCCTGCATGCGTGCATCCCTTTCTATGGCAGGAATTATTTCTGCAAATTTACTTTTGTACCAGGGATCTAACAGTGTGGCAACCCAGTAGTCAGGATTATTTCTAATTCTCCCAATTCGAGGGTCATGTTGTAGGTAGTGCAGCAAGAAGGCACTCATGTGTCTTGCGCATCCAGGAGCACCAAGTCCCTGTTGTGTTGGTGGCGAGGTAACAATCATGCTTCCTTCCTCTGTCCTCTCCCCCCAACCTCGCACAACAGAAATGTGATCAAGGTCTCCCTCATCTGATGAGTCTTCCATCAGTTCGTCCTCCACTTCTTCCTGGGCTCCTGCACCTTCCTCACTAGTTTGGCTGCTACCATGCGCCCTGGTAAAACCATCTCCCCCACCCTCACATGCCTGCCGCCTTGGTGCTGCCGACCGTCTGGACCTTGCAGATGTTAGCCCTTCCGCATACAACTCCTCCTCCTCTACTTCCTCCACCTCCTCTTGTGCCACCACCTGACTCCGAATTCTGTTTAACATGTGCTCCAGCATGTAAATCACCGGAATAGTCATGCTGATAATGGCATCGTCACCACTAAACATCTTCGTCGCCATTTCAAAACTGTGCAGAAGGGTGCATAGGTCCCTGATCTGAGACCACTCCTCCAGCGTGATTTGCCCCACCTCTGGATCCCGTTGGCCCAGGCTATACGTCAGAACGTATTGCACCAGGGCTTGTCGGTGCTGCCACAGTCGCTGCAACATGTGCAGAGTTGAATTCCACCGGGTAGGCACATCGCATTTTAGCCGGTGAAGTGGCAGGCCCAACGACTTCTGTAGAGATGTAAGTCGCTGAGCTGCGGGATGCGAACGGCGGAAGTGAGCACACAGCGACCGTGCCCTTTGCAGAAGGCCATCTAGTCCGGGATAGTGGGCTAAAAATTGCTGGACAACCAGGTTCAACACGTGAGCCATAGAAGGCACGTGTGTGACATGGCCCCGGCGAAGGGCCGCACCCAGGTTTGCAGCATTGTCGCACACGGCCTTCCCTGGTTTCAGGTCCAGTGGAGACAACCATTCATGAAATTGGTTCTCCAGAGCTAACCACAACTCCTCAGCTGTGTGACTCACATTTCCCAGACATTTCAAAGTAAAAACCACCTGATGACTATGATCCCTACTGCCAGCATAGTAAGGAGGTGTGCAGGATCCCTTCTGCGCAGTTAGAAAGCTTGTGGCATGACCAGACAGGCTTTGGGTGCAGGTGGAGGACCGAGAGGAGGTTGAGGAGGCAGAAGCAGTGGAGGAACTTTGACATAAAGAGGATTGACGCTCAACTCGTGGGGACGGCAAGACTTGGACAGCAGCCCCTTGTCCTGCTGTCACCATAGTTACCCAGTGCCCAGTCAGCGACATGTAACGCCCCTGTCCATGCCTACTCGTCCAAGTGTCTGTGGTGAAATGCACCCTGTCACACACAGAGTTTCTCAAAGAAGCGGTGATGTTGTGTGCGACATGCTGGTGGAGCGCAGGCACACCTTTCTTTGAGAAGTAGTGCCGACTGGGCATCTGGTACTGGGGCACTGCGACGGACATAAGGTCTCGAAAATCCTCTGTGTCCACCAGGCGGAAAGGCAGCATTTCTGTAGCCAAGAGCTTGCAGATGGTGAAATTCAACCTCTTAGCTTTCTCATAGCTAGGAGGAAATGGTCTTTTATTTGTCCACATCTGAGGGACTGAGGGCTGGCTGTTGTGCTTAGACGGGGTTGATAAGGGTGTCCCCGGCAAACTGCCGGTCTGTGAGGAAGATGCAGGCGTACATGTTAGGTTGCCTTGATCCAAAGGTGGTGCTATCGATGTCGGACAGCGCTCAACACCAGCTGGTGTTACCACCTCCAAAGAAAATGATGACCTGCCAATCACGCTGGCTGTTGCGGGTAAAGAGGTGGCAGGTCTGCGTCCCAAAACAGGTGTGACTGCTGTCCCCCCAGTCACAGAGGATGAAGAGGCCGCAGATGCACAAGATGGACCAGACGGTGGTTGGCCCGGCCGACTAGGCCGCATTGTAGCACAGTGAGCTTCCCACTGCAACTTATGCTTCATGTCCATGTGCCGGTTCATGCATGAAGTACTCAAACTATGTATTTTTTGGCCTCTACTTAGCTTTTGTTGACAAATGTTACAGATAACACGAGTTGGGTCATCTTTATCGATCTGAAAAAATGCCCAGGCTATGCAAGGCTTAGCACCCATGCGACCTGAAGAGCCACCACGACTTGTGGTCAGAGGCAGAGTTGTGTTTGAGGATGCAGTTGTTGACGTGCTTCCAGTACTACGTCTCTGTCCAGGAAGGCGCAACCTGACCTTGTCGTCACTAGCATCCTCCTCCACCTCCTCTGCTGACCTCATCTCTTGGCTGACTGTGGTTGACAGTAAGTGGGATCTCCAACCTCATCATCATCACCCTGTGTGTTATCACACCCATCGTCCTCAGAGCCAACCTGTTCCTGCCCTGACAAAAAACTAAAGTTGTCGCTCCAATCAGGTATTTGAGTCTCATCATCGTCTTCCTCATTGTCTCCACCAACAGGAGTTACAGTTTGGGAGTGAGGGTCTACATTATGGTCAGAACCTTCAGCGTCTGGTCCTGGATCCGACTCATAAAGATTCTGGGCATCAGTGCAGATCATTTCCTCGTCTGGATTCACAGATGCGCTGGAGCCGACCTCTGATTCCCAGGCTATAGTATGAGTAAACAGCTCTGCAGACTCAACCATCTGTTCTACCTCATACTCAAACGGGCAGCTGGAGATTTGGGAGCTGTGAGGAAGCAAGTGCGATTGGGGTGACACCTCTGAGGACTGGAGTATTTGTGATGTTGAAGTTGATGTGGAGGAGAGCCCACTTAAAGGAGCACTTGATATCCGTTGAAGCACCTGCTGTTTTTGTGCCTCATCTGGAATTTGTAGCGATTGGCGTGGTCGTAAGAAAGGGATCTTATCACATTGTCCGCTAAAAGAAGTAGACATTTTAGTTTTGCTGGAAGATGGTCTTTCTTCTGCAGATGTTACTGTTGCTTTAACACCTACTCCACGGACACAACCTTTTTTCCCCTTCCCAACACGCCTATTCCCCTTTCCACCAGCAGCAGGCCTTTTTCCACTCATTTTGGTGGTTAACTAATTCACAACTCTGGAGTTGTTTGCACAAAAAAACAATGGATGGGAACCGAGCAGAGCTGAGTGGCCAAACTGTGGTATTAGGCCAAAACTATTGTCTGGGTTAGATGCAGAAAAAAATTATATTCAGTTTGCAACCTGATGGAGGTCAGTATAGATGGACTAATAGAACAAGTCCCACACACTGCTAGAAGGCCAAATATTTTTTCAGAGCTAGATACAGAAAAAAATTATATTCAATTTGCAACCTGATGGAGGTCAGTATAGATGGACTAATAGAACAAGTCCCACACACTGCTAGAAGGCCAAATATTTTTTCAGAGCTAGATGCAGAGAAAAATTATATTCAATTTGCAACCTGATGGAGGTCAGTATAGATGGACTAATAGAACAAGTCCCACACACTGCTAGAAGGCCAAATATTTTTTCAGAGCTAGATGCAGAAAAATATTATATTTGTAGCGCCGGCGTCCCTGCCCTCTGCTAGGCAGGGACGCTGTTCCCCTCACCTCCCTGCTCCGTGCCCGGCATCCTCCTCCCGCTCTGCTGGCAGCGCGCGCTCCTTCCCGGCCACTGTGCTTAGGGCGCGCGCGCGCGCTCTCCCTCCCTCTTAAAGGGGCCGCGCGCGCCGTCCTAAGGAGTCCCCGGCCAATGGCCGGAGGACTTCACCATATATAAGGCACCTCCTCCAAAATGGAGGTGCCCGAGCAATGTTGTTGCACTGTTCACTACTCTGCTTCAGCCCTCAGGTCCCGTTGCCAGTTACCTGCCAGTTACCTGCCAGTTACCTGCCAGATTCCTGCCTGATTATCTGCTACCTGCCTGCTAGTCTGAGGTCCGACGGTCTGCCTTACTACTCCTGTCAGTCTGTCTAAGGACCAGCCTGCCCGCTCACCTGGGAGCACACATCAGCCACCTGCCTGCTTGCCTGAGGTCCGACGGTCTGCCTTCCATCTCCTGTCAGTCTGTCTATGGACCAGCTTGCCCGCTCACCTGGGAGCACACACCAGCTACCTGCCTGCTAGTCTACCTGGAGGCTCCGCCGTCACGTGCTGTGACCACCTGCCTGTCCAGTGACTCCTGCTCGCTCACCTGGGAGCGCTCATCTGTTGCCAGTCTGCTAGCCTACCTGGAGGCTCTGCCATCACGTGCTGTGACCACCCTCCTGTCCAGAGACTTCTGCCCGCTCACCTGGGAGCGCTCATCTGCCGCCTGTCTGTTGGTCTTCCTGGAGGCTCCGCCGTCACATGCTGTGACCACCCGTTCATCCAGAGACTCTCGCCTGCTCACCTGGGAGCTCACGTCTATCATCAGCCGCCACAGGTCGTACCAACCCTTTACCTAGAGACTGCCCCGGTCACTTGCCGTGACCATCTGCCCGTTCATCCAGAGACTGCCCCGGTCACTTGCCGTGACCATCTGCCCGTTCATCCAGAGACTGCCCCGGTCACTTGCCGTGACCATCTGCCCGTTCATCCAGAGACTGCCCCGGTCACTTGCCGTGATCATCTGCCCGTACATTCAGAGACTGCCCCGGTAACTTGCTGTGACCTCCAGCCCGTTCACTCAGAGACTGTCCCGGTCACCTGCTGTGACCTCCTGCCCGTCTTCCCTGGTCGCCACCCGCTCCCTTACAAGGACTGCCCCCTAGTATAGTAGCTCAGAGGTTCCGCCTCCCAGACCCATTACAGTTTGCTCGGGCCATGGAACCCGGTGGCACCCAAGCTCCCTCGCTCTCGGACCTGTGTCATGAACTGTCCCGTCAAAGGTCCCAACAGGAGTCCATCCTGGGTCACCTGCGGAATGTCAATACTCGCCTGGACACTCTGACTTCTCCACCAGCAACCTCCGCCAGTGCCATGCCTCGCAATCCGGCAGCTCCGCTGCCCACTAATACCATGGTATCCTACCCCGGCTTTCTGCACCTCCTCGCTTCGGAGGCGACTCCGCCCAGGCTCGGGGCTTCATAAATCAGTGCACCCTGCACTTTGAACTATTGTCCCACCAGTTTAACTCCGACCGGGCCAAAATTGCATTCATCATGTCCCATCTCACCGGGGAGGCCCTGGCCTGGCTAAATCCTCTATGGGAGAGAGGAGACCCCCTGGTGTCCAACTTGCCTGCTTTTCTCACGGCTTTCCGGAAAGTCTTCGACGAACCCGGACGGAAGACCTCATCCGCATCATCACTGCTACGCCTCCGTCAGGGAAGTCTCACCGTGGGCCAATATGCCATACGGTTCCGTACCCTTGCCTCGGAGCTGGCCTGGGATAACGACGCTCTGGTATCCGTCTTCTGGGAGGGTCTGTCCGGCCGTATTAAAGATGAACTTGCCGGTCGGGACGTTCCTACCACTCTCGATGACCTAATATCTCTTGCCACCCGGATTGACCTACGGTTCCAGGAGCGTGCCAAAGAGGTCACCCGTGAGAGGAGGTTTCCACGTCTAGCTCCTACTTTTCAGAAACCCGTCACTCCCTCCGTCTCTCCCCAGGTACACTCTCCTGAGCCTATGCAGGTCGACCAGACCAAGATGGTCAAAACCCGTCAGGACTTACGCCGTGCCGAGGGGAGCTGCTTCTACTGTGGCAGTAAGGAGCACCGGATCCGTGCCTGCCCAGAGAGGTCGGGAAACGCCTGTGTCTAGGTTCGCTCAGAGAGGTCGACCTAGACAAGAATAAATCCTCTCCATCTCTGCTGCTGTCAGTTTCAATCGTCTGCGGGGAGAACCGTTATTTCGAACTAGCCCAACTGGACTCTGGAGCAGCCGGGAATCTTATTTCACAGTCCCTGGTAGAGAAATACCGCATCCCCACCAAACCTCTGGCTGTACCCTTGTCTGTTGCTGCCGTGGATGGGGGCCTCTTA
Source organism: Phyllobates terribilis (assembly GCF_046119375.1). Classification (NCBI taxonomy): domain Eukaryota; kingdom Metazoa; phylum Chordata; class Amphibia; order Anura; family Dendrobatidae; genus Phyllobates; species Phyllobates terribilis. Next base: position 583,697,582 of record NW_027362771.1, read on the forward strand.
CCACGCCCCATCCAACTCATCACCGAATCCATTACTCTGCAGGTGGGAATGCTGCATTCTGAGAGTATCTCCTTTCATGTTCTGCCTGGACTCTCTCATGCCCTCTTGCTAGGTCTACCTTGGCTCCAGAGACATGCACCCGTGCTTGACTGGCAGACCGGAGAAGTCCTTCGCTGGGGACAGGACTGCCATAAGACCTGTCTGGTTCCCGTCCATCCCGTCCGTCCTTCTCCTACCCCAGCTAATGTACCTGGACTTCCGATTCCTTATTGGTCTTATGCTGATGTCTTTAATAAAAAGGAAGCAGAGACACTACCCCCTCATAGACCATACGACTGCCCTATCGACCTGTTACCTGGTACTACTCCTCCACGTGGGCGTATTTATCCATTATCCGCTGCTGAGACCCGGTCGATGTCCGAATATATTGAGGAGAATCTGGCCAGGGGATTCATCCGGAAATCTACCTCCCCGGCGGGAGCAGGCTTCTTCTTCGTAAAAAAGAAGGACGGCTCTCTCCGTCCCTGTATAGACTATAGAGGCCTTAACCAGATCACGGTGAAGAATAAGTACCCCCTTCCGCTCATTCCGGAGTTATTTGATCGTCTGAGAGGGGCTAGAATCTTCACCAAACTGGACCTCCGTGGGGCGTACAACCTGGTTCGTATCCGTCAGGGGGATGAATGGAAGACGGCATTCAACACCCGGGACGGCCACTATGAATATCTGGTAATGCCCTTTGGTCTCTGTAACGCTCCTGCTGTCTTTCAAGAGTTGGTCAATGACATCTTCCGGGACCTTCTCTACTCCTGCGTAGTGGTGTACCTGGACGACATCTTGGTCTTCTCTCCGGATCTCCAGACTCACCGGAGGGACGTTCGTCAGGTCCTGCTCAGGCTCAGGCAGAATCACCTCTTCGCTAAATACGAGAAGTGCCTCTTTGAGCAGACCTCGCTTCCGTTTTTGGGCTACATTATTTCTCAGACCGGCCTACGAATGGATCCAGAGAAACTGTCTGCCATCGAGAAATGGCCTCGACCGGAGGGGTTGAAGGCCATTCAGCGGTTCCTGGGCTTCGCCAACTACTACCGCCTCTTCATACCACACTTCTCTTCCCGGACTGCCCCAATTTCCGCGCTCACCCGTAAGGGTACTAATCCCAAAGAGTGGCCGCCCGAAGCAGAGGAGGCCTTTCTTTCCTTAAAACAGGCCTTCTCTTCCGCCCCGGTGCTGCATCGCCCGGACGGCAACAAGCAGTTCTTCCTGGAAGTTGACGCCTCCTCCTCTGGAGCCGGAGCGGTACTTACTCAAAAATCATCTTCCGGGAGGATGGTAACTTGCGGCTTCTTCTCTAAACTCTTCTCCTCCTCAGAGCGCAATTATTCCATAGGAGACCGAGAGTTATTGGCCATCAAACTGGCATTGGAGGAGTGGCGTTACCTGCCCTGCTCGAGGGGGCTCTTCACCCGGTAATAATTTACACTGACCACAAGAACTTGGCTTACCTCCAGCATGCCCAGAGACTTAACCCGCGCCAAGCCCGGTGGTCCTTGTTTTTTGCTCGCTTTGATTTTGTTCTTCATTTTCGCCCGGCTGACAAAAACGTCAAGGCGGACGCCCTGTCTCGATCCTTTCTGGTGTCTGATCTCGAGGAAGATCCGAAACACATCATCGATCCCGCCAGAGTAATGCAGGTGGCTCCCGTGAGTCTAAATCGTCTCCCTCCCGGAAAAACGTTCGTATCTGATCGGGAGAAGATCCTTCACTGGGGTCACTCATCTAAACTGGCTGGCCATGCCAGTCAGAAAAAGACCCTCCAGCTTATTACCCGGCACTACTGGTGGCCTACCCTGCACAAGGACGTAATAGACTTTGTTTCTGCCTGTGTGTCCTGCGCCCGCAACAAGGTTCCGAGACATCTGCCAGCCGGTCGCCTCCTTCCGCTCCCAGTACCTGCTGCCCCCTGGCAGCATATAGCAATGGACTTTATAACTGACCTCCCAGTCTCTGCCGGTTGTACGGTCATTTGGGTGGTCGCTGACCGCTTCTCCAAGATGGCTCATTTCTTTCCCCTGCCAGGCCTCCCGTCTGCACCCGAGCTAGCTAAAGACTTTATTCATCACATCTTTCGTCTTCATGGCCTGCCCCTCCACATCGTGTCGGATCGTGGGGTACAGTTCACCTCACGCTTCTGGAGAGCCACTTGTAAACTGCTAGATGTCACCCTGGACTTCTCTTCCGCTTACCACCCACAGTCCAATGGTCAAGTGGAGCGGATCAATCAGAACCTGACCAGTTACCTCCGGCACTTCGTTAATGCCCATCATTCAGACTGGGTGGATCTCCTACCATGGGCCGAGTTCTCTTATAACAATCACGAGAGCGAATCCTCCTCCAAATCCCCGTTTTTTGTAGTCTTCGGTCAGCATCCTCGGATTCCTTTTCCTGTCTCCACCTCTGTGGACAACCCGGCTGCGGAATCTCTCGTTAGCAAATTTTCCTCCATTTGGGAGAGTACCCGATCCGCACTCCTTCAGTCGTCCGAACGGATGAAAAGACACGCTGACAAAAAACGCCTGGATCCTCCACAATTTCGTCCCGGAGATAAAGTCTGGCTCTCATCTAAATATGTCCGACTCAAGATACCTTCTTACAAGTTAGGGCCTCGGTTCATCGGTCCTCTGGAGGTCATCAGTCAGATCAACCCGGTGGCCTATAAATTAAAACTCCCGGCCAACTTACGGATCCCTAACTCCTTCCATGTATCTCTCCTCAAACCTGTGGTACTTAACTCTTTTTCCAAGTCTACAGGTACGCCTCCTGCTCCGGTTTCTGCTGAGGACGAGTTTGAGGTAGAGAACATTCTTGCCACCAAAAGGGTAAGAGGAAAGACCTTTTTTCTAGTAGATTGGAGGGGGTTAGGTCCTGAGGAGAGAACGTGGGAGCCCCGGGAGAACATCCATGCCCCTCTTATCCTAGCTAAATTTCTGTCTGGCCTAAAAAAGGGGGGGCCTAAAGGGGGGGGTACTGTAGCGCCGGCGTCCCTGCCCTCTGCTAGGCAGGGACGCTGTTCCCCTCACCTCCCTGCTCCGTGCCCGGCGTCCTCCTCCCGCTCTGCTGGCAGCGCGCGCTCCTTCCCAGCCACTGTGCTTAGGGCGCGCGCGCGCGCTCTCCCTCCCAAAGGGGCCGCGCGCGCCGTCCTAAGGAGTCCCCGGCCAATGGCCGGAGGACTTCACCATATATAAGGCACCTCCTCCAAAATGGAGGTGCCCGAGCAATGTTGTTGCACTGTTCACTACTCTGCTTCAGCCCTCAGGTCCCGTTGCCAGTTACCTGCCAGTTACCTGCCAGATTCCTGCCTGATTATCTGCTACCTGCCTGCTAGTCTGAGGTCCGACGGTCTGCCTTACTACTCCTGTCAGTCTGTCTAAGGACCAGCCTGCCCGCTCACCTGGGAGCGCACATCAGCCACCTGCCTGCTTGCCTGAGGTCCGACGGTCTGCCTTCCATCTCCTGTCAGTCTGTCTATGGACCAGCTTGCCCGCTCACCTGGGAGCACACACCAGCTACCTGCCTGCTAGTCTACCTGGAGGCTCCGCCGTCACGTGCTGTGACCACCTGCCTGTCCAGTGACTCCTGCTCGCTCACCTGGGAGCGCTCATCTGTTGCCAGTCTGCTAGCCTACCTGGAGGCTCTGCCGTCACGTGCTGTGACCACCCTCCTGTCCAGAGACTTCTGCCCGCTCACCTGGGAGCGCTCATCTGCCGCCTGTCTGTTGGTCTTCCTGGAGGCTCCGCCGTCACATGCTGTGACCACCCGTTCATCCAGAGACTCTCGCCTGCTCACCTGGGAGCTCACGTCTATCATCAGCCGCCACAGGTCGTACCAACCCTTTACCTAGAGACTGCTCCGGTCACTTGCCGTGACCATCTGCCCGTTCATCCAGAGACTGCCCCGGTCACTTGCCGTGACCATCTGCCCGTTCATCCAGAGACTGCCCCGGTCAGTTGCCGTGACCATCTGCCCGTTCATCCAGAGACTGCCCCGGTCACTTGCCGTGATCATCTGCCCGTACATTCAGAGACTGCCCCGGTCACTTGCCGTGACCTCCAGCCCGTTCACTCAGAGACTGTCCCGGTCACCTGCTGTGACCTCCTGCCCGTCTTCCCTGGTCGCCACCCGCTCCCTTACAAGGACTGCCCCCTAGTATAGTAGCTCAGAGGTTCCGCCTCCCAGACCCGTTACAATATTCAATTTGCAACCCGATGGAGGTCAGTATAGATGGACTAATAGAACAAGTCCCACACATTGCTAGAAGGCCAAATATTTTTTCAGAGCTAGATGCAGAAAAATATTATATGCAATTTGCAACCTGATGGAGGTCAGTATAGATGGACTAATAGAACAAGTCCCACACACTGCTAGAAGGCCAAATATTTTTTCAGAGCTAGATGCAGAAAAATATTATATTCAATTTGCAACCTGATGGAGGTCAGTATAGATGGACTAATAGAACAAGTCCCACACACAGCTAGAAGCCCAAATATTTTTTCAGAGGTAGATGCAGAAAAAAATTATATTCAATTTGCAACCTGATGGAGGTCAGTATAGATGGACTAATAGAACAAGTCCCACACACTGCTAGAAGGCCAAATATTTTTTCAGAGCTAGATGCAGAAAAATATTATATGCAATTTGCAACCTGATGGAGGTCCGTATAGATGGACTAATAGAACAAGTCCCACACACTGCTAGAAGGCCAAATATTTTTTCAGAGCTAGATGCAGAAAAATATTATATTCAATTTGCAACCTGATGGAGGTCAGTATAGATGGACTAATAGAACAAGTCCCACACACAGCTAGAAGCCCAAATATTTTTTCAGAGCTAGATGCAGAAAAAAATTATATTCAATTTGCAACGTGATGGAGGTCAGTATAGATGGACTAATAGAACAAGTCCCACACACTGCTAGAAGCCCAAATATTTTTTCAGAGCTAGATGCAGAAAAAAATTATATTCAATTTGCAACCTGATGGAGGTCAGTATAGATGGACTAATAGAACAAGTCCCACACACTGCTAGAAGGCCAAATATTTTTTCAGAGGTAGATGCAGAAAAAAATTATATTCAATTTGCAACCTGATGGAGGTCAGTATAGATGGACTAATAGAACAAGTCCCACACACTGCTAGAAGGCCAAATATTTTTTCAGAGCTAGATGCAGATAAAAATTATATTCAATTTGCAACCTGATGGAGGTCAGTATAGATGGACTAATAGAACAAGTCTCACACACAGCTAGAAGCCCAAATATTTTTTCAGAGGTAGACGCAGAAAAAAATTATATTCAGTTTGCAACCTGATGGAGGTCAGTATAGATGGACTAATAGACCAAGTCCCACACACTGCTAGAAGGCCAAATATTTTTTCAGAGGTAGATGCAGAAAAAAATTATATTCAATTTGCAACCTGATGGAGGTCAGTATAGATGGACTAATAGAACAAGTCCCACACACAGCTAGAAGCCCAAATATTTTTTCAGAGCTAGATGCAGATAAAAATTATATTCAATTTGCAACCTGATGGAGGTCAGTATAGATGGACTAATAGAGAAAGTCCCACACACTGCTAGAAGGCCAAATATTTTTTCAGAGCTAGATGCAGAAAAAAATTATATTCAATTTGCAACGTGATGGAGGTCAGTATAGATGGACTAATAGAGAAAGTCCCACACACTGCTAGAAGGCCAAATATTTTTTCAGAGCTAGATGCAGAAAAAAATTATATTCAATTTGCAACCTGATGGAGGTCAGTATAGATGGACTAATAGAGAAAGTCCCACACACTGCTAGAAGGCCAAATATTTTTTCAGAGCTAGATGCAGAAAAAAATTATATTCAATTTGCAACGTGATGGAGGTCAGTATAGATGGACTAATAGAGAAAGCCCCACACACTGCTAGAAGGCCAAATATTTTTTCAGAGCTAGATGCAGAAAAATATTATATTCAGTTTGCAACTTGATAGAGGTCAGTATAGATGGTCTAATAGAACAAGTCCCACACACTGCTAGAAGCCCAAATATTTTTTCAGAGGTAGATGCAGAAAAAAATTACATTCAATTTGCAACGTGATGGAGGTCAGTATAGATGGTTTAATAGAACAAGTCCCACACACTGCTACAAGCCCAAATATTTTTTCAGAGCTAGATGCAGAAAATATTACATTCAATTTGCAACCTGATGGAGGTCAGTATAGATGGACTAATAGAACAAGTCCCACACACTGCTAGAAGCCCAAATATTTTTTCAGAGGTAGATGCAGAAAAAAAGTATATTCAATTTGCAACCTGATGGAGGTCAGTATAGATGGACTAATAGAATGATGCTATGCCCAAAAGGTTTTACTTCACTAGGTGCAGTAAAAAAATTGGTATTCTATACACAGGTGGTGTAGCTTGCAACACAGATAGGCTACTCCACTGACTAACACACTCTGCAATAGGCCAAAAAGGATTTGCTTTGCTAGATTTAGCCAAATGCTGTGAAAAAAACTTGCACAGCACTGGCACAGACCTGCCTAGCAAAAACTGATAGGAACTGATGTAACTTAGTCCTGAAAAGGACTGCAATTACAATTAGTCTTTACTCCCAACCTATCTATTTAAGAGCACAGACCTGCCTGATAAAAGTCGTAGGAAATGCTGTAACCTAGTCCTTAAAAGGACTGCAATCACAACTATTCCCTACTCCCAAGCTATCTGTAGATTTGTGCGAAAATTGGCTTGAAATTAACAAGGTACAGCGCACACAGCAACAGCGGTGCCGTCTAACACGCAGCTGCAGCAGTGAGAAAATGGTGGCGACGGGGAAAATGGCTGGGTCTTATAGGGCAAGGACATGTGACATACACTGCCAATGACACATGCCCTTGCTTGTGTGAAAAAAAGCACTTCGCTCCGTGTGTGCGCTGCTGATAGGCTGACAGATTGCACCTCCCCACTGCAAATGCGGGAAAGAGAAAAAAAAATGGAGATCTTCATTATTCCTGCAGAGATCCATCCCCTGCCCCTCCCCCCGCCCCGCTGTACACTCAAACTGCGTATAAACATTAATTTTCATCATTACTGAGAAAAAATCCAGTTATGATTTTGGTCCAGGAACAGTTATCGAACATAACCTCGAACAGCCGGATTTTTTTCAAATCGTTCGTGTTCGCCGAACGGCTCGAACACCGACCAAAACAGCTCGAATTTGAGATTGGCGAACAGTTCAAGTCGAACACCGCTCATCTCTAGTGGGCACTGATGATAACACTGATATATTGGCATTATGAATAACAATGATATGTGGACATTGTGGATAGCGCTGATATGTGAGCACCGCGGATAGCACTGATATGCAGGCACTGCAGATAACACGGATATACGGGCACTGTGGCTAGCAGTTTTAAGGAGTTTTCAGGTGCTGCATTTGATTTGCAATTCAAATCCTTTTCTTATAGAGGGAGAATGATTTACATGGGATCTCAATTAGCCAACTCTTCTGTAAAATATTTGGAAATAAGGAAAGATTGCACATATGACCCGATTTATAAACTAAACTATCCCCCATTTATTTGACAAATTTGAGCAAGAACTGAAAAGGTGGCATAATCTATGATTGTCCCTACTGGGGAGAAATCATCTCAAAATGTTGAGTTTTTCACATTATTTTCCTCGAAGATCAATCCATAAACATGTAAATAGGCTGAATTAAACAATGTCTCACTTTCTGTGGCAGAGTAAACACCTACGTACCCAGCTTCAGAGATTGACGAAACACTAGGTTTCGCCAGACAGCTTTTTCTTGAGGCTAACTTTATGCAACTGTTGATAGATATTCGGAAGAGAATTAACTCCAATAAATTAGATACGATTGTTTTAATAGATGAAAATTGTACATTGATCTCAACACTATCCACTGATAAGCAAAAAAGGATACCAATGTTTTGAACTTTCGACTTTGACCTCACCATCCACTACTGCTTCGAACGTGAGACTACCATCATTTTATAGACAATTATCTTGGCTATCTCTTATATAAATTTGACTTGCAACTATTTAGCATATTTTTAGTTATGCGGATTCTTATCATGTCACTGCATTATTACTGTTTTGCTCCTAAAAATCTAAATTTTAATTTTTGTTTTATTAGTATTTTCTAAATTTACCTTTTGGCTTTCAACACTGTATGAATCCTTCTGGGCATGTTCTCGATCATATTCAAGTACATTGGGGAAAAGAAGTATTTGATACATTACCGATTTTGCAAGTTTTCCCACCTACAAAGAATAGAGAAGTGTAATTTTTAACATGGGTATACTTCAACTGTGAGACATATAAAATCTTTAAAAAATTCAGAAAATCACATTGTATGATTTTTACATAATTAATTTGCATTTTATTGCATGAAATAAGTATTTGATACAATAGAAAAACAAAACTTAATATTATATTTGGTACGGAAACCTGTGTTTGCAATTACAAAAGTTAGGCGTTTCCTATAGTTCTTGACCAAGCTTGCGCACACTGCAGCAGGGATTTTGGCTCACTCCTCCGTACAGATCTTCTCCAGATGGGCGTCATTGAGTTTCAGCTCCCTCAAAAGATTTTCTATTGGATTCAGGTCTGGAGACTGGCTAGGCCACTCCAGGATCTTGAAATGCTTCTTACAGAGCCACTTCTTAGTTGTCCTGGCTGTGTGTTTCGGGTCATTGTCATACTAGAAGACTCAGCCACGACCCATCTTCAATGCTCTTAATGAGGGAAGGAGGTTGTTGTCCAAAATCTTGCGATACGTGACCCCATCCATCCTCCGTTCAATATGGTGCAGTCTTCCTGTCCCCTTTGCAGAAAAGCACCCCCAAAGTATGATGATTGCCTCACCATGCTTCATTGTTGGGACGGTGTTGGGGTTGTACTCATTCACCTTCCTCCAAACACGCCGAGTGGAGTTGATTCAAAAAAGTTCTATTTTGGTGTCATCTGACCACATAACCTTCCGTGACCTGCAGGATTTTAATCCATGATGATGTAGTGTGTTACTAACAGTAACGTTTGAGAGTGTGGTCCCAGCTCTCTTCAGGTCATTGACCAGGTCCTCACGTGTAGTTCTGGGCTGATTCCTGACCTTTCTCAGAATCATCCTTACCCCATGAGGCGAGACCTTACATGGAGCCCCAGACCGAGGAAGATTGACAGTCATCTTGTGTTTCTTCCATTTTCTAATAATTGTGCCAACAGTTGTTGCCTTCTCACCAAGCTGCTTGCCTATTGTCATGTAGTCCATCCCAGCCTTGTGCAGGTCTACGATTTTGTCCTTGGTGTCCTTAGACTTTCCTTTGGTCTTGGTCATGGTGGAGAGGTTGCAGTGTGATTGATTGAGTGTGTGGACAGGTGTCTTTCTGGTAATGAGTTCAAATGGGAATTAATACAGGTAATGAGTGCAGAGTAGGAGGGCTTCTTAAAGGAAGAACTAACATGTCTGTGAGAGCCAGAATTCTTGCTGGTTGGTAGGTGATCAAATACTTAATTAAATTGCATTTTATTGCATGAAATATGTAAAAATCATACAATGTGATTTTTCTGGTTGTTGTTTTTAGATTCTGTCTCTCACAGTTTAAGTGTATCGATAATAACAATTAAAGACCTCTCCATTCTTTGCAAAATCGGCAGCGTATCAAATACTTATTTTCGCAAGTGTATGTCTATGTCTTGACCGAAATCCGATCCCAGATCTCTTCTACACTATCCCAAAGTTTGTGCATACTTGTCTACTCAATTGGGTATGTATACACTTTTTTTCTTCTTCAACTCTACTACCCACAAGTGTTTGCTTGGGTTGAGGTCTGGGGACTGTGGGGGCCAATCCAGCATCTCTACTTCATTGTAATAGAACCAATCTCGTAGTATGCTTCGGGTCGTTATCCTGCTGGAACACTGTCGTCCTTTTCATACCCATAGTACTCGAGTGTAGAAAGTAATTTGTCTTGTAAAAGTCATATACAGCTCAAGATTGAGACAATCATCGATCCTGGTCAGGTATCCAACGCCTTTGGCTGTGAAACAACCCCACATCATCAGGCTTCCTCCATCGAACTTGATAGTTCCTTCAATTTCTCGATCCGTTAGCCCCTTTTTCCCTTATTTCTTCCAGACCCATTTGCACCCATCAGAGCCTAGTCTATTGACTGTTGTTTTATTTCTCCAAATTACCCGTTTCCAATCTTCTACTGTCCACTTTTTGTACTTTTTTGCAAACTCGAGCTGACTCTTCTTTTGACTATATTGCAGTCGAGGCTTCTTTACTAGTGATGAGCAGACGTGCTCGGATAAGGGGTTAACCGAGCACGCTGGAGTCCTAATCGAGTATCTTCGGCGTGCTTGTATATTATGTTCGGGTCCCTGCGTCTGCATGATTTGTGGCTGTTAGACAGCCTCAACACATTCAGGGATTTCTTGTTTGTTAGGGAATCCTCACGTCTAACAGCCGCAAATCATGCAGATGCAGGGACTCATAATGTACGAGCACAACGAATATACTCGGTTAGGGCTCCAGCGTGCTCGACGTCCACCTCTTGGCTTTTGAATGGACGGACTTCATTTCGTATTCTTCCAACTGTCATGGCACTCACATGAGTTTGGCAATTTTCTTGGGCAAGAGACAGCTATCTATGAGGTGTTTCATAGAGTGACTTCCCGGCGCCTCCGCACTAGATCCCTGCTCTATACTTGTACACAGACCGTAGGGAAATAACAGGTGAAGTGCGCAGGTGGAGGGATCCGGCCATGTGAACTGCACGTCACAGGGCACTATGACGTGCAGGGGAGGGGAGAAATATTTTAATTAAACAAGTAGGCAGGATTTCTTCCCGTGCCCCGAATGGGAACACAGCGTAACCCACAAGTAATAAAAAGACATTTCACAGCCACAAGACCGATAATATGGGATGGGACATACAGGTAAGTATAGATTCACATATCCATCACCTGTATATTAGCGGTCTGATGGGTCCCAGGGGGGTGACAGATTCCCTTTAAAGAAGAATCTGCTCCAAACTAGACACTGTCCAGTCAAAAGTCTGCAAAAATCGCTTTAGTATTTAAAAAAAAAAAAGCTTCGAGAACGATCAGTAATGAATTATTCTGTGCTCATAGGGCTGTCATTGTTCTAAGCAGCACATACTGATTTCACAGGATGACGTGCTGCCGAGAACGATGATATATTTAAGCAAGCTTAAAAATAATTTCACTCGACCAACGAGGTTTTTGCTAATTTGTCAAGTGATCAGCAGCCTGTTTACACCGCACAATTATTGGGAAATGAGAGATCCTAGGAGCAGTTGTTCACAATCATCGATAAACTACGTTGGGTTTTTTAAAATGCACGTTAGCTGCAAGGTCTGAATACACCCTTTCGGGTATGTTCTTTTTCTGCATTGGCAAAAAAAATGCTGTGTAAAATATGTGCATTTTTTGCACGTTTCTACATGTGTGTTTTTAATTTATTTTTTTCTTTCTATGTATTTGAATGGGTGAAAAAACACTGCAAAGACACTGTAAGAATAGACAAAGTGCAAAAAAAAACCACTTGGGTGGTTCAAATCCGCACGGAAGAAATAAGCAGCGTGTACGAGAGATTTCAGAAATTCACTTTGCTGCAGTTTTTTTTACCCTTGAGAAATGCTTGGAAAAAAAAGCAGCATAAAGGCCATGTTCCCAGGTAGTGTGAACGCTGATTTTTTTTTTCTCTGCATTTTATTCTTTTATGCATAAAATCTGCTGCGTTTAACAGTTTAACCAAAGAGGACGTGATTCCATGAAAGCTCATGCTTGCTGTGCATTTAAAGACGTTAATGAACTGTGCTTTTTTTTTTTTGGTGCAGAGGCTTCATTGGGAGCCTGAAAAAAAAACACAAATAAAAAAAAACAGTTTGTTTTTTTCCGTGCAGAATCCCAGTGTTTCTGCACTAAAATACACCTTTATAAACAAATCTGCACCAAAAACTCGTAACAAAAAAAAAAAAATCGAAAAAGTGCAATAATCAAAACAGATTGATATTGTGTACTTTGGTACAGAAAAAAAACGCAGCATTTTTGCACGCGGGAACATGGTCTTAGGCTACCTCCACATGGGGCACGTCTCACTGATTTCGCAGGAGAGCCAGTAAAGGTGATGGCAGTGTTCAGGTTGTAATGCAGTTGCCCCTCAGGAGAGACGCACGTGGTGCACCCAACATCCTTCATGTTATTCTGGAGGGCGCTTGTAACATCCAGACGGCCAGTATATAATCAGGAAATGTACTTCTTATAACATGTCATGAAAACAGAGATTATCTTCCTGACGTAAAACATTTCTCATTTTCTAGAATCTGATAGAGATTGGTTTTCACTACATGTCCTGTGCTGCGTTTCTCTAGAATTGTATCAGCTTCCCCGGAAGGGACACCTTTCCTGTATTACGTCTGGGTACGGTAATATACACACGTGGTGCAGGCAGCAATGAGCGTAGTGGCGGCGGGAGTATTGTATAGGAAGCTTAGGAGGGACTGTGTCTGCTGCGACAGATAAGAATACAGCGGGCACCGTCTGGGCCGTTCTCCTTCCACCTTATCTCCTGGTGTTCGCCTCCCATTTACATCATGTAACGTTTACTACCTAAGATCAGACTTCTTGACCAGACCAAGCAACCAGGTTACTAAACGTGACCGCTGGGGTCTCCACATTTTGTTAGCAGTAATTTTTCTCAATCCCAGTATATTACATCACGGATCTGCAGCTCACCATGTGAGGTTGTTCATGACAATCAGAAAGGACCACTAGGTTTCCTCTGGTGTATGTGGCCTGTAGACCGCCTGAAGCGATCAATGGACCAGATCACTGTTCAGCCCCCTAAGGCCTCATTTATTCGTCAGTGATTGCTGTTAGTGTGCTGCCACTTTCTCCACGAACACATATTCTATGGGGCTATTCACGTTCCGATGGTCCACGTAGAAAAATACAATTTTCTCGTACATGGAGATAGAAAAAAATAGTTTTTACACCTTTCCCATTCTGACAATCCGTGGAAATCAGACCGTACTCAGATGTCATCTGAGTTCTGTCCAATTTTTTTCAATGACCCATTGACTTGCACTGATCGTATCAAAATCAGACATGTCTCTGCGATTTTCTGTGGACCTATCACAGGTATGATTGCTATCCAAGAAAACACGGATAGCACTGATGCGTGAAAATCGGACGTGTGAATGAGGTTTTACTCTGGGTCACTTTTATGTCAGAAGTTGCTTATTCAAGTCAATAGGTCAGTGATACATAACAGTGAACATGCAGACGGCATCCGTGCCAAAATCCGGTCTGATGGAGGTCTTATATTCAGCCAGACTGAGAAGTCCCCAGACTGAGAAGTCCTTTAGGAGTTATTAGAACATATGAAGGTAATAGGGGGAGTCTGCAATGGGCCAGAATAGGAAGTTATGGCAAAAAATAAGGCTCTGTTCACACTATAAGGAACCGATTCATCATGACCGGCGTGGTGCACTCTGGTCTTGATGAGTGGGCTTTATGGAATTCGAGGCATTTAATTCATTAAGAATGGTTGCTGCAAGAGATAAAAAGAGATATGGTGACTCCTAGCACAATGAACCAAATATGAGGTGGAGATATAGGTAGATTAGTGGGAGATACGTTCCCCTCCAGGGGTTGTGCAAGTGCAGGCACTATCCTCGTAAAGGGCTATAGATTTCTGGCCAAACACCGCAGGATACACAACAATATAGAAATATGCAGGAGATGGTTGCTGCCTAGAATGACTGTCCATAAAAGAACCTTAACTACATACTCTCTTCTTTGGACGGTCATTATTGTCAATTCGCGTGTTCTGCATTTTCTTCTACGCACACCTCTTAACAATTCAAGTGCATCTGAAAAGTGGCATGTGCCTCACCACATATATTACTCTAGTTGAGGACTGGAGTAAGATTTCTGGTGTAAAGAACACCACAACTCCTCATGAATTAGTTCCCCTCTCGCTTCAGCTCCAACAACTTTGGCAGAGCTTGGCGAAACCGGCAAAAAATTCTTGCAATATTTTTTTGTAACTTCGAGTTGCGCAAAAAAAGTTTGTAACTCCAAGTGTTTTATACTACATTTCTGGAGAAAACGCTTCGATCAATCGGAGCCTACATATTTTAAGTTTTCTTTAGAGCATCTTCTCCAAAATCCTCCTTCCTCCTAAAGCGCCTGGAAAACTCTCTGCATTAATTTCTATGAGAAATCTACTTTGCTGTCCATACAAGGTGTTTTAGTTTTTTTTTTTTTTGTTTCCTGAAGAAAAACGCCAAGTATTAAAAAAATCACAAGTCGCTTCTCTGAAGTGTATCTTGATGGAAAACACTCCAAACACATTAAAGTCAGCTGAAGCTACCGATATCTGAGATTTTGGGCACTGCGCAATGAACACACTGCTTCTTTTTACTCGCTTCATAGTTTCCGAACCCTGACGTTGTTTAATAAAGTATTAACATGAGTGCAGCAGTGTTGTTTTTTCATTGCTGTGCGCTATGTCCACTTTTTGCGGCGGTTTCACATCGCTTCTTCAGGCAGATTCCAAGTAGAATCCATCTGAAAAATATGTTGTGTGCAAATATTCTAAGGTACTGGGGTGACTCCTATAGTATAAAGGCCATCTCCTGGTGTGCTGATCAGCTGCTAATTTAGCCGCAAGCTGCCTCCACAATGCCCCTCACCTGATGCCATAGTCTGCCCTATAAAATCAGAAGCTGCCTAAGGGGTGCACGCGTGTGGGGTGGTTGCACTTGTCTTCTTGCGCAAAGTGAATTTGGCGCTAAGTAGCAGTTATTTCAGAGGCAGTTTGTCAGGGCAGGAGTCAGGTAACCCACACTTTGACTACTTACTCTCTTTTAAAAGGAATCTGTCACCACTTTGAAGTTATCAGACCTATAATATGGCCACACAGGGTATAGAAAAGTAAGTCTATACATACCTGTATGGCCCATAGTAGCGGTTTGATTGCAGAGAAAAGCGCTTTAATCAATTCTATTTTGTACAGGCTTGGCGTCCAGGAGATGGGAAGAAATCCCTGCCTATGTGCTTATTATTCCCCCAAATCCCCGCCTATATGCTTAATTATCATATTCCCCCCTCCATGTGACAGGCCCTGTGAGTGCACTGTGCTCCCTGACTTCCCGGGCATGCGCAAAGCACTACTCACATAGAGCTCACATAGAGCGCGCTTTGCTTCATCTCGGCTCCTTCTGGCTGTGCTCTGCGCCGGAAGTGAAAGTGACTCCCTGGCGCCTGCGCAATAGAAACCTGCGGCGCAGAGCACAGGCTGACCGGCCCGGGATGAAGCAAAGCACGCTTTGCGCATGCCCGGGAAGTCAGGGAGTACAGTGCACATCACAGGGCCCAGTGATGTACAGAGGAGGGGGGGATATGATAATTAAGCATATAGGCAGGGATTTGGGGGAATAATAATCGGATAGGCGGGGATTGCTTGGCGTCCCCCAGATGCCAAGCCTGTACAAAATAGAATTAATTAAAGTGCTTTTCTTTGCAATCAGACTTCTACTATGGGCCATACAGGCATGTATAGATTTACTTTTCTATACCCTGTATGGCCAGAGTAGAGGTCTGATAACTCCAAAGTGGTGACAGATTCCCTTTAACTATGTTTTTGTTAGTTTCCACTCTTTCCCATATAGTCCTCCACTTTCTACTAACCCCCTTAATCCCTACACCTAGTAATTAGTGATGGGTGAGCACTAAAATGCTCGGGTCGAGCACATTGGACTACTCGGGTGCTCGACCCGAGCAACGAGCCCCATGTAAGTCTATGGGAAACTCAAGCATTTTTCAGGCGGCTCCCCCCGGCGGTCTGCAGAGGCCTAAAAATTGCCCAAATCGCCGGGAACAGTGCTCAAATGACATGGGAACAGCATGGGGAAGACCCCTGGAAGCATTTCTGACCCCCAGGTCACTGCTGTCAACAAGGTTGTCAGAGTATTATGCCACTTTTACGGACTCAGGAAAAAAAATGGATTTTCCTGGGAAATATGTTAGGGAACATCCTTTCCAGGGTAATGACTTGTATATAAGGCAAAACAAACAAAAAAGAAAAATACTCCTCCAAACCTTGGGCTATTTTCACACGTAGCGTTTTTGATGCATTTTTGCACTTTTGCATTGCTTTCAGCCATGACAAATGCATTCACCGGGAAATGTCATTTTAACATTTTACAGCGCAATTATATGTGATCCGTGTGAAACACAAACCACAGCTTTAAATACCTGGCCTGTAAGTAACTATTTTTAACAGCAAACTGATGTCAATAGCTTCACTGACACACTGAAAGAAAATTTCAATGGAGGCCAGAAATGGCAGTATTTTCAGCGCAATTATATGTGAACCGTGTGACGGACAAACCAGTTTTAAATAGCTGGATTTTTACCGCTGTAATATGGAAAGGACCTGGCTGTATTCTGCAGTGCCAACAAGCAAATGGCGCAAAAAAATGGTGTTCTCTGGATTGCTTTTTAAGCAAATAATCAGGATTAAAATAAAAAAAAAAAATATTCCTGGCCCTTGAAACCTGGGGCTATTTCAACAAATGTCTGTAAAAGCAACAGACAGAACTGGAATGGATCCTCTTGCTATGTGCACTGCAGTCTGCTATATACCCTGCCTGCCTCCCTAGCACTGATATCTATGCAGCTGGATTAGTCCTCAGAAGGACTGTTAGTTGAGATGGATATGTGTCTTTATAGTCTGGTATACCTATACTAACTAGAAACAAGCAAATCTGTCCCTAGCTCAGCAGCACCTCTCCCTACATTGTCTGAGTCCGGAGTGACTGTGACGAGCATGGCGGCGCCAGGTCTGATATAGACTTGATGACGCTGTGTGGCCAGCCAATCACTGTAATGCCACAACCAACATGGCTGCGGCATTACAGTGTGTGGCAGACAATCCCTGCATGTTGTTTGGCACTCTAAAGAGCACCAAATATGCAGGGAGGGGACCCAAGCTCCTGCCGAGCAACCTCGGAAATACTCGGCGAGCGCCGAGCATCTCGAGCAGTGAGATGCTCGGACGAGCACCGAGTAGTAGCGAGCATGCTCGCTCATCACTACTAGTAATGAACTATTCATCTCTCCCTCCATCATCCCCATCCATCTCACCTCCTCCTCAGAACTATTCATCAATATTCAATCCTGTCTCTCCAAACACAGACAGCCACCCCATGCTTTCTCCTACTCCCACATGCTAACACTTTCTCTGCTCCTCCTTACTGCTGGCGACATCTCTCCAAATCCTGGTCCTCCTCACCATATCCCCACAGTCACTTCTACCTCCTATCCACGATCTACCACAAACTCTCTCAACCTCTCTAACCTCATACCCATCCACCCAATCTCCGCTTCCCCAGTTGCACTAACAGGAGCTCTATGGAACGCTTGCTCCGTCTGCAACAAACTTTCCTACATCCATGTCCTTTTCATTACTAACAAACTTTCCTTCCTTGCCATCACCGAAACCTGGCTCACCCCCTCTGACACAGCCTTCCAAGCCGCACTTTAGTATGGCATTTCCACCTTTCCCACACCCCCTGCCCCAGCAGCAAACATGGTGGAGGTGTAGGTTTTCTCCTGTCAGACACCTGAACCTTCACCCAAATCCCACTGCCGCCCTTCGTCACTCTTCCTTCTTTTGAGGTGCACTGTGTGCGCATCTACTCCCCCTCCAACCTCCAACTGGCTGTGATTTACTGCCCCCCAGGGCCAGCCACCACTTTCTTCCACCACTTCACCACCTGGCTGCGTCACTTACTTTCCACTGACATCCCCACTATCATCATGGGCGACTTCAACATCCCCATTGACACATCCCACTCATCTGTCTCTAAGCTCCTATCCCTCACTTCCTCCTTCGCCTTGCTCAATGGTCTGCTGCAGCCACTCATAAAGATGGCCACACACAAGACCTCATCTTCACCCGCCTCTGTTCCCTATCTAACCTCTCAAACTCTCCTCTCCCTCTTTCTGACCACAACCTACTTACATTCTCTACTCTCTCCACTCCAGGTCCACAATCCCCACTTCACAAACTTGCACATCCTCACAGAAACCCTCCTCCCTCTTACAGACATAAATTCCTTACACGACGCAGATGTTGCTGCTGCATTATATAACTTCACAACAGCTGCAGCTCTCGATTTAGTTGCACCTCTCACACATACCAAAGCTCGCACATTTAATAGGCAACCTTGACACACTAACCTGACTAAAGAACTGCAACGGGCCTCCAGGGTTGCTGTGCAAAGATGGAAAAGGTCCCACTCCAACGAGCACTTCATCGCATTCAAACAGTTATTCACTATTTTCAAGTCCACACTCACTGCAGCAAAACAAACCTACTTCTCATCTCTCATATTCTCCCTGTCTCACAACCCTAAACTGCTATTCAACACTTTCAATTCTCTCCTCCGTTCCCCAGCGCTTCCGCCCTCTCCTCTCATCTCAGCTGAAGAGTTTGCCTCATTCTTCAATCAGAAGATTGACAACATTAGACAAAGCTTTTGCCTGAAGTACCCACAGCCCCTCCTCATATCTACTCAACCTTCCTTCTCCATACCCAACTTCTCTACCATTACAGAAGATCAAGTCTCCTCTTTACTCTCCAAATCACACCTCACCACCTGCGAACCCAATCCCGTTGCACCTCATCCCTAACCTTACCACAGTCTTCATCCCAACCCTAACCCACCTCTTCAACCTGTCACTAACAACCGGTTTCAAACATGCCTCACTCACACCCATCCTCAAAAAGCCCTCCCTTGACCCATCCTCTCCGACTAGCTATCGCCCCATATCACTTCTCCCCTATGCCTCAAAACTACTGGAACAACAAGTCCACCTTGAACTGTCCTCTCGCCTCTCCTTATGTTCTTTCTTCGACTGCTTACAATCTGGCTTCCGACCGCATCACTCCACTGAAATTGCCCTAACTAAAGTCACCAATGACCTACTAACCGCCAAATCCAAGCGACACTACTCCGTCCTCCTCCTCCTGTACCTGTCATCCACCTTCGACACAGTGGACCATTCCCTCTTACTACAGACTCTCTCATCTCTTGGCATCACGGACCTGGCACTATCTTGGATCTCTTCATACCTAACAGAACGGACATTAGCGTCTCCCACTCACACACCACCTCCTTATCTCGCCCTCTATCTGTCGGTGTCCCCCAAGGCTCAGTCCTAGGACCCCTGCTCTTCTCCATCTACACCTTTGACCTGGGACAACTCATAAAGTCTCACGGCTTTCAGTACCATCTCTATGCTTATGACACACAGATCTACCTCTCTAGACCCGATATCAACTCCTTACTAACCAGAATCCCACAATGTCTGTCCACTATTTCATCCTTCTTCTCGGCTAGATTTCTAAAACTTAACATGGATAAAACTGAATTCATCATCTTTCCTCCATCGCACTCAACACCCCCATCTGACCTATCCATCAAAGTTAATGGCTGACCACTCTCCCCAGTCCGACAAGCTCGCTGCCTCGGGGTAACCCTGGACTCTGATCTCTCCTTCAAACCACATATCCAAACCCTTTCCACTTCCTGTTGACTCCAACTTAAAAATATCTCCCGCATCCGCACATTCCTCAGCAAAGACTCTGCAAAAACACTAGTCCATTCCCTCATCATCTCCCGCCTCGACTACTGCAACCTCCTGCTCTGTGGCCTCCCCTCTAACACTTTTGCGCCCCTCCAATCTGTCCTAAACTCTGCTGCCCGACTAATCCACCTGTCCCCCCGCTATTCCCCAGCCTCTCCCCTCTGTCAATCCCTTCACTGTCTCCTCATTGCCCAGAGACTCGAATTCAAGACCCTAACCCTGGCATACAAAGCCATCCACAACCTGTCTCCCGGTACTTACCTACATGCAACCTCCGATCCTCACAAGATCTCCTTCTCTACTCCCCTCTTGTCTTCTTTTCTCACAATCGCATACAAGATTTCTCCTGTGCATCCCCCCCTACTCTGGAACTCTCTACCCCAAAATATCAGACTCTCGCCTACCATGGAAACCTTCAAAAGGAACCTGAAGATCCACCTCTTCCGACAAGCCTACAACCTGCAGTAACCACTGCTCCACCATACCGCTGCACGACCAGCTCTGCCCTCACCACTGTATCCTCCCCCATCCTCTGTAGACTGTGAGCCCTCGCGGGCAGGGTCCTCTCTCCTCATGTACCAGTTGCTGACTCGTTTTAATAAGATTATTGTAAATATTTTAGCTATGTATACCCCCTTTTTCACATGTAAAGCGCCATGGAATAAATGACGCTATAACGATTATTATTAATAATAATAATAATAATAATAATATACATTAGGCATTAGGTAGCTATTCCCCCCCGTACAAAGAAACACTCATCTCGGAGCCCATGAGTTCACTATGAGAGAGACTCAAAAGGATCGAAATTCCATCATTCCATCCATTATTTGTTGGGAGAGAGTCAGGAGGCCTCGATACCCATTTTACAGTCGAACGATCTTCTCAAAATCAATAGGTTCAGCTGACTTTAATGTGTATGGGGGCTTTCTAGTCATGGAGATCCATAACAGATATGATGGATTTCTCATTTTGGCCTCATGGACCTAACTGCTATAGATTTCAGTGAGATCTGTGAAATACTTCACTTCCCCCAGTAGTGACAGAGTGAGGGCGAAGATGGGACGAACACTTTCTCACAGATTGCAGCTGATCGCTTTCTGTCAGAGCGTCAGGTGAAGATTCATCAAAGAAGATGGAAGAAAAAAAATTGATCACGCTACGTTATTCAGTGAGCTCATCAGTGTCCTTTATGTGGTCGGATTACTAGTTACTAGGCCTCACGAGATGCCATGACTATGTAGGGCCTAGTAAATGTACCTGACCGACTAGGGCAGCACAAATCAAATTGATCATCTCTACTAACAAAAATGGAGGAGCCTTATAAATTGGAAGGATTGGATTTCCCATGAAGGTTCACATCCCCTTTAAGTGATCTCTAATTGCAAACCACAGAAATACAGTCTGTCATATAATTGTACTGTTCCCGTATCAATCCCTCGTACACAGCCGGCCTTATCTCACACTGCAGAGCACGTCTCGCCTCAGTATTCAGTCACACACAGCAGAGACAGAGCCACCCAAGACACGCATGCACTGAGAACTACAACATCCAGCATGCACCAATGCATTCAGGGGCACATTGACTGATACCACAGCAAAAATTCATGAGAGCTAACTAGAGGACAACATGCCCAGCTGGACGGGTACATCCTATGCCAGGAATATGTCCAGAAAGCCCCGGGCACTTTACTGCAGGTGCCTGATTCTGGGCATGTGGATGGCGCTGTGCAGCGGGAAGGAGAACAATACCGCGCTGTCCTCTCTTCTGAATGACGGTAAGTTCGCCGTCCCTTCATAATTGCTCTTTTTATTGGAGTGTTCAGTTGTTCTCACTTTGCGGTTCTTTTGCCACACAGGGGGTAGAGCCGCAAGGAGCCTTTTTTTTGTTGTGATTTCAACAAAAAAAAAATGCACCATGTGAATGTAGCCTTATTATCAACCATTAAAGCGAATAATGGCTTTTTTTTTTTTGTTAGCAGGACATGTTGTAATTATAAAATGTATTTATTAACTTTAGTTCCTACAAATAATATGGTCACTTTATTCTACATGGCGGTCCAAAAAACCACAGTTTATTTCAGTTCTTCAATACAAAAAGTGAAACACATATATTATATAGTCATTACACACAGAGTGATCTATTTCATGTGTTTATTTCTGTGAATGTTGATGATTATGGCTTACAGCCAATGAAAGCAGAAAGGGCTGAAGTTTTTTTTTTTTTTTTTTCCCTTCAACTTTTGGGTACTTTTTGTCTTGAGCTGTGACAGTAATTCTGACATGCTTTGGTGCTTTTTTTGTGCTATTTGCTGTAAAGTATAGGTAATAGATTTTCTTTGTTGTGCAGGTTGGTATAGTTGTGGCTGGAAAGTTTGATTCTTAGATCGATGAATGACTTATGTCTCCTCCTGTTCTGGTCAGACGACAGAAGCCAGAAGGAGATGAATGGAGCATTCCTGTTCCTATAGCTTTGTTGGTGGTGTAGACTTTGAGTGGAGCATCAGGGCACGTGTTCGACCGGTCACTTCATTCAACTCCTCCTAGCCGCTATTGCAGAGGTTCATTTTTTTTTTTCAGCAAAAAGCTTATACTTGTGCATCCCCCCTGATGTACAGGTATATCATGGAATTCCCTTAGTTAAGACACCGAGGCATACCTGTATGTCACAGTGAATGCTTGGGCTCAGAAGCTGTGCTCGTGCAATCACCACGACTGATAGCTGGGTTCCTGGTGTAACTGGGGAAACATTTGATTCGGGCTCTTTAACCCTTTAGATGTTGAGATTCAGTAGAGACCAAAGCATCTAGGTGGTTAGCCAGAAGGAGGGACCTCCCTCTGTCCCCCCATAAGCCTCCCACAATGTGATCTCGGGTTGCCGATGACATTGCTACTGCGCTCAAAGGTCTAAAGCAGGGTTGGGGAAAAAATGCACATAAAACTCAGTGTACTCCCAGGAGTAATTGACATGTTGTGGATTTTTAACACGCACCGCAGGTCCGTTTACGCTGAGTAAATTAAAAAAGAACAAAAGCACAGTGTGCACGAGGTTTCTATAAATCCCATTCATTTTGCTGGAACTGAAAGATGCTGCGTTTTTGACAAGCAAAAATATGGAGCATCAAAGACTTAAAAAGCGAAAAGTAAGTCCCATCTCACACACAATAAGTCATCATATAGCGCAATGAGCAAAAAAGTAAAAAAAAAATTATGGTGATACTAAAAAGACTAAGATTTTTTTAAAGTTATTTTAGAGTAGTAAAATATAAAAATGCCATAAAAAAACAAACAAACAAAGTCTGTGCAAAGGTAGCAAAATAGAAAAAAGAGCTATATAAATTTGGATTCGCCATAATCGTACTGACCCAGAGAATATTGGTAACTCGTCAATTATGCTGCAAGGAGAACATCATAAAATTTCAAATGTGGAAAAAAATAACAGAATTGCTTTTTTTAAAATTAATCCCCCACAAGAAGAGTTAATAAAATGTAGATAGTAAGAAAAAAAGGTCTGTAAAATTAAAAATAGACATGTTCAGGGAAAAGTCTAAACTTATAAAAGTTTGAAAATATTTATCCCAAATGGATAAACACTGTAAAGAAACACTAACAAAATCAAAGAATTTTTTTTAGTCCTTCACACAAAAAAAATAGAATAAAGAGCGAACAACAAGTTGTACACCGCGTGCAGTATTTTTAGGCCAATGGGTATTTTGATCACATGATACTTTTTATACATGTTGTCCTACTCCAAGCTGCATAGGATGGAGAGCCAACTACCAATTAACCCTAGAACGCATGACCATAAAAATCTACACTTTCACATACCTGGGGCCTTTTAGACCCGTGTGCAAATAATAAATAAATGACCAACTGGAAATGACTATATACCTGAGGAATACCTAGAGTTTCAAAATTTTAACTAAAGAAATCTTGCAGAAAATAGAAAACAATTAACAGGGCGGGCCTGCGAGGCCCCAGGTATGCGTTCTAGGGTTAAGTAAATCTGGTGATGTGCATCTCTGTAATGAGGAGGGGTGTTGTCTAATGACATCAACCCCCTATATAAGGTGTGCTTAACTATTAGGCAACTTCCTTTCCTTTTGCAAAATGGATCAGAAGAGAGATTTGACGGGCTCGGAAAAGTCCAAAATTGTGAGATGTCTTGCAGAGGGATGCAGCAGTCTTGAAATTTCCAAACTTTTGAAGCGTGATCACCGAACAATCAAGCATTTCATGGCAAATAGCCAACAGGGTCGCAAGAAGTGTGCTGGCCAAAAAAGGCGCAAAATAACTGTCCATGAATTGAGGAAAATCAAGCGTGAAGCTGCCAAGATGCCATTCGCCACCAGTTTTACCATATTTCAGACCTGCAACGTTACTGGAGTATCAAAAAGCACAAGGTGTGCGATACTCAGGGACATGGCCAAGGTAAGGAAGGCTGAAAAACGACCACCTTTGAACAAGAAACATAAGATAAAACGTCAAGAATGGGTCAAGAAATATCTTAAGACTGATTTTTCAAAGGTTTTATGGACTGATGAAATGAGAGTGACTCTTGATGGGCCAGATGGATGGGCCAGAGCCTGGATCAATAAAGGGCAGAGAGCTCCACTCCGACTCAGACGCCAGCAAGGTGGAGGTGGGGTACTGGTATGGGCTGGTATCATCAAAGATGAACTTGTGAGACCTTTTAGGGGTTGAGGATGGAGTGAAGCTCAACTCCCAGACCTACTGCCAGTTTCTGGAAGACAACTTCTTCAAGCAGTGGTACAGGAAGATGTCGGTATCGTTCAAGAAAAACATGATTTTCATGCAGGACAATGCTCCATCACATGCATCCAACTACTCCACAGCGTGGCTGGCCAGTAAAGGTCTAAAAGAAGAAAAAATAATGACATGGCCTCCTTGTTCACCTGATCTGAACCTCATAGAGAACCTGTGGTCCATCATAAAATGTGAGATCTACAGGGAGGGAAAACAGTACACCTCTCGGAGCAGTGTCTGGGTGGCTGTGGTGACTGCTGCACTCAATGTTGATCGAAAGCAGATCAAGCATCTGACAGAATCTATGGATGGAAGGCTGTTGAGTGTCATCATAAAGAAAGGTGGCTATATTCATCACTAATTTTTTTGTTTTTTGTTTTTGCATGTCAGAAATGTTTATTTCTAAATTTTGTGCACTGATATTGGTTTACCTGGTGAAAATAAACAAGTGAGATGGGATTATATTTGGTTTTTATCAAGTTGCCTAATAATTCTGCACAGTAATAGTTACCTGCATAAACAGATATCCTCCTAAGATAGCCAAATCTAAAAAAAAAAACACTCCAACTTCCAAAAATATTAAGCTTGGATATTTATGAGTCTTTTGGGTTGATTGAGAACATAGTTGTTGATCAATAATAAATATAATCCTCTAAAATACAACTTGCCTAATAATTCTGCACACAGTGTATAGTCCTCATGCAGTTACATTGACAGAGAAGTAAAAATGTCTTTCAGAATATGGTAGAACAAACTAAAAGTTCAAAAAAAGTTTTTCTCTTTTTAAAAGTAATTCAACATAAAAGTCAATTGGAGAGAAGAGTGGGGTTGAGTGCCTCATGATGAAATAACATGTTTCCAAAAACAAGTTCACATTTACAATAACAAGTTCTGATCTAAACCTCAAATCTCCAGGAATGAGAGAAGAAAACATATTTTGTGTTCGGGCAGAAAAAGACTGTGGCCATGTCCTGGGAGGACACTCGTCATCGTCTTGTAGTAGTTATCACAGAACGTCTTATCTGGTGCAGCAGATGTACAGGACTAGGAGGGGCACCAGGACATGTGCGGTGCTCTGTTCTCTCTGCAGCATTCAGGCCGTACACCCTCACATGTCACTATATGAACTGGAAATGAAAGTTACGTCTACAGCTCTGAATATAACACCAGCATCTATGCTGCTGTGATATGACTTTCCAAACTACCAGAAATCCACCTCTTCTCAGCTGTTTCTGTTATTATGGCTTCAGTCAGTACATGACATACACACAGTTAGGTCCAGAAATATTTGGACAATGACACAAATTTTGACATTTTAGTTGTTTACCAAATCATATTCAAGATACAATTTTATATACCGTAATCAATATGGGCTTAAAGTGCAGACTCGCAGCTTTAATTTGAGGGTATTCACATCCTAACTGGAGTAACGGTTTAGGAATTGCAGTTCTTTAATATGTATCTGCCTCATTTTAAAGGGACCAAAAGTAATTGGACAATTATCTCAGAAGCTCTTAAATGGGCTACATGGAATATTCCCTCCTTAATCCATCATTAATTAAGCAGGTGAAAGGTCTGGAGCTATTTCCAGGTGTGGCATTTGAATTTGGATGCCGTTGCTGTGAACCCACAACAAGCAATCAAGGTAGCTCTCAATGGAAAAGAAACAGACCATCTTTAGGCTGAAAAAAACAAGAAATTCATCAGATAGGTTGCAGAAATGTTAAGCGTGGCCAAATCAGCAGTTTGGTACATTCTGCTAAAAACAAGAGCACAGATGTGAACTTGGGAATTTAAAAATACCTGGACTCCATGGAAGACCACAGTGGTGGATAATGGCAGAATTCTTTCCATGATGAAGAAAACCGCCTTCACAACATCCACGCAAGTACAGAACACTCCAGTACGTACAGTAGGTGTTTCAGTTTCTAAGTCTACCATAAAGATGAGAAGACTTCATGAGAGCAAATATAGAGGGTTCGCCATAAAGGTGCAAACCATTAATCAATCTTAAAAATAGAAGGGCCAGATTAAACTTTGCCAAAAAACATCTCAAGAAGCCGCCCAGTTCTGGAAAAGCAATACTAAGATCAGCTTGTACCAGAATGATGGGAAGAAGAAAGTACGGAGAAGGTTGGAACGGCTCATGATCCAAAGCACAGCACATCCTCTGTAACACATGGTGGAGGCAGTGTGATGGTGTGGCAATGCCTGGCTTCCAATGGCACCGGGTCACTAGTGTTTGTTGATGATGTGACTGAAGAAAGAAGCAGCCGGATGAATTATGACGTGTACAAGGCAATACCCTCTGCTCAGATTCAGCCAAATGCAGCAAGGTTGATTGGACGGCGTTTCACAGGACAGATGGATAAATGACCCAAAACATCCTGCGAAAGCAAAGAAATGGAATATTCTGCAATGGCCGAGTCATCACCAGATCTCAGCCCCATCGGGCAGCATTTCACGTGCTTAAGACAAAACTTAAGGCAGAAAGACCCAGAAACAAGTAACAACTGAAGTCAGCTGCAGTAAAGGTGGCAAAGCATCACAAAGGAGGAAATCCAGCGATGGTGACATCCATGGCTTCCAGAAGTCAGGCAGTCATCGCCTGCAAAGGATTCTCTACAAAGTATTAAAAATGAACATTTTATTTATGATAAAGTTAATTTGTCCAATTACTTTTTAGCCCCTGAAATGAGGAGACTTTGTAGAAATATGGGTGCAATTCCTAAATGTTTCACAGGATATTTTTGTTCATCTCATTTAATTAAACCTGAAAGTCTTCACTTCAATTGCATCTCAGATGTTTCATTATATATCCAAAATATTGGCCTGCAGAGCTGAAATCACGAAGCTTATGTCTAAATATTTCTGGACCTAACTGTATAAATGTGGCCATACAAACAAAAAAAATACCAATCTACCACACATAGCAAAAAAATGCAGCACCAGGTCCCTTCTCTGAAAAGCAAAATGGAAAGTGTGGTCATATTACACAGCAAAGGACAACAGAAGTCTTAACTAAACTGTGGTAGAAAATATAGAAAATAAGGTCTTACGAACTGTTGCTGGCACTATCATGTGGACACTGATATGGCAGAATTATTTGGGAACTGAATGGCACTTTTTGTTGTAGGGCAGCATTATTTGACAACTTATAGCACTTTTCATTTGAAGAATTTTAGGAATGTATTGCACTTTCATTTATAGGGCGGTGCTATTTGGGGACTAAACGGGATTGTTAAATTGAAACACTATAGAAGGATACCTTTTCTTCTGTGAACAGGCACACACCAGGGGCTGACAGCGTATTGTGAGTTTCAGGAGCCTTCATATGATGACCTTAAATGGCTGTCCTATCATCCACTGCACCTGCATACAGTATAAAGCAGCACTCCGCATGGACACTGTGAAGACCCGTGGTCTTCCCTGGGGCATAACACTACTCAGACAACACAGGTTGAGGGTAAAACAGCGTGGCAACACTTTATTGAACCACAAAGCGGACAATAAACACATAGAACAGTCCCAGCAAATACCCAAGATGGTACAACATTACACAGTCTCACCCTTCTGCTCCGCCCGCCTGGGATAGAACAGCTGCGACTTTGGGACTTCTAGGGCCAACTACCTCAACCAGTGGCCCCCCCGCTTCTGGCGGGCCCCCACAGAGAGAAGGTTGTGGCAAGCTTAGGAACCTAGCAGTCCATCGAGGTACAAAGCCAGGAGACCCGGGGGTCCCACCCTGGTCTCTCCAAGAGGTTCCATGGGGCCAGATGACCGGCTAGTCCCAATCTGGCTTCTCCGAATGTCTCCATGGGTTCCAGACGACCGGACGGTCCCTCCTGGCAACCCCAAACAACATATCCATGGGGCCAGGTGGCTTCTTCATCCCAAACTGGTCTCCCCAAATGTATCCATGGTCTCTCTGATGGTCAATGGAGCAGATCCATATCTTTCCAGTCAGGGCTATATACCCTTAGACTAGAATCATGTAGAATCCAAATCTGTGTCTCTTTGGGTAAAGCCATCCTACTAAGCTGATGGTGTGAAGAGAGTCTGATCTTTGATTCTCCTTCTAAAGTCTCTTTCCAACCTGTAACAAAACTCTCTGCTACAGAACCATATGTCCTTTTTCAGTACACATCCACAGGTCAAGGGTCATTAGTCAGAGGTAAAGGTGCGGGGCTCACTTTGGTCTCATTGTTTGAGCTAATCAATTTACATACAGTTATATGAAAAAGTTTGGGCACCCCTATTAATCTTAAGCTTAATGTTTTATAAAAATTGGTGTTTTTGCAACAGCTATTTCACTTTGATATATGTAATAACTGTTGGACACAGTAATGGTTCTGCCTTGAAATGAGGTTTATTGTACTAACAGAAAATGTGCAATCTGCATTCAAACAAAATTTGCCAGGTGCATAAGTATGGGCACCCTTATCATTTTCTTGTTTTAAATACTCCTACCTACTTTTTACTGACTTACTAAAGCACCTTTTTTGGTTTTGTAACCTCATTGAGCTTTGAACTTCATAGCCAGGTGTATGCAATCATGAGAAAAGCTACTTAAAGTGGCCACTTGCAAGTTGTTCTCCTGTTTGAATCTCCTCTGAAGAGTGGCATCATGGGCTCCTCAAAACAACTGTCAAATGATCTGAAAACAAAGGTTATTCAACATAGTTGTTCAGGGGAAGGATACAAAAAGCTGTCTCAGAGATTTAACCTGTCAGTTTCCACTGTGAGGAACATAGTAAGGAAATGGAAGAACACAGGGACAGTTCTTGTTAAGGCCAGAAGTGGCAGGCCAAGAAAAACATCAGAAAGGCAGAGAAGAAGTATGGTGAGATCAGTCAAGGACAATCCTCAGACCACCTCCAGAGAGCTGCAGCATCAACTTGCTGCAGATGGTGTCACTGTGCATCGGTCAACTATACAACGCACTTTGCACAAGGAGAAGCTGTATGGGAGAGTGATGCAAAAGAAGCCGTTTCTGCAAGCACGCCACAAACAGAGTCGGCTGAGGTATGCAAAAGCACATTTGGAGAAGCCAATTTCTTTTTGGAAGAAGGTCCTGTGGACTGATGAAACCAAGATTAAGTTGTTTGGTCATACAAAAAGGTGTTATGCATGGCGGCAAAAAAACACAGCATTCCAAGAAAAACACTTGCTACCCACAGTAAAATTTGGTGGAGGTTCCATCATGCTTTGGGGCTGTGTGGCCAATGCCGGCACCGGGAATCTTGTTAAAGTTGAGGGACGCATGGATTCCACTCAGTATCAGTAGATTCTTGACGATAATGTTCAAGAATCGGTGATAAAGTTGAAGTTACGCAGGGGATGGATCTTTCAGCAAGACAATGATCCAAAACACCGCTCCAAATCTACTCAGGCATTCATGCAGAGGAACAATGTCAATGTTCTGGAATGGCCATCCCAGTCCCCAGACCTGAATATCATTGAACATCTGTGGGATCATTTGAAGAGGGCTGTCCATGCTCAGCGACCATCAAACTTATCTGAACTGGAATTGTTTTGTAAAGAGGAATGGTCAAAAATACCTTAATCCAGGATCCAGGAACTCATTAAAAGCTACAGGAAGCGACTAGAGGCTGTTATTTTTGCTAAAGGAGGATCTACTAAATATTAATGTCACTTTTCTGGTGAGGTGCCCATACTTATGCACCTGTCAAATTTTGTTTGAATGCAGATTGCACATTTTCTGTTAGTACAATAAACCTCATTTCAAGGCAGAAACATTACTGTGTCCAACAGTTATTACATATATCAAGCTGAAATAGCTGGTGCAAAAACACCAATTTATATAAAACAATAAGCTTAAGATTAATAGGGGTGCCCAAACTTTTTCATATGACTGTAGTTGGTATAGTAGGGGGCTCTAGTAAATAAACATCTAGCTAGCTTAGTATAATATGTCATTAGCATAGTAGCAAGCATCATTGTTTCCAGAATCAAAGAGGAGACAACAATCAGGGTTATACAAATACTGGTCTGTTCTTATTGACCAGGCACATAAATACACATACATTTACAAGTCAACACCAAGATAATAGTGTATTTCTCTTGGATTAACAAATCTAAATGTCTGGTTTATTAAGATTATAGGCTGCATCGTCACAGACACAATGCACCTTGTATATTAAGCTTCACTGCTAAAGATAGACGAAGGGTCACACGCTTTCATTTTAACCATCCTGTAATACTTCACATCATAATTGACTTTTCACCTTCCATTCAATCAGAATTTTCAGAACCTTCAATGTTATTTATACATAATTTATAATTTTTCTCTTTTAATTTCTCATCTTTTAATCCTCACCCAGACTTTCCAGTCCTAGCCAAAAGCTGAATAGACAAAGAGCAGAGGACGCTCTCTCACGTGAAATCCACCTGAAAAAGTGCCGCAAAACTGGCACAAAAAAAAAATGAAGATAATGCACAGCAATGTATAAAAGACACTGCTGCGCACAAGTTCAGTCTCTTGTCACTTCTTTAACTTATTCAGGGTTTGTAAACAGTGAAGTGGTTAAAACAAGTAACCTTTTTCATTCTTCAGGAGGTTTTATTTGGAAGCCGCCTGCTCTTTTATAGCTGTTGCTTTTTTTCCTTACAGATTTGAACCTTCAAAGCAGTTTTTCAAATTTGCCACATGTCAATTCTTTCAGCATTTTTGCAGCTTTTTTTCCACTCATTCAATTAAGTAGAAAAGAATGCAAGTAAAATAGCAATGAAAACTCTGTCCATAGAAACAGTATATGAGCTTAAGACGTAATTGTTCAACGGAGATGAAATTTATACGACAGGCGAAGGACTTGCGGGATAGGTTGCATGCCAGGGGCTATCCGGACTGGATTCTAAGGAGGGTATATCAATTTGCCCTAAAAAAAGATAGAAGTTTGCTATCCTCCACTGGTAAAGTAGTCTCTAAGGATGAGCAAATTAGACTAATGGGGACCTATAACAGTGGAGCTCCACAAGTTAGAAGGATTCTAGAAAAATATTGGGGAATCCTAAATATGAACAATGATCTGAAGGGAATTGTGGGTGTAAAACCCCAAATCACATACCGTCAGAGAATGTCTATTGGCAAGAGAGTTACAAAGAGCCACTTTGCAATGCCTGCTGAAAACAGAGTGTGGCTGCCAGACAGACCGAGAGGTTGTTTGAAAGGTAGTGGCTACATTGCCTGCCCCAATATGGCGGTAACGAAGTCTTATGAAAGCAATGTGACGGATGAATCATTCCTGATTAGGAATTTCATAAACTGCAGGTCTAAATACGTGGTCTATAAGGCTACCCATGTGCGTCAAAAAGAATATATAGGAAAGCATTAGATAAATGAGGAGGAGAGTGAGTGGGTGAGCACTTGAATGAGATTGCTACTAATAGAGAGACATCTTTGGGGAAACATGTAAACATAATGCATAATGGTGACCCTCGGGTTATTATCACCTTTACTGGAATTGACTGTGTAAAACCTGATAATAGAGGGGGTGATAACAAGGTTTTGCTTAAGAAGGAGACTAGTTGGATCTTTTGACTGCAAACTACTGAGGGGTTGAATGAGCAATTGAATTATGGTTGCTATATCTGATAGAGGTGGGGCCGCACTCTTCCCGTGGGGAGTCACACTACCATAGCTGCACACCTCATCAGCCCCAGCGGTCTGCATGCAGCGGCAGTTCCTAATAACCGCAATCCACGGGTGGCGTAGTCGGACATAATCAATAACACATAACGGACTACCACTGGCCTGACCACCCTGAGCCACGGAACCGGGTTGCCACTACTACTCCCATCGTTCCCTATTGCCCAGATCCGAGTGCCCCACGGCCCAGGGGGCGAGTCAGCTTTGGCGTAGTCGGCAGGATTTCGTGCCCGCAACCACCGGGTACTGCGTGCCTGAAAAAGACTTTTGTAACTTACCTGTGGAGTCGTTTCCCGCCATCCGGAGCCGATTCCCGCCATCAGACGCCATCTTGGACCGTTTCCCGCCGTCCGCAGCTGTTTCCCGCCATCAGACGCCATCTTCAGGACGCCGCGCGGGAAGAAGAGGGGCGTGGACGTCAAAACCGCGCGAGATCCGAAGCTCCGCCCCACGCACCGACGCTGCGCAAGGTCCTGGAAGGGAGAGAGAGCGACACTGACGTCATCGGAGTGCGACGCCAGGTCCTCGTCCAGAGCAGCAGCGGAGCCGCGGCCTACAGAAGAGGATCGTCGGAAGGTAGGCCACACTTCACTAGGGGGGGAGGAAGATGTCGGACACAGAGGCGCCCCCTACCACCAACGCAGCTGCAGCAGCGGTGATGCCCTTTTCCTTGCCCTACATCCCTGGAGCGGCCTGGCTGCCCAAATACTCAGGGGAGCCCCATGCCCTAACTGACTTCAAGGAAAGACTGTATAGTTTGTTCCAAGTTTACCCCCTGACAGAGGAACAGAAGGTCAGCATATTGACAGGGCAGTTAACTGGCGCAGCCCAAAGGGAGGTAAAATCATGGCCCATTGAGGAGAAAGGGACTGTGAAGGGTATTCTGGCCCGGCTGCGGGGTACCTTTGATACACGTACCTCCGCTGAGATTAAAATGAGGTTCTATGGATGTAGGCAGCGGGCACAGGACAGCATCAGAGACTATGCCCTAAATCTGCAGGAAGCCTTGAGGGCTATTCAACAAACTGACCCTGGCAGTGTGCAGGAAACGGATAAACTGCTAACAGAACAATTCATAGAGGGTCTGCTGTCCAGCGCCCACAGGGCCCAGCTGCGCCTCATGTTCTTCCAGAACCCCGACCTGACCTTTGCCCAATTTAAGGACAGGGCCATAAGGGTGCTCCGTGAATCTGCAACCAGTGGCGCTATAAACCCCCGGCGCCCTGCTATCACCTACCACCAGGAGGCGGCGCCCTACTCTATGGACTCCGTGGAGGCTGATGCACAGGCCCTGAACCAAGCCCCGTCGAAAGGCCTGCACCAGCAAGTCCAGGAGCTGACCAGGAGCGTCGCGGCGTTGACCAGGACCGTCCAGGCATTGCAAGTGGACCCATCAAGACCCATCGAGCTGGCTTCAAGTCCGGAGGATGTCCCGTGGCGTCGACAGAGGAGGATCCCGTCGTTCCGAGGGAGGCCCACAGACCGCTACGCAGAGGATGGACAGCCCATTTGCCGTCGATGCAACCAGCCCGGACACATTTCCAGGTACTGTAATTTAAACGGGTCCAACCTGGGGCAGAGGGCCGACCCCCAGGCATAAGATCACCAGGCCCTTATAATTGGCATGATAAGTACGTTGGGGGGCGCCCGGTTTTACCCGTGGTGCTGGACGGTATCCCCATGAGCGCCTTGCTGGATACTGGGTCGCAAGTAACCACCATCCCTTATGTACTTTTTAAGCAGTATTGGACTGATGCTGATATCACACGGTATCCAGACAGTAACTTGAGCATCATCGCCAGTAATGGCTTACCCGTGCCGCAGATGGGGTTCAAGGAGATGACTATTAAAATTGGTAAAGTTGAACTGCCGGCACAGGGAGTGATTATTGTGGACATTGACCGTCATGAAAGTCACCCTAAAATAACTGTGGGTACTAACATAATTGAAAATTGTCTTTCAGAGGTAATTGTAATTCTACAACAGGTGGCGGTGAATGCTAGTTCCAGCCAACAGAGAGTCCTCAACAAGGAGATAAAAGCCCCGATGAGACGGCAGCAGGTAGAACTGTCTGGTGGTGAGATCGGTAGCGTAAGACTCAGTGATCCATTCCCCATTTCCATGCCTCCCAAAAGTGAAATGATGATCTGGTGTCGGACTGCAATCGGGTTGAGAGGTAGAGACTACCAAGCCATGGTAGAACCCGTGTACTCAGACAGCAGGCCCACCATTTTGACAGCCCGGGGGGTGGTTGATGTCCGTCATGGGAGGGTGCCCGTCCGCATCCTCAACATTGGGGAAAGGGAAGTACACTTACCCAGGTACGCTACACTCGCCAAACTGTTTGTCGTCGAACACAAAGCTATCAGGGCCGTGGAACCCTTGCCTCCATCTCCTCAGGCGGAGGGTAATGGCTCCCAGAAACAAAAGGAGGACTGGTGCCAGAAACTCCACGTGGGTGCTGACTCCACTCCCCTGCACCAAAAACAAGGAGTCTACCGGGTGGTACAGGAGTACGAGAGAGTCTTTAGTAAGCACCCGCTAGACTTCGGCAGAGTAAAAGGGATAGAACACCACATCCCCACAGGGAGCCACCCACCAATAAAAGAGAGGCACAGACCTGTACCCCCTGCACATTATCAGAACGCCAAGGGTATGCTAAGGGAGATGAAAGAAGCTGGGGTCATTAGAGACAGCTGTAGCCCCTGGGCAGCCCCCTTGGTTCTGGTCAAAAAGAAAGACGGCACCATGAGAATGTGCGTGGACTATAGACAAATCAACCGTATCACCCACAAAGACGCATATCCGCTGCCTAGAATAGAAGAGTCTTTAGCCGCACTAAAATATGCTAACTTCTTTTCTACTTTGGACCTTACTAGCGGGTACTGGCAGGTTCCTGTGGCAGAGGCTGACAAGGAGAAGACCGCCTTCACCACCCCGATGGGACTGAGCGAATTCAACTGTATGCCTTTCGGGCTCTGCAACGCACCAGGGACCTTCCAGCGGCTGATGGAATGCTGTCTAGGGTACCGAAACTTCGAGACGGTCCTCCTTTACCTGGACGACGTGATCGTCTATTCGAAGACCTACGAGGACCACCTAAAGCACCTGGCCGAGGTGTTCGAAGCCCTGGCAGGCTATGGCCTGAAGGTAAAACCATCGAAGTGTCACCTGCTGAAACCAAAGGTCCAGTACCTAGGGCACGTGGTAAGCGCGGAAGGAGTGGCCCCCGACCCTGACAAGGTCACGGCAATCAAGAGCTGGCCAAGCCCCTCGAACATCAAAGAGGTGAGACAGTTTCTCGGGTTGGTAGGCTACTACCGAAGGTTCATCCCCGGGTTCACTAAGATGGCAGCTCCTATGCAGGACCTCCTGATCGGACAGTCCAAGTCCAGAAGTCAAAAGCCACCCTTCAAGTGGGATAAACCGGAAGAGGAGTCCTTCCGCCAGCTAAAGTTGGCCCTCACTGGGGATGAGATCCTGGCCTACCCTGATTATGGCCAGCCTTTCATTCTCCACACAGATGCCAGTAATGTGGGACTGGGAGCCGTACTGTCCCAAAACCAACAGGGCAGAGAACGGGTGATCGCATACGCCAGCCGGAAGCTGAGGCCCACCGAAAGGAACCCGGAGAATTACAGCTCCTTCAAGCTAGAATTCTTGGCGGTGGTGTGGGCCGTGACGGAACGCTTCAAGCATTACCTGGCCTCCGCGAAGTTCACCGTGTACACGGACAACAACCTGTTGACACACCTGGACAATGCAAGACTGGGTGCCCTGGAACAGCGGTGGATGGCCCGTCTCTCCAACTATGACTTCGTGATCAAGTACCGGGCAGGCAAAACCAACGCCAACGCGGACGCCCTATCAAGAATGCCTCACTTACCTGAAGGTGACGAAGACCCAGAAGAGCTGGAGGAGGTAGAACTCCCCGCATTTCACCGGTATGGAGCCGCTCAACACTCTCACCGCGTGAAGGAGGAGGATCTAACAACTGTGATGATGAATCCCCTACCTCACCACAGCTGGGCCGAGACCCAAGATAGTGACCCTGCAGTCCGCCTGGTGAAAGATCTGCTGACCCGGGAAGACGCCCGCCTAGATCCAGATGCCCCAGAGGAAGCCAAGCAGCTATGGAAGGAGAAGAGCAAGCTGTTCCTCTATGAAGGCAAGTTGTGCAGAAGGATTGTCAACCACCGGACGCACGAGCTGACCTGGCAAGTCGTGGTCCCAAGGCGAGATGCAGCTATGGTCCTGGGAGCTTACCATGACAGAGCGGGACACTTCGGTTGGAAGAAACTGGAGTTCCTACTAAGAGGAAGGTTCTTTTGGGTCGGCATGAGAGGAGCAGTAGAAAAGTGGTGCAGAGACTGTGGCCCTTGTCACCTGAGGAGGAAGGACCGCACCAGCCAGAAGACACCCTTGAGGCCCATCGTCACCACGCAGCCTCTTGAGCTGGTAGCTCTGGACCACGTCAAATTGGCTCCAAGCCGGTCCGGATACATCTACGCCCTGACAATCGTGGACCACTATTCCCGTTTTCTAGTGGTGGTCCCGGTAAAGGACTTGACAGCCCAAACAGCGGCCCGAGCCTTCCTGCAATACTTCTGCCGTCCACACGGGTATCCGGAACAGGTCCTGACAGACCAGGGTCCAGCGTTTGAAGCTGAAATCTTCCAGGAGTTCTGCAACCTCTATGGCTGTAAGAAGATTCGGACAACGCCTTACCACCCCCAAACCAACGGGATGTGTGAGAAGATGAACAATATAGTCATTGATCTCCTGAAGACGTTGCCCCTGGAGGAACGCAGCCTGTGGCCAGAAAAGTTGCCGGACCTGGTAGACATGTACAACAATATCCCGGTGAATGCTACAAACTGCACCCCGGCTTACCTGATGCGAGCTAGACCGGGTAAGCTGCCCGTAGACCTGGAGATGGGAGTCCTAATACCTGAGGACACCTCCCCGGATGCGGACTGGGATACGGAAAGGCAACTGCAGTACAAGAAGGTACAGGAGAGTGTGGAGAAGAGCCTGGCCCAGGTGAGAGAGAAGCAAGAAAGACTCTTCAATCAACACGCCCCTGCTAGTCCCCTAGAACCTGGTGAGCAAGTCCTAAAGCGAAAAAGAAGGCTACATAAGTTGGACGACCAGTGGGAAAGGGAACCCTACACCGTACTGCAGTCTGACCACGACAACCCAAAGGTGTGCGTAATCACCAAGGACGGAGGAGAAACCACTAGTGTCGTCTCCAGGGACCACCTCAAAAGATGCCCCGAGCAACTCCGTAGTGCAGAAGAGGATCAGAGTGACCTTGAACCCGCAGAGGACAAGGAAGAAATGATCAGCACCGTTCTCGGAGAGTTCCCTCAGTCCTGGACTCGCATAAATGATGCCATAGTGGTACCTGTCCTGCATTTCCTGCAACCGGCACAGCAACAACCAACACCAGAGCCGGAAGGTGAAGAGGAGCAAGCGATTCCAGAGGCAGAAGAGCCTGTACCAGCAGCCCAGGAGAGTCAACCCTCTGCTGACAGTGAGCCTGCCATGCCTGCGGTAAGCCAAAGAACCCGCAGACAGCTGCCTGCCCTACCTGTACTCCCAGCTGGTAGCTGTACCCCTAACGCTAGTGGGGAAAGTCAGGTTGGTCCACCACCAGACAGTGGGTTAAGGAGGTCAACCAGGAGCACAAAGGGGCAGATACCCGCTCGCTGGAGAATATAGAGTGTACTAAAGATTGTAAATAACCTTGTTGCCAAATGTTAAAATGTTTGCCAAAGTTACCTGCATGTTTATTGATAGTGTGTTTCAGTTTCTTGCAGCTACCGTAAGGACTCACAGGTTATGGACTTTTTATAACCGGGACCTTGTGTGGACTGCATTCTGAGCCTAACCCAGGAATGGACTAAGACTGTGAAGGACTTGGGGTAGGACAGACCCCCACCTGGTTAAGGCTCCCGTTGTTTTGGTGATATGGACACCCGGTCACAGACCACACTGTGACCTAAAGAACTCAATTTGTGCGTCGTCTGTCTATTAATGTGTTATTGTTGTGCATATTGTCTTTGTTTATTGTTTAGTCCCGGAGTACTAAATTTCACTAGGGGAAAATGTGTCACCCTACCTGGATGCCACAAGTGTAATTAAAGCTGTGTCTGAGAGCAAGGGGGAGGTTCTCTGGCCAGGGGAACATTAGCATGCAATGCCTCCTGTCTCAGGCCAGTAGGGGGAGCAGGCTGCCCCTATAAAAGCTGGTACTGGGGACAGGGTTAGGGAGAACTGGATTGCCTGTCTCAGCTTTGAGACGTGTCCCAGAGTGGAGCAGGGACAGAAAGTTGATTGCACCTAAGAGGAAGTGTGGCAGGAGGAGAGCCACAAGCCAGAGACAAGAGGCGCAGTGAGCCTGTCTTGGCAGAGAAAGACTTAGCTTTACCAGACTTTGGTGTCTGAGGCTGGAAGGATTCCACATCCCCCAGCAGAGAACCAGTCCGCAAGGGACTGTACATTCCTTGGCCTAAGAAGCCTGGAGGCCCTGCCACAACCGAAGGGACCAGTAAAGCCGTACAAGGCTGGGAGCAGAAAGGAACCCACGTCGCAGGCCATACAGGCGAGAATACACGGAAAGCTTGGAAACGTGGGCTGTTACCCTATAAAGAGGAGATAGCCAGAAGGAGCGCAGAAAGCACGGTAGGCCTACACCCTCACCCTGACCAGGGCCAATTTCCCCGTTGCTCTCAGACATCCAGGTCCCCTCCTAGCCGGGACTGTTTGTGGGTCAATTTACCTGTTTTAGTAAAGACCCCTGGACTGCAACCTGTTGTCTGTGTGCTCCTTGCTCCTCCAGCACTATCAGCACTGGGACTCTCACTACCATCACTCCCACCATCCACTATACTGCCCTGGGGCCGCACTCTTCCCGTGGGGAGTCACACTACCATAGCTGCACACCTCATCAGCCCCAGCGGTCTGCATGCAGCGGCGGTTCCTAATGACCGCAAATCCATGGGTGGCGTAGTCGGACATAATCAATAACACATAACGGACTACCACTGGCCTGACCACCCTGAGCCACGGAACCGGGTTGCCACTACTACTCCCATCGTTCCCTATTGCCCGGATCCGAGTGCCCCACGGCCCAGGGGGC
The DNA here is from genome assembly GCF_046119375.1 of Phyllobates terribilis. NCBI lineage: Eukaryota > Metazoa > Chordata > Amphibia > Anura > Dendrobatidae > Phyllobates > Phyllobates terribilis. Next base: position 583,736,914 of record NW_027362771.1, read on the forward strand.
GAGTCATATCTATAGTGCCTTATGTTTTGAGCTTAAGGCCACAGCCCCAAAACCAGGAGCGGGTGATAAATGCAGAATTGGGGACTTGTTTCCATTCTACCTTTTCTCTGATTGTTCCTCACCTGGTTTTGTCTCCCACTCCTGAGAAAAAATACTGACCGAATACTGACCAAATACTGATAGTGGGGCCGTGGTCTAACTGTAAAAGACAGGTCTATAAATCTGGTTGCATATGCAGTAATAACAACTGTTAATTTCTATATTCTACCAGGACCCTATATGTAACCGCACAAATAGTTTGGAACTATATGGTCCATGCTTAATATCCGGGCCGATTAGATTTAAAAACATAAAGTCAGATCTATGTGTTATACAACCTGCGAGGATTGAGATAAATTATTCAAGAAACATTTGGTCTGCACGTTTCTAGTTGATATTAACCATCTAGCATCTAGAGCCCTCATGACGGGTTGAGTATATGTTGCATGCGGAACTGTTGTCATTTGAAAAATGGCGCCTGCAGGAGAATTAGAGACAGGTGCCAACCAAGGTTACGAAGGTAACTAAGGATGTGCTCACTGCATGGAGACAGAGGTTGCCATGGAAACAAGCCCATGCCGGATGTGTGTGACTGGAAATGACATAAGGCTGGTGGGCTTCATCTGGAGCAATCCAGAGGGCGGCTTCGCGATATGGGCTATGACGCAAGTTCCCGGGGTAACAACCCGACGTCGGATGCACGTAACCGGAAGTGAGGTGTGGGGGTGAGGCAGCGTCTTGACGACAAAGTAGCCATAGTGAGGCCTGACCATAGGTATCACATGACCGGATATGCCATAGTGAGGCTTGACCATAAGGATCACATGACCGGGTATGACATGCGTATGGGGGTCGGCGCTATGAATCCAACCATAAAGACGATACGTTTTTTGCTTAGAAATGATGCAGATTAATAGTACTTTTTAGATAGGTTACAGTTTAATGTTGTCGGTTTGCAAACGTTGCCATGGAGATTATAAACAGAATGATGCAGTAATGGTGATTTTTATGACTCCTTCCCCGGAAATGAGCTAGGATGCCATCCAAAAGAGGGAATGAGAATCTATTTAAACTGTGAAGGAGAGAGACTTGCGGTCATCTCCCTATTTTTGAAGGAGAATGCAGCACTCTGCACCACCATAAGGAGAACCCCGCCACTGTGGGAGCTCTATGCTTCTTTCGTTTTTGGTACTTAGCACTTTATTTGCACTGAGACACTTTTTGCTTATTTATCTTTGAGCAATCTGGGCCTCACACTGCTTGCGCCTTATTCCATTTAACATTCCCCAATTTTTCAAGTAAACTTCCCTGATGAATTCTCCTTAAAGAAAGAAACTTGTCTGGAGGGATCTTATTTTTGGGCAAGCAGCATGAGAACCACACTTGGGTACTGCCCTTGTTAGGGCCGGAGTCAATGCTAGGGGCACGACAGGGTAGATATCTTGAAGGGGATCCCCTGATGATTGACATCCCTACGGTGGAAATGGGTGAGATCCACGCGTGTCTTTATCATTTATGCACAATGTCACTTTATATGTAAATAATTAACCTGCCTGATTTGTTGATAGGTTGACCTACTTGGAGGGTTAAAGTGTGTTGTTTTTCTGGTGGTATATGGTTTAATAGTGGACCCTTGAAAGGGTTCTTTATGTCTCTATCTTTGTTCTGTTTTGCTGACTTATAAGGGTTTGGAGAATAGGATCTTTAAGGGTTATTGAGAGAATTTTATACCTTTTATGTTCCTTCCCACTGGAAACGAGGTTTTTATGGTTTAATTTTTATTGATCTAATTAAAAGTTATGTTTTAAAAAGATATCCTCTACGCTACTTATATAAAAAAGCAATGAAAGCGCAAATAAAAATACATAAAAAATGTACTTATTGTACGCTATGTTTTTCCTGCCAAGAGAAACGTTTTTAGTGCAGAAAAATCTGCTGCCTCATTGAATAACATTGGTCCGAGTGCAATCTGATTTTTTCATAATTTTATACACTAGTGTGAGCACGGCCTTATAGAAAGTCTTTATACGAGCTTTCCTTTTCCTAGAGTGGTTTTATATAATTAGAAGATAGCAGTAAGATATGAAAACGAACCGCGGGATGAGCACAGCCAGCAAGAGTAGCCCCAATAGTGGGATGAGACTTTAGGGTTTGCACAAAAAAAGAGCATGGACCGCAACTCCAAAAATCATACATTGATTTAATGCCTCTCGGCAAAAATTTACAAACTGAACATGAGGTTCTTAGTTTAACACTCTGGTCAGACTGTATGAAGCCCACTGCCACGTCATGGTGAACCTCTTAGTGGGACCTAACTTTTGTCGCCTTAAAGGAGCTGCGCCTTGCGCTGGCCACCATCGCAGCGGCTATGCACCAGCAAGGAGGGCGGCCTGGTGCCTCACAGCACCCCTGCTGCAAGACTGAGTCCCCAAGACTCCAGACCGCTCCGCCCTACAAGCACAAAATCACAGCAGCAATGGCTGACACATTGCACCAACACCACATGAAAGGAGCATTGTGACTCACCTTCCTCAAGCTGTGACTTTGTGCTGGTGAGGCGGTGCGGTCTGAAGTCATGGGGATTTAGTCTTGCAGCATTGGTGCTGTGAGGCACCAGGCTGCCCGCCCTGCTGGTGCATTTTTGCTGCGGTGGTGGTTAGCGCACGACGCCGCTCCTTTTAAGGCAGTAAAAGTTAGGGACCCACTAAGAGGTTTTCCGTGACGTGGCAGCGGGCTTCATACAGTCTAATTAGAATGGTTAACAAAGAACCTCATGTTGAGTTACATATATTTTTGCCCAGAGGCAGTGTATGATTTTTCGGAGGTGCGGTCCACGTTCTCTTTTTTTGCGTTGCATATTCTTTCCCCTTTCTTGGACCAGCACTCCTCCCATTTTAAATTAGCAGGAGACTGAAAAGGGGGTCCAGCCTTTTTTGCTCTCACATGAGAGCTTGAGGAAAGTGAGTGTTTTTTTTTTTTTGCTCCTTCCATTTGGTGTTGGTGCTGTGTGGCGGCCATTGTTGCTGTGACTTTGTGCTGGTGAGGCGGTGTGGTCTGAAGTCATGGGGACTTAGTCTTGCAGCAGGGGTGCTGTGAGGCACCAGGCTGCCCGCCCTGCTGGTGCAGTGGCGCTGCGGCGGTGGTTAGAGCACAACGCCGCTCCTTTTAAGGCAGTAAAAGTTAGGGACCCACTAAGAGGTTTGCCGTGATGTGGCAGTGGGCTTCAGACAATCTGCGGGGAAGTTTACCAGACTTTATCAACTTGGTTTGAACTGAAGCAAGACTCCCGAAGAAGGATGAGGAAACCCAATCAGAAGGGCTTGAATGACATACAGGATCCTCAGAAGGATGGTCATCTTAAAAATTGCACTTCTACCAATCCATGTAAACTCCTCATCCATCTAGAGCAGTCCCCCTCTACCGATTTGTAGAAGTTTAGGGAAATTAAGAGAATATGTCAAACTTATGTCTCTTGGTATTGTGGCGCCCCTGAGGGTTCGGTCGCCACAAGCGGGGATACTGCAGCCTGTCAGCAGGTGTAGTGTCTCCTCACCCAGGTAAGGAAGGTGCACTGGTCAGGACCCTGAATCTACATTCAACACTACACACTCCTGACCTATGGGAGGCAAGTATGCACCATAGTGCTGCCTCAGCAGGATCACAAGTGAGGGGGAACCAAAAGTTAGGGGAACCATGTAGTGGGTGAAGGGTAGAACAGACTTTTAGTTACACACATAGTTTTATATATATTACCCAGCCATCTTATGGCACAAGGTTCTTTGATTGTGGTCTTTGCAGCTGTCAGTGGCCTTGTGTAGGAGCCTGCAGTATGCTGAAGATACACGGTCCTCATGCCCTGACCTTGACACGAGGAGCGGGAAGGAGTTAACAAAGTCTCTACCCCGGTCAAGTTCCCTTGCTTGAGAAGGTTGGGAGCTTTAGTGACAGCTCGACAAGCAAAAGGATCCCAGGGAGCACGGACGGAGCGCGTACGCCACCTGTACTCTCCATTCTGGCCCTGCCAGAGGGACTCCTGCTGCAAGAGGGGTGACCGGCCCCCGATATCTGACTTTGTTACTTCATGTCTCAGTCAGAAAAGCCCAGAGGCTTAGTGGATCCCGGGAGGGATACAGACGGAGCGGCCTACGCCACCTGTACCCCTCTACCTGCGTTTATCCAGTGGGACCCAGCCTTTGCACGCACACACACAGGAGAGGTTCAAAGGGGACTGTTAGGAACACTCAGAGGGTTCTGATCGAGGTACCTGAATTCCTTGGGTGCGCTGAGCCCTCATCCCTGGTGGCCGCAGTGATCCGTGAGTAGCAGGGAGAAGCCTTGCCGCTGCTTAAAAGAACTGTGAGTAAAAGACCTGGAAGACTATCCCTATGGCCTCTGGTTCCTTCATTGCTGCACTGCACCACACAGCACCTGAGTGACCCAGGACTACTCTCCCCATCCTCCTGTCACATCTGCCCTGAGGCCCAGCTCCGCCTGTGGGGAGTTATAACATCGCCTGCTGCCACTACATCCAGCCTCAGAGGACTGCTAGCAGCGCTGGTGGCGCATCACCAGACACCACAGGTGGCGTAGTCGATAATACCACTCAACCCTGATAGCCCATTACTTTCATGTGACGGCCCTGGGCACGGAACGGGTCCAGGCCACGACTGCCTCCCCAACATCTGACCCGGCTCCGAGTACCCCATTTCCCAGGGAGGGCTGTGAGCGTCACAGTATCAATATCCCCAAATATGTTATAGCTGAATTAGCCCATTTAAAGCTGAAAGCAGCTCTCAGAGGTACTACGATGAAGAGAGAAGTGTTAATGTTCAAATATGTATGACGCGCCCCTGGGCCTGTGTCGCGCTGCGTTGCGCACGCGGGAGCTTACCCGGAGCCGGATCTGTTTAGGGTTGTAGTCTCGTGGCGGTGACCCGGTCCGTGCCCAGGGAGTCAAACTGGACGGCAGTCTGTTAGCGGTAGAAAATGGTTGATGACTACGCCACCCGTTGAATGCAGCCAGGGGGCTGCTGCTGCAGGGCAGACCGCTGAGGCCGGTGGAAGGATGGTGCAGCGTGATAGTATAACCCCCAACGGGAGGGGTATGGCCTCAGGGCAGCCGACGTGGATGATGGGGGTAGCAGGAACCACTCAGAGACGGTATGGTAGCGTTCAGGGTCTTTACTGGTAACAACGATAGACCCTCCCGGAGTACTTGCTAGCGAACGGGGCCTGGTCAGTCCTTGAGCAGATGGGATCTCCCCTGGCCAGGCGTAGTTGTAGGCCTCCCAAGCTGACTGTACTCTTCTGGCTACCTTGCTAGAAGCTGATGTAAGTAGCCCACGTCCCTGAGTGTACCGTGTGGTGCTCACCCGTATGGCCGGTGACTCGGGGCCTTCTAATGGCTTCCGCTCCACGATGGCGGTGCTGGTCCCACGCGTGTGACCGGGCCTTCGGGCTTCTGGGCCAGGGGACCTGAAATCCCCTGCCTGACGGATTCTGCTGCTGGGTAGAAGTTAGTCCCCACAGCCTCGGACTCCGGGTCCGGTAAAGAATCTTCTTAGTCAGGGCGAGCTCTTTAGCTGCCAGCCCCTGACTCCTTGTGACTCTGCTGCTTCCTATGCTGCTCTTGTCTCTACTCTTCCTGGACTCACTAACCCTGCCTCAGCCCCGGGTTTATACAGGGGAAGTTCTTCCCCTCCCAAGGCTGGGCAGGAGGTGTGGCATGCACAGGATCCCTGACCAAAGGACCTCCCACCTGCTCTCAGACGTAATATCTCTATCACTGTGACAACCAGACCCCTGGGGTGTCACACTCCCCCCTAGTGAAATTTAGTACTCCGGGACTAAACACTTTTTAGAAAAATATAACAAGGTATATCAAAGAACAATAAAATACAATAAGGAAACACAATAAGATGGTCACGGATGTCCGCAACCGGGTGCAGTCTTTGAAGAAAAGCAAAGGTGTCCATTTCACCAACACAGGGAGACGTAACCAGGTAGGGGTCTGTCCTACCCCGAGTCCTTAACAGTCTCTAGTCCATCCTGGGTTACGCTCCAACTATATACAAAGGATTCCCGGTAAATCCACCGAAGACTCCTAAAAACAACTAGAAACACAAAATTACACACAAGCAACAATAAACAGGTAAACATTGTAAAACAACTTAAACATTTAGATCCTCCAACGTGCGGGTAACTGGCCTCTAGTGGCCCTAGTGGACCTACGGAGCTGACTGTCTGGCCCTGAACTACAGGGTGTAGGAGCTGTCAAGGGTAAACTGGGCAGCTGTCTACCGGCTCTTTGTCTCACTAGGGGTACGGCAGGCTCACTATAAGCAGAGGGTGGATTCTCCTGTTCCGCTTGGGTGGAGTCTTCTGCCTCCTGGACCGGCTGCTCTTCCAGCTCTACCCGTTGCTCCGTAGGTTCTTGGGATGATGGTTGGAGGAAGGTGAGTACGGGTACCACAACTGCACCATTGACTTGAGTCCAAGACCGAGGGAAGTCCCCGAGCACGGTACTAACCATATCTTCCCTTTCTTCCACGGGTCGATGGTCTTCCTGTTCCTCCTCAGGGTTCCTCAGTTGTTCGGGGCACTTCTTCAGGTGGTCCCGGGATACAATGGCTGTGGTTTCCCCTCCGTCTTTACTGATGGTACAGACCTTCGGGTTCTCGTGGCTTGAGGGCAGTACGGTGTACGGGTCCTTCTCCCACTGGTCGTCCAACTTGTGGAGCCGTCTCTTCCTCTTCAAGACCTGCTCTCCGGGTACCAGGGGAACAGCGGGAGCATACTGGTTGTAAGTCTTCTCTTGTCTTTCCCTAGCCTGACAGAGACTTCGCTCCACGCTCTCCTGTACTTTCCGGTACTGCTGCTGCCTCTCTGTGTCCCAGTCCGTTTCTGGTGAAGTGTCCTCGGGCGTCAGGACTCCCATTTCCAGGTCAACAGGTAACTTACCAGGTCTTGCCCTCATTAGGTAAGCCGGGGTACAGTTGGTGGAACCTACCGGGATGTGGTTGTATAGGTCCACCAGATCGGGCAACTTCTCAGGCCACAGACTGCGTTCTTCCAGGGGCAACGTTTTTAGAAGATCCATTACCACCTGGTTCATTTTCTCACAAAGTCCATTAGTTTGCGGATGGTAGGGTGTCGTCCTTATCTTCCGGCAGCCATACAGATTGCAGAATTCCTGGAAGACCTCCGCTTCAAAGGCAGGTCCCTGGTCCATCAGCACTAGGTCCGGGTACCCGTGTGGACGGCAAAAGTGCTGCTGGAAGGCTCTAGCTGCTGTTCGAGCCGTTAAGTCCTTGACGGGGACGACAACCAGAAACCGGGAGTAATGATCCACGATGGTTAACGCGTAGACGTAGCCACTTCTGCTGGGGGTCAGTTTTACATGATCCAAGGCTACCAGTTCCAACGGTTGCCGGGTGACGATGGACTGCAGGGGAGTCTTCTGGCTGGCCCGGTCCTTCCTTCTCAGATTGCACGGGCCACAGTCTCTGCACCACTTCTCGATGGTTCCCCTCATGCCTACCCAGTGGAACCGCTCGCGCAGCAGGAACTCCAGCTTTTTCCACTCGAAGTGTCCAGCTCCGTCGTGGTATGCCTCCATCACCATGGCTGCGTCTCTTCGTGGCACCACTACTTGCCAGAGTAGTTCATGCGTCCTGGAGTTAACCATTCTGCGGCACAACTTCCCCTTGTAAAGGAACAGTCGACTCTTCTCTGCCCATAGTTGTTTGGCTTCCTCTGGAGCGTCTGATTCCAGGCTAGCCTCCGGGCGAGTCAGCATCTCCTTCACCAGTCGGACGGCAGGGTCGCTGTCTTGCGTTTCCGCCCAGTTGTAGTGAGGTAAGGGGTTCAACGTAGCAGCCTGCTTACTCCTTACCCGGTGGGAATACTGGATAGTCCCATGACGGTGGAACGCAGGGAGTTCAACTTCTTCCAGTCCCTCCGGATCTTCTCCTCCGTCCGGCAGGTTGGGCATCCTGGACAGGGCGTCCGCGTTGGTATTGGAGCGCCCTGCCCGGTATTTAATTGTGAACTCGTAGTTGGACAGACGGGCCATCCACCTCTGCTCCAGGGCACCGAGTCTTGCCGTGTCCAGGTGTGTCAGCGGGTTGTTATCCGTGTATACGGTGAACCGGGAAGAAGCGAGGTAATGCCTAAAGCGCTCGGTGACTGCCCATACCACGGCCAGGAACTCTAGCTTAAATGAGCTGTAATTTTCGGGGTTCCTTTCGGTGGGTCGCAGTTTTCAGCTGGCATAGGAGATTACTCGTTCTCTCCCCTGCTGAATCTGGGACAGTACGGCTCCTAGCCCGATGTTACTGGCGTCGGTGTAGAGGATGAAGGGCTGGCTATAGTCCGGGTACGCCAAGATTTCATCCCCCGTGAGGGCCATCTTCAGCTGGCGGAAGGACTCTTCTTCTAGCTTTTCCCATTTGAAGGGCGGCTTCTGGTTCTTGGCCTTCCGGGACTGGCCTATCAGGAGGTCCTGCATAGGTGCTGCCTTTTTGGTGAAACCGGGAATAAACCTTCGGTAGTAGCCTACCAACCCTAGGAACTGCCGCACTTCTTTTACGCTGGAGGGGCTTGGCCATCCCTTAATTGCGGTGATCTTATCGGGGTCGGGAGCCACTCCGTCAGCGCTCACCACGTGTCCCAGGTATTGCACCTTTGGTTTCAGGAGGTGACACTTGGAGGGTTTCACCTTTAGGCCGTAACTCGCCAGAGCTTCGAACACCTCCGCCAGGTGTTTCAGGTGGTCCTCATAAGTTTTGGAGTATACGATGACATCGTCCAGGTACAACAGGACCGTCTCGAAGTTTCTGTGGCCCAGACAGCACTCCATTAATCGTTGGAAGGTTCCTGGGGCGTTGCAGAGTCCGAACGGCATGCAGGTGAACTCGCTAAGTCCCATCGGGGTGGTGAATGCGGTCTTCTCCCGGTCCGCCTCTGCTACAGGAACCTGCCAGTACCCGCTAGTGAGATCCAAGGTAGAGAAGAAGTTAGCAGATCTTAAAGCAGCCAATGACTCCTCTATCCTTGGTAAGGGGTACGCATCCTTGTGTGTGATACGGTTGATTTTCCGGTAATCTACACACATCCTCATGGTGTTGTCTTTCTTTTTGACTAAAACTAGTGGGGCTGCCCAGGGGCTACAGCTATCCCGGATTACCCCAGCCTCCTTCATGTCTCTAAGCATCCCCTTGGCGTGTTGGTAATGTGCAGGGGGTACGGGTCGATACCTCTCTTTTATGGGAGGATGATCTCCCGTGGGGATGCGGTGTTCTACCCCCTTGACTCGCCCGAAGTCTAACGGGTGTTTACTAAACACTCTCTCATACTCTTGAACCACCCGATAGACTCCTTGTTTCTGGTGTGAGGGAGTGGAGTCAGTACCCAGATGTAGTTGCTGACACCAGTCCTCCATGTCTTTCTTAGAGCCGTTACCTTCCTCCGGGTGAGATGGAGGCAAGGGTTCCACAGATTGTATAGAATTTTGATTAGTGGTATATAATTTGGCTAGCGTGGCATACCGGGGCAGGTACACTTCCCTCTCCCCGATATTTATTATGCGAACGGGCACCCTCCCATGGCGTACATTGACCACCCCCCGTGCTGTCAAAATGGTGGGCCTACTGTCTGAGTAAACTGGTTCTACCATTGCCTGGTAATCTCTACCTCTCAGACCAATAGCTGCCCGGCACCAAATCATCATTTCACTTTTTGGGGGCATGGCAATAGGAAAAGGGTCACACATTCTTACGCTACCAATCTCACCGCCGGAGAGTTCCACTTGTTGCCGTTGCATCAGTGCCCGGATCTCTTTCTGGAGCACCCGCTGCTCGCCGGAGCTGGCATTCTTGGCAACCTGCTGTAAAAGGAAAATCACCTCTGCAAGACAATTTTCAATTACATTAGTTCCTAGAGTTATTTTTGGGTGACTCTCATGTTTGTCAATATCTACAATGATTAGTCCCTGTGCGGCCAGTTCGACTCTACCAATTTTGATGGTCACCTCTTTAAATCCGATCTGTGGCACGGGCTGACCATTGCTGGCGATGATACTCAAGTCGTCGTCAGGGTAGCGGGTAATATCCGAGTCATTCCAGTACTGCTTGAAGAGCACGTACGGGATGGTGGTGACCTGTGACCCGGTGTCCAGTAGGGCACTCATGGGAATGCCATCCAGTACCACAGGCAAGACTGGACGTCCTCCCACATATCTGTCGCGCCAGTTCGATGGGCCTGGTGATCTTTTTCCTGGGGGTTGGCCCTCTACCCCAGGTTGTGCCCGTTTAAAGAACAGTACCTTTCCATATGTCCGGGTTGATTGCAGCGGCGGCAGATGGGTCGTCCGTCCTCGCTGTATCGGTCACTGGGTCTTCCTCTGGCCGGTGGGGTCCTCCTTGGTCGACGCCACGGGATGTCCTCCGGTCCGGATGCCAGCTGGATCTTCCCTGGAGTGGAAACCTGTAAAGACTGCACAGTTCGGGTTAGCGCAGCAACGCTTTTAGCTAGCTCTTGGACCTGATGGTGTAGGTCTGGAGCCGGGTCATTGTCCAAAGCCTGCGCATCAGCTCCCACAGGCCCTGCTGACAAGGGCGCCGCCTCCTGGTAGTAAGTGGTAGTGGGGCGTCTGTGGGTCACAACGCCACCTGGTGCCGGTTCTCGGAGCACCCGGATGGCTCTGTCCTTGAACTGTGCAAATTCTAGATGAGGGTCCTGTAAGGCCATTGCCCGCAACTGGGTGCGGTGGGCATTGCAATATAAACCCTCTATAAATTGTTCGGTCAACAGCCTGTCCTCGTTTCCCACTCCATTAGGGTCGGTCTGCTTAATGGCCCTCAGGGCCTCTTGTAGGTTGAGTGCATAGTCCCTTATACTCTCATGCGCTCGCTGCTTGCACCCGTAGAATCTAAGTTTAATCTCGGCTGAGGTGCGGGTATCAAAGGTGTCCTTCAGCCGGGTTAGTATCCCTGCGACAGTCTTCCTCCCAGGTGGCCAGGATTTTACTTCCCTTTTGGCTGCCCCAGTTAGTTGGGCCACCAGGATGCTCACTTTTTGCTCTTCTGTGAGGGGGTACACCTGGAAGAGGCTATCCAGCTTTTCTCTAAAGTCATGCAGGGTATGTGACTCCCCTGAGTACTGGGGTAGCCAAGCTGCTCCCGGGATATAGGGCATGGTGAAGGGCATAACTGCAACAGCGGTAGCGCTGGCGGGGGTTGAGGCAGTGGAGCTCTCCTCCGTATCCGACATCTTCCTCCCCCCTAGTGGACCGTGGCCTACCTTGCGATGATCCTGTTCCGTAGGCCGCGGCTCCGCAGTGGATCGTCAGGGTTGAGGACCTTCCGTCGCGCTCCTGTGACGTCGGCGTCTGCTGGGCTCCTTCCAGGACCTTACGCAACGTCCGGACGTGAGGCGGGGCTTCAGTTCTCGCGCGCTTTCGGAGTCCACGCCCCTCTTCTTCCCGCGCGGCGTCCTCAAGATGGCGTCCAATGGCGGGAAAACTCCACGGATGGCGGGAAGAAGGCTGAAGATGGCGCCGGATGGCGGGAAACTTCACCGATGGCGGGAAGAAGGCTGAAGATGGCGCCGGATGGCGGGAATCTTCACCGATGGCGGGAATCTTCACCACTGGTAAGTTTGAACAGTCTTTGCTTTTCAGGCACGCAGTACCCGGTGGTTGCGGGCACGTGATCCTGCCGACTACGCCAAAGTTGACGCGCCCCTGGGCCTGTGTCGCGCTGCGTTGCGCACGCGGGAGCTTACCCGGAGCCGGATCTGTTTAGGGTTGTAGTCTCGTGGCGGTGACCCGGTCCGTGCCCAGGGAGTCAAACTGGACGGCAGTCTGTTAGCGGTAGAAAATGGTTGATGACTACGCCACCCGTTGAATGCAGCCAGGGGGCTGCAGCTGCAGGGCAGACCGCTGAGGCCGGTGGAAGGATGGTGCAGCGTGATAGTATAACCCCCAACGGGAGGGGTATGGCCTCAGGGCAGCCGACGTGGATGATGGGGGTAGCAGGAACCACTCAGAGACGGTATGGTAGCGTTCAGGGTCTTTACTGGTAACAACGATAGACCCTCCCGGAGTACTTGCTAGCGAACGGGGCCTGGTCAGTCCTTGAGCAGATGGGATCTCCCCTGGCCAGGCGTAGTTGTAGGCCTCCCAAGCTGACTGTACTCTTCTGGCTACCTTGCTAGAAGCTGATGTAAGTAGCCCACGTCCCTGAGTGTACCGTGTGGTGCTCACCCGTATGGCCGGTGACTCGGGGCCTTCTAATGGCTTCCGCTCCACGATGGCGGTGCTGGTCCCACGCGTGTGACCGGGCCTTCGGGCTTCTGGGCCAGGGGACCTGAAATCCCCTGCCTGACGGATTCTGCTGCTGGGTAGAAGTTAGTCCCCACAGCCTCGGACTCCGGGTCCGGTAAAGAATCTTCTTAGTCAGGGCGAACTCTGCAGCTGCCAGCCCCTGACTCCTTGGAACTGCTGTTTCTTCCTATGCTGTCTCTACTTCTTCTCTTCTTCTACTCACTCACCCTGCCTCAGCCCCGGGTTTATACAGGGGAAGTTCTTCCCCTCCCAAGACTGGGCAGGAGGTGTGGCATGCACAGGATCCCTGACCAAAGGACCTCCCACCTGCTCTCAGACGTAATATCTCTATCACTGTGACAACCAGACCCCTGGGGTGTCACATGTACACTTATGCACACGTAGCGAAAAAGATGCGTTTTTATCTGACCTTTTTCTGCAGGAGTCCGTTCCATAATACACAATAACAATCAGCTCAGATTACTATGTTTTGTTGCATTTTTTTCATCCTTTTTCCTCTTTATTTGATGCATTTGATATTCTTGATGCAGGAGATTTTCTGCACAAAAAAATCTCAACGGAAAAAACATTGCACTTACGTGGGAACACGGCCTAATTTCTATTAAACGCTTGCCATCTTGTGAAAACCTGGTTAAAAGACGTCAATAAGTCTGAACAGGAGCAAGTTGTTTTCCCATACAAATCATCAGGACCATTCTTTTGATAATTTTGTTAGTACTTTTTTCAGCCATTTATTTCAGCAAACCGCTTCTTAAAAAATGGCGGAAAAAAACGCAGTGTGAACAGACACTTAGAAAGACATTAAACTATTCTTCAGGTGAGAAGAAAAACTTTTAATAGTCAATTCAATCAAATTTGATGAGCTCTGCCAGCAATTTCATACAGACCAGCTATCACGGGGGTACCGCAACAGAGAGGTCTCCTCTAGTTCAGAGGTCAGAAGATCATGGCGCCTGGCAGGGGCGTACATAGGAATCATGGGGCCCCATAGCAGAAGATCTAATTGGGCCCCACCCCACAAAAAAAATGTAAAAAATTATCGAGGTCACAGAAGAGCATATTTCACAACTTTACATCCTTTACATAGTAATTTTCCTCCTGCTGAAGTCATAGATTCCTCTTTCATTGCCCCATAAAGTATGATGCCAACAAAAGTGCCCCCCAAACACAGTATGATGCCCCCATGGTAAATTTCTCCACATGCGCAGTATAATGACCCTACTGTACCCCATCTCAACTCCCAGGACAAAGTATGCTGACCCCAACACAGTATGATCCCCCCAACTGTGACCCCCTAGAGCTAGAGAGGATGGTACGTAAAGGAGGCTGTTATACATAATAAAAGATGAAACTATATAACTAAGGACGGCGCTATACATAAGTGAGTACACTATATACTAAGGGACTGTGCTATACATAATAAGGCTACATTCCTGCATCTGTGTGCAGTGTCGGTGTGCTGCCCGCTTTTACAGACGCATTGAGCATGTCCTATTCTGATCCCCAAAATCGGATCAGAACAGGACATTCTCTGACCCTCACGGATCTCATTCTCAGATCTGTGATTTTTATAGATGTGTGAATGGATCTTTAAAACTCTACGAATCTGTGGACCGTCCGATAAAAAAATCTGGCAGCACACGGACATTTCACAGAATGCAGCCTAAGGGATTTTACAGTTAAAATTATCACTCCAAGTCACACAGTGCAGATATAGAATAATATTTACATCCAGGCACTTACCGCTGACGTCTCATCTGATCAGAGATGGTTTCTGCTGTTTCTTCTCCGTCTTGTCAGACCTTCATGTCGACATCTCCAAGCCATGTCTCGTCTTGTCACAATGATCAGTGTAGCCCTAAAAATAACAAGGTCACATATATTGTATATATACATGTGTCTCCCCCACACTGCACCCCTGACTACAGATATGTACCCCACCATTAATATACTATTAGCCACTTAGTAATCAAAATATAAAGTGATAAGCAGCACTGTGCCCCCCATTAACTATAATCTCCACTGGCCAATAATATAAATTATTCAGTCTCTGTGACTCTCCCCTATTAACTGTAAGGCTATGTGCACATACAAAGCTTTACAGCACAAGCAAAGTGAAACCTCCATAATTGCTCTCTCCCAGCACCCCCGTCATTACTCTTTCCCAGTACCCCCGTCATTGCTCTTTCCCAGCACCCCCGTCATTGCTCTGTCCCAGCACCCCCGTCATTGCTCTGTCCCAGCACCCCCCTCATTGCTCTGTCCCAGCACCCCCTGTCATTGCTCTGTCCCAGCATCCCCGTCATTGCTCTCCCCCAGCATCCCCGTCATTGCTCTCCCCCAGCACCCCCGTCATTGCTCTCCCCCAGCTCCCCCGTCATTGCTCTCCCCCAGCACCCCCATCATTGCTCTCTCCAAGAACCCCCATCATTGCTCTCCCCATCCCCACCATTGCTCTCTCCCAGCACCTCCATTATGGCTCTCTCCCAGCACCTCAATCATTGCTCTCTCCCACCATCCCCATCATTGCCCTTCCCAATCAAATCATTGCTCTCCCCAACCCCATCATTGCTCTCCCCATCCCCATCATAGCTCTCCCCAGCCCCACCATTCCCATCATTGCTCTCCCCAGCCCCACCATCCCCATCATTGCTCTCCCCAGCCCCATCATTGCTCTCCCCAGCCCCACCATCCCCATCATTGCTCTCCCCAGCCCCATCATTGCTCTCCCCAGCCCCACCATCCCCATCATTGCTCTCCACAACCCCATCATTGCTCTGCCCAGCCCCACCTTTGCTCTCCCCATCGCAACCATCCCCATTATTGCTCTCCCCAGCCCCACCATCCCCATCATTGCTCTACTCAGCCTCACCATCCTCATCATTGCTCTCCCCATTGCCACCATCCCCATCATTGCTGTCCCCCACCTCCCCTCATTCACCTGTTACTCTCCCCAGCGTTTCAGTAAAAAAAAAAAAAAAATACAACTTACCTGTCAGCCTGCTCCCCTGCAGCATCCTCATTCCCGGCAACTTTCTCCATGACCCAGGTGCCCGCAGCATGATGATGTCATCAAGCTGAGCGCGACTGTGTCAGGGAGGAAGCGCCGGGCAAGAAGCAGAGGACGGATCCCTCAGCTCCGCTGCCATTTTTCCTGTCAGCAGCAGAGCTGCAGGGATCGCTCCCTGCCCGCCGCGTGTGATGAGGGCAATCTGGCCATGGGCTCCTATGGCTTCAGGCTCCAAAAAGCAGGCTAGATTGCCCTCAATATTAGCCGCCTGGCAAGGTCCCCCCTGACCTTCTAGGCCCCGGTGCAGCTGCACTGGCGGTATGTCCGCCCCTGGACTGCTATGGGGCCCACGGGCCTCATATCAGTTGTGTGGCCTGCCGCCATTGGCGGTACACCACTAGCACCTGGCAACACATGCACCTGCACTAGATGGATCTGCTTTGCCTTCCAGGTAGCTGTGTAGATTTTCTTTGCTATGGTGTTGCACGGGTTAAGCTGTGCACATTTGACTTGCTCTGTTGTTGCAAGGGTTAAACTCTTCTGCTTGTCTCCTAAAGCCATCCTGTGTTATCTCATCTGTTCTGATTTCTTCACTCCCCTCTGGTATAAGTCCTCACCTTTTAGCTTGAGTAGTTGCCAGTGATAGCTTGCTATACCTTGGAGTTGGTTTGGGAGTTGTGAGCAGTGGATTGAGAAGCCGTTTTGGAGTCGTCTCTGGAGATTACTGTTTGGAAGTTTGTTGGGTGTCTTCCGTTTCCTTATCTCCTTTTTGGTTTGCCTCTTCCTTCCTTTCCCATTATATACCATTACAGTCTAGGTGTGCTGAGAGTGATTGCTGTTTTCTTTTATCCTCGTCTGTCTCCCTTGGTGTCTGTATTATAGAGCAGGACTAGTGTTCCTGCTGCCCCATGCACTAGCCAGGGCCGTGCTTAGGGCAAGACAGGGACAGGAACGTGATCGCAGCATGGGGTGAAAGAAGCCATATAGGAACGTCAGTGAGCTCAGGGTTGCGCAGGGTAAGATTCAGGGATGCCCTTTTAATCTTTCCCTAGTCGCAGGGCATCCCTTCCCATCCATCCCGCCGTGCGCCATCTGGCTCCTTAGTGGTGCGTGACAATGGCCCACAAATGAATGAATTTGGACTCTCGGGTGACAGTATCCCTGAGGTGCTCTGCCTCTCGTGTTGTATCATCCTACTAATATTATAAATGCGAAAGTTTGTGAGTATGTATGTTTGTTACTCTTTCACGAAAAAACGACTGGACGGATTTGCATGAAACTTTACAGTAATATAGATTATACATCGGAATAACATATAGGCTACAATTTGTAATGATTTTATGTAATTTTGGTCGTAATATAACGATACATGTCAATTAAGTCGGAAAAAAATCTGGCCTCTGAGAGCTATCTTGGCGTACGCTGCCTAAACCGTTGGAGTTACACAAAGATGATGTACCGTAGAATTGTTTGTCTTGAATAGTTCTAAATAAAAGTCCGCGACAGCATATATCTACCTTTTATGTGGAAGCCACTATGACCAAAATTGTGAACCATAAATTTAATTAAATTAGATACTATTTTACAATGCACATTTTAGTATATTTATCAAACTTTTTAGTATATTTATCAAACTCTTATATACACACATACACAGGTGATATTTAAATGGCTGATTTACAGCAGTCAGAAGAGATTGATAATACAATAATTTGCCCATAGTGGATCATTGTATAGTGAGGTCACAGTTGCCGCCTGTCCACAGTCAGAATACAGGGGTGATCATATACCGTGGCCAGGTACAAGTGTGGCACAGGGGGTTCGCACACGACCCCCAGGGACTGACATTTCCTAGAAACTTTGGCAGCTGTCAGTCATGAGCTCACCCTGATACATTACACTCTGGAAACAGCTGAAGGGAGAAGGATAATTTATGACATTTTCTCAGACTTAAAAAAAAAATAGCCCAGAAAACAGCCCATATATCAGGAACAGGTTACTAGGGAACTACACGTCCCAGCACGGCCTGCCCGCGCCCACAGCCCGGGGGGAGTGTGAGGCTTCCTCCTGCAGGTTGCCCGGATGCACCGGGCCGTCATTGTCCTCACACAGGGGGTCCCCGCCGCCATTGTCCCTCCACATAACACCGTATAATAAAACATACGCTCACCTGCGCCAGCTGCTGCAGCCGGGACAGTTCCGAGCGCCTCACCTGGGCGGAGGGGAAGTGACTCACACACGGGGAGGGGCAGTAACCTGAGCGCGGCTCCATGGAGGATGCACACACTGCAGCCTGACAGCACCGGCAGCAGCGCTACACAAATGGCGTCCTCCCCTCCTGTGTGCAGCACAGCCCTGTGTGTGTGCAGCGCAGCATGTCACCCACAGCACCAGCAGGCTGCTCTCAGCTCCCACAGAGCACTGGGAATGGTTGCTATGGGTAACCGCCCACAGCTGCTCCTCATAGACCAATCATATACAACTGATATCGTCTGTACAGCGATCGTAATATAACTAATTAGATTGTTTTAGTATTTTGTTTGACCTTTACTAAGTACCTATTTTGTAATTAGTACTTATAAAAATGCCGCGAAAGCGTAAGTCTAACATTTCGCAAAGCTCTAATAAAGCCCGAGCTATGAAAATAATTAGACGTGATGAGACGTCTCAACAAGCCGAGCAACGAAGGCTTGAGCAGGCGGTGCGTTGTGCGGCACATAGAGCTGCAGAGACTCCAGAACAATCCCAAGCCCGACGTGAACAGCATGCGGAGTTTTTGGCATCTCAACGGGCTGCTGAAACTCCAGAACAGTCCCAAGCTCGATGTGAACGGAATGCGGAGTATCTGGCATCTCAACAGGCTGCTGAAACTCCAGAACAGTCCCAAGCTCGACGTGAACAGCATGCGGAGTATCTGGCGTCTCAACGGGCTGCTGAAACTCCAGAACAGTCCCAAGCTCGACGTGAACAGCATGCGGAGTATCTGGCGTCTCAACGGGCTGCTGAAACTCCAGAACAATCCCAAGCCCGACGTGAACAGCATGCGGAGTATCTGGCGTCTCAACGGGCTGCTGAAACTCCAGAACAGTCCCAAGCCCGACGTGAACAGCATGCGGAGTATCTGGCGTCTCAACGGGCTGCTGAAACTCAAGAACAGTCCCAAGCCCGACGTGAACGGAATGCGGAGTATCTGGCGTCTCAACGGGCTGCTGAAACTCCAGAACAATCCCAAGCCCGACGTGAACAGCATGCGGAGTATCTGGCGTCTCAACGGGCTGCTGAAACTCCAGAACAGTCCCAAGCCCGACGTGAACAGCATGCGGAGTATCTGGCATCTCAACGGGATGCTGAAACTCCAGAACAGTCCCAAGCTCGACGTGAACAGCATGCAGAGTATCTGGCGTCTCAACGGGCTGCTGAAACTCCAGAACAGTCCCAAGCCCGACGTGAACAGCATGCGGAGTATCTGGCGTCTCAACGGGCTGCTGAAACTCCAGAACAGTCCCAAGCTCGACGTCAGCAGCAAGCGACTTACGTGGCGTCCCAAAGAGCCACTGAAACTTATGAAATGGCCGAATCTCGCAGACGCACTGTTGCTGAAAGGGCAGCACAGCGACGTCAAACATTTACAAGAAATACATGGATATTGTTTAATAAAGCTGCATTTGAGTATGACGAGACTCTTGATTATGAAACTCACAAGCTTATAAAAATAGAAGCAATGACCATAGATTGCAAATATTGCGGAGCTCTTAAGTGGAAAGAGGAAGCAGCAGGTATGTGGTGTTTGGGCGGGAAAGTAGCTCTTCCTTATATAGACGAGCCAGTTCAACCTTTAAAAGAGCTTTTCTCTAATGAAACTGATGAATCTCGCCTTTTTCTAAATAATATAAGAAAATACAACATGTGCTTTCATATGACGTCTTTTGGAGCAGATCAAATTGTCTCAATGCCAGGGTTTTGCCCGACCTTTACAATACAAGGACAAGTATACCACCGTATCGGTTCTTTAATTCCTACGTCCATTTCGCAACCACAATTTTTACAAGTTTATTTCATAGGTGACGAAGAAGAACAAATGAACAGGCGTACTGAGTGCGTGCAAAGCGTAGATAGAAACATAGTTAAAAAATTACAACGAGTACTTCACGACCACAACATTTTGGTGCATGAATTTAAAACGGCTAGAGACAGAATGATCAATGACGATCATTTCAAAGTAGTGATTCACCCAGACCGTGTACCACGTGGTCAACATGAGAGACGATTCAATGCCCCTACTACAAATGAAATAGCTGCTGTAATAGTTAGTAGCGAACAAACTATGTCTCGGGACATCGTTGTGCAGCCGCGCGATGGCATGCTCACTAGGGCTCCCGATACACATAGATTCTATGACGCTCTCGAGTACCCAATAATTTTTTGGAAAGGACAAGAGGGGTACAGCATTGATATTCCTCAGATAAATCCAATTACCAAACAAGCAATGCCAAGCAAAAAGGTGTCCTGCAAAGATTTTTATGCCTTTCATTTGATGGTCCGTCGCAGCGATTTTAATTTGATGCTTAAGTGTAGGCTCCTACTTCATCAGTTTCTGGTCGACATGTATGTAAAGATGGAAAGTGAGCGCTTAAGGTTCATTTCTTTAAATAAAAAAAAACTGCGCGCAGAAAATTATATTCACTTGCAAGATGCAATAAGAAATGATGCGGATTTGGATCCAAATAACTTAGGTCAGATGGTGATTCTCCCGTCATCATTTGTAAATAGCCCGAGATACCTACACGAATACACACAAGATGCGTTCACATACGTACGTAATTATGGGAGGCCTGATTTATTTATTACAATGACTTGCAACCCCGCTTGGCCAGAAATCACCAAAGAGCTTATGGCTGGTCAAAATTCAACGGACAGACATGACTTAACAGCTCGAGTATTTAGAATAAAAGTACAGAAGCGAGGTTTGCCTCATGTGCACTTACTGCTGTGGTTAAAGGAAAAATTGCATCCGAACCAAATTGACGAAATCATATGTGCTGAGATACCAAACCCAGAAACCGATCAAAAGCTCTATGATACAGTGACAAAGAATATGATTCACGGGCCATGTGGTACATTCAATTCTTCATCGCCATGCATGAAGGAAGGAAAATGTACCAAAAAATATCCGAGGAAGCTTTTAAAAGACACTCAAACCAATGACAAAGGTTATCCTTTGTACAGGCGCAGAGCACCAGAGAATGGTGGACGCACGACGATTATAAAAACCCGTAGAGGAACACAGGAAATATTGGTGGACAATAGCTGGGTGGTCCCATATTCTCCACTCTTATCAAAAAATGTTAATTCTCATTTAAATGTAGAGTTCTGTAATACGGTACAGGCGATAAAATATATTTGTAAATATATTAATAAGGGTAGCGACCAGGCTATTTTTAACAAGGGAATGTTAACATTGACCCAAGAGATGAGGTGCAGACCTTTAGAACCGGCCGATGTTAGTAGTAACGAAGCAGCGTGGCAGATCTTAGGTCTGCCTCTGCACGAGAGACACCCAACCGTCACTCATCTCGCGATTCATTTACCCAATGGCGAGAGGGTTTACTTTACGGAAAATAATTTTAGAGAGAGATTAGAAGCACCACCTAAAACTACACTAACTGCATTTTTCCTGTTGTGCCAAAGTGATACGCTTGCAAAAACATTACTTTACATTGATGTGCCTCGCTACTATACTTGGAATGTGGCACGGAAGCAATGGAAACGTCATTTACAAGGAACACCTGTCGATGGCTGGCCAGGTGTGAAGGCAGGAGACGCTCTAGGTCGCATTTGCACGGTGCACGTTAGCAATTTTGAATGTTATTGCTTGCGTATGCTGCTGAATGTAATAAGGGGTCCAACCAACTTCTCGGATTTAAAAACATTTGAAGGTCAAGAACTTGCAACTTTTCGGCAGGTGTGTGAGAAGATGGGGTTGTTGGAAGATGATAACCACTGGGATACCACCTTAGAAGAGGCCGTGCTATGTCGCTCCCCGGCGCAAATAAGAGAGCTGTTTGCCATATTGATATGCACTTGCGGTTTATCCAATCCTCTACAACTCTGGCACAAGTATAAAACTGCGTTATCAGAGGATATCATGCACAGATTTGAAAGAATGGATCACGTTAACGATGATCTCTGTTTCAATGAGGCGTTGGGGCTTATCGAGGACAAAATATTAATAATTTCTGGAAAGAAATTGTCCGATTTTGGTCTACCCTCACCGCGGCGTAGAAGAGAGCTGTCGAACGAGTTGATAAAAGAGCTAAGCTATGATACCAACCAGTTAGACGCTCACGTTTGCGAAACTGAGCCACGTTTGCTACCTGATCAAAGAGAGATTTATCACAAAATAGTAGGACGAGTTGAGAATGGTGAAGGCGGACTTTTTTTCCTTGATGCCCCGGGTGGTACAGGAAAAACTTTCTTGCTTAATTTACTTTTAGCAAAAATTTGTAGCGGTCATAACGTTGCATTAGCTGTGGCTTCCTCTGGAATTGCTGCAACATTGCTAAGCGGTGGACGGACGGCACATTCAGTCTTTAAATTACCTCTTAATCTGGTGAACGAAGAAACCCCATCGTGTAATATCAGCAAGAGCAGCGCCCGTGGCCTCCTGTTGCAACAGTGCAAACTAATCGTGTGGGACGAGTGCACAATGTCACACAAACGCGCCATCGAAGCTCTTGATCGTTGTCTACAAGACTTACACAGTAAACAAACAATAATGGGTGGTGTGGTTGTTTTATTGGCTGGGGACTTTAGGCAAACTTTGCCTGTCATCGAGCGAGGCACTGCAGCAGACAAAATTAACGCATGTCGGAAATCATCATATTTATGGACCAAAGTTGAAAAGCTGCACCTCACCACCAACATGCGTGTCCAGTTATTCAGTGATCTAGAGTCGGGCGCGTACGCTGAGAAACTGCTCGAGATCGGTGAAGGTTGAATCGAAACTGACGAAGAAGGTATGGTTCTATTCACTAACCAATTTTGTCATGTTGTGGATTCGGAAGACGCACTTATTGCTCAAGTTTTTCCAAATTTGCAACAAAACATCCACGATGAAAATTGGCTATGTGAAAGAACTATACTAGCACCAAGAAATGAAATAGTTGCGAAAATCAATAAAATTATCTTGGACCAAGTAACCAGCGATGCAACAACCTACAACTCCATCGACAGTCATGTCATCTGAAGACTGTACGAGCTACCCCGTGGAGTTTCTTAACTCTTTGGAGCTATCCGGGGTCCCATCTCATAAGCTCGAATTAAAGGTCGGTATACCCGTTTTGTTAATGCGCAACTTGAACGCCCCGAGATTATGTAATGGCACTAGATTGCGAGTCACTGAACTAGGCAGGCACATTGTAAAGGCCACAATTTTAACTGGAGAAGCTAAGGGTGAAAATATTCTTATACCACGCATCCCAATAATACCCAATAACTTACCCTTTAATTTCAAACGTTTGCAGTTCCCACTTAAAGTTGCATTTTCAATGACCATCAATAAATCGCAAGGGCAAACTTTGAAGGTAGCGGGGATACATTTAGGCGCGCCCTGTTTTTCCCACGGTCAGCTATACGTAGCTTGCTCACGTGTTTCTAAATCGCAAAATCTACATATTTTCGCTGAACGAAAGAAATCAAATAACATAGTTTACAGGAGTATATTGCAGTAAAAACACATAGATAAATTACCTGCAGATGTCCATTATTCCAATTACATACTAATTCTTTACTAACACAAACAATATTAAACGCAAGTAAGTTCAGTCCGTCCTGTTTATTAATCAGTGTTTAGTAATCCGTTTGTGATGAAATTTGATATGGATAATTTCAAGCCTGGGGAAGGACATAGGGCTACTTTTTATAAACACACCATACAGGCGAAGATTATATAAAACTGTAAACCTGATTGACTGACACACCTAGCGGTCAACGCACAGCCGAAACCACTGAACTTAGCATCTTGAAATTTGCAGATTCTATTATAGCTTAAATGAGCACTAAGAAAGGAATTTTGATAATTCCACCCTCAAGAGTTTCCCTCTTCATATTATAGGGGTTCAAAGATTGTATGGAATCCGTCAGTTTTGAAGTTAGACATCTGAAATTTTGGATGTACGAGTAACTAAATAAGATTATTTTTTTTTTACTATTAAGATTATTTTTTTTTAGTATTAAGATTATTTTTTTTTACTATTAAAATGATCTGTCACGAAACTTAATGTGGCAGACCAAATTCCACGCGAAGCGAAGCCGCGGGTAAAAGCTAGTCTACCTATAATTTTAAGCTTTAAATTACTTTCTCAAGGGGACTGTCTGGGAATATATAATTATTTTTTTTAATATAGGGTTATTAGCATTGAAAATACCAAACACACCAATACTCACGCTCACAGGCCCAGCGATGCCTCTCCGCTGCTGCTTTGGTCTTAGTTGACAGGTTGCAGCGGTGAAGCCACAACACGTAACCTCTGCAGCCAACAGTGAGTTCAGTAGCTCTGCTGATTTAGACAGCACAAGCTGCTGAGCCTAGTGAATGGCTGCAGCGGTCACATGCAGAGGTGTAAATGAAGCCTTAAGCTAGAGATTAAAAGGCACAGGAGAGGCTGCAGACTGTACCTGTGCAGCTGCATGTGTCGCAGGTCGGAAAAACCTTACATCAGCGACAGAAAAGTGGGAGATCCAGTGACAACAGATTACTGTGTGGAGGTTTGTAGGTTGTCAGTTGTCACCCGATACATTTGCCTATTTTGCTATAGCACATTGACAGCGTTTCTCTAGTTTTTTATTAATCTGCACAGACGCAAAGTGTCAGAGGACAATGCCAGCTCGTGTTGCAGTGCTGGATAACACGTCGACTCTTTGCAAGTCTTTGTGCCGCCATGTTGCCGAGCCTGATAGCCTCGCAGCAAAGAAATGATTGGCAAGCCATAGTTGTTACTGACCGACTGTTACTCTCCTCGTTTCCACAGTGTCCAGCGTCATCGGAAATAAGTCTGTGCTTCCTTTGTGCTTCACAACCACCATATTTGATCTGACGTGTTTTTGGGGAAGTGGCCGATCGGACTCTTCCAGCTATACCTTTCATTATAAACTGTGAGTATCAAAGTAAATCAGAAACCACTGCCAGGAATCGCCTGGTCTGACCGCCATTACCCGGCCACCCAGAGGTATTTACATGCACTTTTAACAAATTATATTAATTTAATTTTTCTCTTTACCAGTGATGGGGAAACAGAAACTTGTAAACTTAAGACGGTGGCTGCTCACAATGGCACCTGGTGGCACGTCTGTCAGTTTCCTGTTGGAAAGGTTGCTTTGTATTCTGCGGATCCTTATCACGTCACAGTGACAGACAACTGGGAGAACAGCAGCTTCAGACGAAACTGTAGACCTGAAGACGTTGGTAAGAAACTCTGCCGGCCTCGTCTGCATATAATGTACTGACACACGACATACAGAAACCTCAGTCATAATGGTTCACCCAGGCGTCCGGGAGTAACGTGTAAGAGGGGGTTCAAGTGGACCCCCATGCGAGCTAAGCCAAGAGGTGGGACCGCTGCGTTACATTCAGCACTTTTTTGCCACTGACCACTACTGAGTTGCGGGTGGGTTACTTTTCAGCTTCTGAATTTTTATACTGGCTGGCATATAATGGTGGCACTCTTGCTGGCACTGCTAAAGGGCCACTTAAAAGTCTTTATAAACCACTCATAGTAATACCTTACTGATTCACCACCGCTCCCGTTCTTCATAGGTTCCCCTCCATTCTTTATACTTTCTGCTCCAACTGTGCATGTGACTGCTGCAGCCAATCACCAACCAACACATTGCTGCCATGGCCTGTGATTGTCTGCAGCCGACACATGTCCATCCAGACAGAATGGGTAGTACAGAGTCAGTCTTTATACTTCCTGCTTTAGACAGACACATGACTGCTGTAGCCAATCACTGCTTGAATTTGAGACCAGCACATCCCTAATACTGCTAGTAATTGGCTGCAGTGGTCACATGTTTGTCCTGAAAGTCAGGAAGTAGAAAGACTGACTCTGTACTGCCCATTCTTTCTGGACAGACATGTGACCAGTCACTGTAGTAGTGATACCATGTTGACTAGCAATGTGGCCAGTGATTGGCTGCAGCAATCACTTCTCTGTCCAGAAAGACCAGTAATTGCCAAGACTGAGTTTGTACTACTTAGTCTTTCTAGATGAACGCAGCCAATCACTGGTTACAGTTCTGATCAATATGGTACTACTACGACAGTGATTGGCCAAAGCAGTCACATGTCCATCCAGAGAGAACAATAAGTATTGACTCTGTCTTTGTACTTCCTGCTCCGTTTGGACATATGCGACCACTGCAGCCAATCACTAGTCGCAATGATGACTAGCACATCCCGACTATAGCCAGTGTTTGGCTGCTTCAATCACCTGCCCACCTAGAAAGTGCAGGATGTACAAAGACAGACTCTGTGCTACCTAGTCTGTATGGATGGAGAAGTGACTGCTGCGGCCAATCACTTGCGGTAATAGTAACGTGTTGATCAGCACTGATTACAGTGATTGGCTGCAGATGTCCAACATTTAACAAAAAAAGCAGGAAGCCGAGAGACAGGTGGGAGCCCCGAGAAGCATAGACCATTGATTGGTGATTATTTACCTTTTTACTATTTGACACCATTTCTGAGCTATTTTTTTTTTTTGTGTAAAAACGCTTTAAGTGTCCGGTGAAAGTCTACCATGAGGATAGCCGGGGCCACCAGCTGTGGGGCTATGACCAGTATTTGAGAATTCTGCTTCTTAATAGAAACCTTTGCAGCCATTTTCTTTCTCTTTGAAGTCTATCTGGAGCCCATTGTAAACATCATAGTAAAAGAGCAATCCAAGCCGCTGGGATTATTGATCATATTCGAAGTTACTAATATTTCTATGCTGTCCAACTCCATGATGTACGAAGTGAGATACACGCGAGATGAAAGCAGCGTGCCAAAAACTGAGAGGTTTCAAAAGGTAAGAACACAAGGTAACGAGGAGTAATGTGGGTGTACAATGACATCACTGCACTAAACGAGGCATAAAATGGTCGTACAATGACATCACTGCACTAAACGAGGCATAAAATGGTCGTACAATGACATCACTGCACCAAACGAGGCATAAAATGGTCGTACAATGACATCACTGCACTAAACGAGGCATAAAATGGTCGTACAATGACATCACTGCACTAAACGAGGCATAAAATGCTCGTACAATGACATCACTGCACTAAACGAGGCATCAAATGGTCGTACAATGACATCACTGCACTAAACGAGGCATAAAATGGTCGTACAATGACATCACTGCACTAAACGAGGCATAAAATGGTCGTACAATGACATCACTGCACTAAACGAGGCATAAAATGGTCGTACAATGACATCACTGCACTAAACGAGGCATAAAATGGTCGTACAATGACATCACTGCACTAAACGAGGCATAAAATGGTTGTACAATGACATCACTGCACTAAAGGAGGCATAAAATGGTCGTACAATGACATCACTGCACTAAACGAGGCATAAAATGGTCGTACAATGACATCACTGCACTAAATGAGGCATAAAATGGTCGTACAATGACATCACTGCCCTAAACGAGGCATAAAATGGTCGTACAATGACATCACTGCACTAAATGAGGCATAAAATGGTCGTACAATGACATCACTGCCCTAAACGAGGCATAAAATGGTCGTACAATGACATCACTGCACTAAATGAGGCATAAAATGGTCGTACAATGACATCACTGCCCTAAACGAGGCATAAAATGGTCGTACAATGACATCACTGCACTAAACGAGGCATAAAATGGTCGTACAATGACATCACTGCACTAAACGAGGCATAAAATGGTCGTACAATGACATCACTGCCCTAAACGAGGCATAAAATGGTCGTACAATGACATCACTGCACTAAACGAGGCATAAAATGGTCGTACAATGACATCACTGCCCTAAACGAGGCATAAAATGGTCGTACAATGACACATCAATGCATTAAACAAGGCAGAATGTGAGCGTACGATGACATCACGGCAATAAACAAGGTGTAATGTGAGCGTACGATGACATCACTGTACTAAACGACGTATACTGTGGGCATACGGTGACATCACTGCACTCGTAGTTTACTTTCTAATCGACGGCCTGTTTGTTTTCATTCAGGTACCAGTACAGCAGGGCTACGTGAAACTTTTCCTCTATGGCGTTATCAAAGGGGCTGAGTACACACTTAGTGTGAGAGCCAAAGCAGATGAGTTTTATGACGGCTACTGGAGTCATTGGGCCGATGATGTTCACATTAAGATATCAAATGGTGAGTACACAGTGAAAACACAGAAGCTGCCATCCGTCCTGCACCACAGCTAGGTGGCAGTAGAGAGCAGCATTTCTCTAAAGGGTGACAGTGTAGAACAGCACTTTAACAGACAGCAGTAAAGAGCAATATATATTCAATAGGTCAATAGGTGGCACATGAGAGCAGCACTTCCTTAGTAGTTTAGAATAGAGAGAAGCACTTGTGTTGGCATTAAAGAAACAGCACTTTACTAATAGGTGGTAGTAGAGGGCGGCACTTCAGTAAAAAGTGACAGCAGTTCAGTAACGGGTGGCAGCACAGAGCAGCAGTTCAGTAACGGGTGGCAGCAGAGCGGTGCTTCAGTATCAGGTGGCAGCAGAGAGCGGTGCTTCAGTAACGGGTGGCAGCAGAGAGCGGTGCTTCAGTAAAGGGTGGCAGCAGAGAGCGGTGCTTCAGTAAAGGGTGGCAGCAGAGAGCGGTGCTTCAGTAACGGGTGGCAGCAGAGAGCAGTGCTTCAGTAACGGGTGGCAGCAGAGCGGTGCTTCAGTATCAGGTGGCAGCAGAGAGCGGTGCTTCAGTAACGGGTGGCAGCAGAGAGCGGTGCTTCAGTATCAGGTGGCAGCAGAGCGGTGCTTCAGTAACGGGTGGCAGCAGAGAGCGGTGCTTCAGTATCAGGTGGCAGCAGAGAGCGGTGCTTCAGTATCAGGTGGCAGCAGAGAGCGGTGCTTCAGTAACGGGTGGCAGCACAGAGCAGCAGTTCAGTAACGGGTGGCAGCAGAGAGCTGCGCTTCAGTAAAGGGTGGCAGCAGAGAGCGGTGCTTCAGTAACGGGTGGCAGCAGAGAGCAGTGCTTCAGTAACGGGTGGCAGCAGAGAGCGGTGCTTCAGTAATGGGTGGCAGCAGAGAGCGGCTCTTCAGTAAGAGGTGGCAGCAGAGAGCAGCAGTTCAGTAACGGGTGGCAGCAGAGAGCGGCGCTTCAGTAACGGGTGGCAGCAGAGAGCGGCGCTTCAGTAACGGGTGGCAGCAGAGAGCAGCAGTTCAGTAACGGGTGGCAGCACAGAGCAGCACTTCAGTAATGGGTGGCAGCAGAGAGCGGTGCTTCAGTAACGGGTGGCAGCAGAGAGCTGCGCTTCAGTAATGGGTGGCAGCAGAGAGCAGCACATCAATAACGGGTGGCAGCAGAGAGCAGCGCTTCAGTAACCGGTGGCAGCAGAGAGCGGCACTTCAGTTACGGGTGGCAGCAGAGAGCGGCACTTCAGTTACGGGTGGCAGCAGAGAGCTGCGCTTCAGTAACGGGTGGCAGCAGAGAGCAGTGCTTCAGTAACCGGTGTCAGCAGAGAGCTGCGCTTCAGTAACGGGTGGCAGCAGAGAGCAGTGCTTCAGTAACGGGTGGCAGCAGAGAGCAGCACATCAATAACGGGTGGCAGCAGAGAGCAGCACATCAATAACAGGTGGCAGCAGAGAGCGGCGCTTCAGTAACCGGTGTCAACAGAGAGCGGCGCTTCAGTAACGGGTGGCAGCAGAGAGCAGTGCTTCAGTAACGGGTGGCAGCAGAGAGCAGCACATCAATAACGGGTGGCAGCAGAGAGCAGCGCTTCAGTAACCGGTGGCAGCAGAGAGCGGCACTTCAGTTACGGGTGGCAGCAGAGAGCTGCGCTTCAGTAACGGGTGGCAGCAGAGAGCGGCGCTTCAGTAACGGGTGGCAGCAGAGAGCGGCGCTTCAGTAACGGGTGGCAGCAGAGAGCGGCTCTTCAGTAACAGGTGGCAGCAGAGAGCGGCGCTTCAGTAACAGGTGGCAGCAGAGAGCGGCTCTTCAGTAACAGGTGGCAGCAGAGAGCCGTGTTCAGTAACGGGTGGCAGCCGAGAGCGGCACTTCAGTAACCGGTGGCAGCAGAGAGCTGCGCTTCAGTAACGGGTGGCAGCAGAGAGCGGCGCTTCAGTAACGGGTGGCAGCAGAGAGCGGCGCTTCAGTAACGGGTGGCAGCAGAGAGCGGTGCTTCAGTAACGGGTGGCAGCCGAGAGCGGCACTTCAGTAACGGGTGGCAGCAGAGAGCGGCACTTCAGTAACGGGTGGCAGCAGAGAGCGGCGCTTCAGTAACGGGTGGCAGCAGAGAGCGGCGCTTCAGTAACGGGTTGCAGCAGAGAGTGGCGCTTTAGTAACGGCTGGCAGCAGAGAGCTGCGCTTCAGTAACGGGTGGCAGCAGAGAGCTGCGCTTCAGTAACGGGTGGCAGCAGAGAGCTGCGCTTCAGTAACGGGTGGCAGCAGAGAGCGGCTCTTCAGTAACAGGTGGCAGCAGAGAGCGGTGCTTCAGTAACGGGTGGCAGCAGAGAGCTGCGCTTCAGTAACGGGTGGCAGCAGAGAGCGGCGCTTCAGTAACGGGTGGCAGCAGAGAGCTGCGCTTCAGTAACGGGTGGCAGCAGAGAGCTGCGCTTCAGTAATGGGTGGCAGCCGAGAGCGGCGCTTCAGTAACGGGTGGCAGCAGAGAGCGGCTCTTCAGTAACGGGTGGCAGCAAAGAGCTGCGCTTCAGTAACGGGTGGCAGCAGAGAGCGGCGCTTCAGTAACGGGTGGCAGCAGAGAGCGGCGCTTCAGTAACGGGTGGCAGCAGAGAGCTGTGCTTCAGTAACGGGTGGCAGCAGAGAGCAGTGCTTCAGTAACGGGTGGCAGCAGAGAGCAGCTCTTCAGTAACGGGTGGCAGCAGATAGCTGCGCTTCAGTAACGGGTGGCAGCAGAGAGCGGTGCTTCACTAACGGGTGGCAGCAGAGAGCTGCGCTTCAGTAACGGGTGGCAGCAGAGAGCAGCGCTTCAGTAACGGGTGGCAGCAGAGAGCTGCGCTTCAGTAACGGGTGGCAGCAGAGAGCTGCGCTTCAGTAATGGGTGGCAGCAGAGAGCGGCGGTTCAGTAACGGGTGGCAGCAGAGAGCGGCGCTTCAGTAACGGGTGGCAGCAGAGAGCGGTGCTTCAGTAACGGGTGGCAGCCGAGAGCGGCGCTTCAGTAACGGGTGGCAGCCGAGAGCGGCACTTCAGTAACGGGTGGCAGCAGAGAGCGGCGCTTCAGTAACGGGTGGCAGCAGAGAGCGGCGCTTCAGTAACGGGTGGCAGCAGAGAGCTGCGCTTCAGTAAAGGGTGGCAGCAGAGAGCTGCGCTTCAGTAACGGGTGGCAGCAGAGAGCTGCGCTTCAGTAACGGGTGGCAGCAGAGAGCGGCTCTTCAGTAACAGGTGGCAGCAGAGAGCGGTGCTTCAGTAACGGGTGGCAGCAGAGAGCTGCGCTTCAGTAACGGGTGGCAGCAGAGAGCGGCGCTTCAGTAACGGGTGGCAGCAGAGAGCTGCGCTTCAGTAACGGGTGGCAGCAGAGAGCTGCGCTTCAGTAATGGGTGGCAGCCGAGAGCGGCGCTTCAGTAACGGGTGGCAGCAGAGAGCGGCTCTTCAGTAACGGGTGGCAGCAAAGAGCTGCGCTTCAGTAACGGGTGGCAGCAGAGAGCGGCGCTTCAGTAACGGGTGGCAGCAGAGAGCGGCGCTTCAGTAACGGGTGGCAGCAGAGAGCAGTGCTTCAGTAACGGGTGGCAGCAGAGAGCAGCTCTTCAGTAACGGGTGGCAGCAGATAGCTGCGCTTCAGTAATGGGTGGCAGCAGAGAGCGGCGCTTCAGTAACAGGTGGCAGCAGAGAGCGGTGCTTCACTAACGGGTGGCAGCAGAGAGCTGCGCTTCAGTAACGGGTGGCAGCAGAGAGCAGCGCTTCAGTAACGGGTGGCAGCAGAGAGCTGCGCTTCAGTAACGGGTGGCAGCAGAGAGCTGCGCTTCAGTAACGGGTGGCAGCAGAGAGCGGCAGTTCAGTAACGGGTGGCAGCAGAGAGCGGCGCTTCAGTGACGGGTGGCAGCAGAGAGCGGCGCTTCAGTAACGGGTGGCAGCCGAGAGCGGCGCTTCAGTAACGGGTGGCAGCAGAGAGCGGCGCTTCAGTAACGGGTGGCAGCAGAGAGCGGCGCTTCAGTAACGGGTGGCAGCAGAGAGCGGCGCTTCAGTAACGGGTGGCAGCAGAAAGCTGCGCTTCAGTAACCGGTGGCAGCCGAGAGCGGCACTTCAGTAACGGGTGGCTGCAGAGAGCAGCGCTTCACTAACGAGTGGCAGCAGAGAGCGGCGCTTCAGTAACGGGTGGCAGCAAAGAGCAGCGCTTCAGTAACGGGTTACAGCAGAGAGCTGCACTTCAGTAACGGGTGGCAGCAGAGAGCGGCGCTTCAGTAACGGGTGGCAGCAGAGAGCGGTGATTCAGTAACGGGTGGCAGCAGAGAGCGGTTCTTCAGTAACGGTTGGCAGCAGAGAGCAGCTCTTCAGTAACAGATGGCAGCAGAGAGCGGCGCTTCAGTAACGGGTGTCAGCAGAGAGCGGCGCTTCAGTAACGGGTGTCAGCAGAGAGCTGCTCTTCAGTAACAGGTGGCAGCAGAGAGCTGCGCTTCAGTAACGGGTGGCAGCAGAGAGCGGCGCTTCAGTAACGGGTGGCAGCAGAGAGCGGCTCTTCAGTAACAGGTGGCAGCAGAGAGCGGCTCTTCAGTAACAGGTGGCAGCAGAGAGCGGCTCTTCAGTAACAGGTGGCAGCAGAGAGCGGTGTTCAGTAACGGGTGGCAGCCGAGAGCGGCACTTCAGTAACCGGTGGCAGCAGAGAGCGGCGCTTCAATAACGGGTGGCAGCAGAGAGCGGGGCTATAGTAACGGGTGGCAGCAGAGAGCAGCGCTTCAGTAACGGGTGGCAGCAGAGAGCTGCCCTTCAGTAACGGGTTACAGCAGAGAGCGGCGCTTCAATAACGGGTGGCAGCAGAGAGCTGCGCTTCAGTAACGGGTGGCAGCAGAGAGCTGCGCTTCAGTAACGGGTGGCAGCAGAGAGCTGCGCTTCAGTAACGGGTGGCAGCAGAGAGCGGCTCTTCAGTAACAGGTGGCAGCAGAGAGCGGTGCTTCAGTAACGGGTGGCAGCAGAGAGCTGCGCTTCAGTAACGGGTGGCAGCAGAGAGCGGCGCTTCAGTAGCGGGTGGCAGCAGAGAGCTGCGCTTCAGTAACAGGTGGCAGCAGAGAGCTGCGCTTCAGTAACGGGTGGCAGCAGAGAGCGGTGATTCAGTAATGGGTGGCAGCAGAGAGCGGTTCTTCAGTAACGGTTGGCAGCAGAGAGCAGCTCTTCAGTAACAGATGGCAGCAGAGAGCGGCGCTTCAGTAACGGGTGTCAGCAGAGAGCGGCGCTTCAGTAACGGGTGTCAGCAGAGAGCTGCTCTTCAGTAACAGGTGGCAGCAGAGAGCTGCGCTTCAGTAACGGGTGGCAGCAGAGAGCGGCGCTTCAGTAACAGGTGGCAGCAGAGAGCGGCTCTTCAGTAACAGGTGGCAGCAGAGAGCGGCTCTTCAGTAACAGGTGGCAGCAGAGAGCGGCTCTTCAGTAACAGGTGGCAGCAGAGAGCGGTGTTCAGTAACGGGTGGCAGCCGAGAGCGGCACTTCAGTAACCGGTGGCAGCAGAGAGCGGCGCTTCAATAACGGGTGGCAGCAGAGAGCGGCGCTTCAGTAACGGGTGGCAGCAGAGAGCGGTGCTTCAGTAACGGGTGGCAGCAGAGAGCAGCAGTTCAGTAACGGGTGGTAGCAGAGAGCAGTGCTTCAGTAACAGGTGGCAGCAGAGAGCGGCTCTTCAGTAACAGGTGGCAGCAGAGAGCGGCACTTCAGTAACGGGTGGCAGCAGAGAGCAGCACTTCAGTAACGGGTGGCAGCAGAGAGCGGCGCTTCAGTAACGGGTGGCAGCAGAGAGCTGCGCTTCAGTAACAGGTGGCAGCAGAGAGCGGCGCTTAAGTAACGGATGGCAGCAGAGAGCGGCGCTTCAGTAACGGGTGGCAGCAGAGAGCGGCTCTTCAGTAACAGGTGGTAGCAGAGAGCGGCGCTTCAGTAACAGGTGGCAGCAGAGAGCGGCTCTTCAGTAACAGGTGGCAGCAGAGAGTGGCTCTTCAGTAACAGGTGGCAGCAGAGAGCGGCTCTTCAGTAACGAGTGGCAGCAGAGAGCGGTGTTCAGTAACAGGTGGCAGTAGAGAGCGGTGTTCAGTAACGGGTGGCAGCAGAGAGCTGCTCTTCAGTAATGGGTGGCAGCAGAGAGCTGCTCTTCAGTAACGGGTGGCAGCAGAGAGCGGTGCTTCAGTAACGGGTGGCAGCAGAGAGCAGCAGTTCAGTAACGGGTGGTAGCAGAGAGCAGTGCTTCAGTAACAGGTGGCAGCAGAGAGCGGCTCTTCAGTAACAGGTGGCAGCAGAGAGCGGCACTTCAGTAACGGGTGGCAGCAGAGAGCAGCACTTCAGTAACGAGTGGCAGCAGAGAGCGGCGCTTCAGTAACGGGTGGCAGCAGAGAGCGGCGCTTCAGTAACTGGTGGCAGCAGAGAGCGGCTCTTCAGTAACGGGTGGCAGCAGAGAGCAGCGCTTCAGTAACGGGTTGCAGCAGAGAGCTGCACTTCAGTAACGGGTGGCAGCAGAGAGCGGCGCTTCAGTAACGGGTGGCAGCAGAGAGCTGCGCTTCAGTAACGGGTGGCAGCAGAGAGCTGCGCTTCAGTAACGGGTGGCAGCAGAGAGCTGCGCTTCAGTAACGGGTGGCAGCAGAGAGCGGCTCTTCAGTAACAGGTGGCAGCAGAGAGCGGTGCTTTAGTAACGGGTGGCAGCAGAGAGCTGCGCTTCAGTAACGGGTGGCAGCAGAGAGCGGCGCATCAGTAACGGGTGGCAGCAGAGAGCTGCGCTTCAGCAACTGGTGGCAGCAGAGAGCTGCGCTTCAGCAACGGGTGGCAGCCGAGAGCGGAGCTTCAGTAACGGGTGGCAGCAGAGAGCGGCGCTTCAGTAACGGGTGGCAGCAAAGAGCTGCGCTTCAGTAACGGGTGGCAGCAGAGAGCGGCGCTTCATTAACGGGTGGCAGCAGAGAGCGGCGCTTCAGTAACGGGTGGTAGCCGAGAGCGGCGCTTCAGTAACGGGTGGCAGCCGAGAGCGGCGCTTCAGTAACGGGTGGCAGCAGAGAGCGGCGCTTCAGTAACGGGTGGCAGCAGAGAGCTGCGCTTCAGTAACGGGTGGCAGCAGAGAGCGGCGCATCAGTAACGGGTGGCAGCAGAGAGCTGCGCTTCAGCAACTGGTGGCAGCAGAGAGCTGCGCTTCAGCAACGGGTGGCAGCCGAGAGCGGCGCTTCAGTAACGGGTGGCAGCAGAGAGCGGCGCTTCAGTAACGGGTGGCAGCAAAGAGCTGCGCTTCAGTAACGGGTGGCAGCAGAGAGCAGCGCTTCAGTAACGGGTGGCAGCAGAGAGCTGCGCTTCAGTAACAGGTGGCAGCAGAGAGCGGCGCTTAAGTAACGGATGGCAGCAGAGAGCGGCGCTTCAGTAACGGGTGGCAGCAGAGAGCGGCTCTTCAGTAACAGGTGGCAGCAGAGAGCGGCGCTTCAGTAACAGGTGGCAGCAGAGAGCGGCTCTTCAGTAACAGGTGGCAGCAGAGAGCGGCTCTTCAGTAACAGGTGGCAGCAGAGAGCGGCTCTTCAGTAACGGGTGGTAGCAGAGAGCAGTGCTTCAGTAACAGGTGGCAGCAGAGAGCGGCTCTTCAGTAACAGGTGGCAGCAGAGAGCGGCACTTCAGTAACGGGTGGCAGCAGAGAGCGGCGCTTCAGTAACGGGTGGCAGCAGAGAGCAGCACTTCAGTAACAGGTGGCAGCAGAGAGCGGTGCTTTAGTAACGGGTGGCAGCAGAGAGCTGCGCTTCAGTAACGGGTGGCAGCAGAGAGCGGCGCATCAGTAACGGGTGGCAGCAGAGAGCTGCACTTCAGTAATGGGTGGCAGCAGAGAGCGGCTCTTCAGTAACAAGTGGCAGCAGAGAGCTGCGCTTCAGTAACAGGTGGCAGCAGAAAGCGGTGCTTCAGTAACGGGTGGCAGCCGAGAGCGGCGCTTCAGTAACGGGTGGCAGCAGAGAGCGGCGCTTCATTAACGGGTGGCAGCAGAGAGCGGTGCTTCAGTAACGGGTGGCAGCAGAGATGCTTCAGTAACGGGTGGCAGCAGAGAGCTGCGCTTCAGTAACGGGTGGCAGCAGAGAGCGGCGCTTCAGTAACGGGTGGCAGCAGAGAGCGGCTCTTCAGTAACAGGTGGCAGCAGAGATGCTTCAGTAACGGGTGGCAGCAGAGAGCTGCGCTTCAGTAACGGGTGGCAGCAGAGAGCGGCGCTTCATTAACGGGTGGCAGCAGAGAGCGGCGCTTCAGTAACGGGTGGCAGCAGAGCAGCACTTCAGTAACAGGAGGCAGCAGAGAGCGGTGCTTCAGTAACGGGTGGCAGCAGAGAGCGGTGCTTCAGTAACGGGTGGCAGCAGAGAGCTGCGCTTCAGTAACGGGTGGCAGCCGAGAGCGGTGTTCAGTAACGGGTGGCAGCAGAGAGCGGTGCTTCAGTAACGGGTGGCAGCAGAGAGCTGCGCTTCAGTAACGGGTGGCAGCAGAGAGCAGTGCTTCAGTAACGGGTGGCAGCAGAGAGCGGCGCTTCAGTAACGGGTGGCAGCAGAGAGCGGCTCTTCAGTAACAGGTGGCAGCAGAGAGCGGCGCTTAAGTAACGGATGGCAGCAGAGAGCGGCGCTTCAGTAACGGGTGGCAGCAGAGAGCGGCTCTTCAGTAACGGGTGGCAGCAGAGAGCGGCGCTTCAGTAACGGGTGGCAGCAGAGAGCGGCTCTTCAGTAACAGGTGGCAGCAGAGAGCGGCTCTTCAGTAACGGGTGGCAGCAGAGAGCGGCTCTTCAGTAACAGGTGGCAGCAGAGAGCGGCTCTTCAGTAACAGGTGGCAGCAGAGAGCGGCTCTTCAGTAACGGGTGGCAGCAGAGAGCGGCTCTTCAGTAACGGGTGGCAGCAGAGAGCTGCGCTTCAGTAATGGGTGGCAGCAGAGAGCTGCTCTTCAGTAACAGGTGGCAGCAGAGAGCGGCTCTTCAGTAACGGGTGGCAGCAGAGAGCGGCTCTTCAGTAACGGGTGGCAGCAGAGAGCGGTGCTTCAGTAATGGGTGGCAGCAGAGAGCTGCACTTCAGTAACGGGTGGCAGCAGAGAACAGTGCTTCAGTAACAGGTGGCAGCAGAGAGCGGTGCTTCAGTAACGGGTGGCAGCAGAGAGCGGTGCTTCAGTAATGTGTGGCAGCAGAGAGCTGCGCTTCAGTAATGGGTGGCAGCAGAGAGCGGTGCTTCAGTAACGGGTGGCAGCAGAGAGCGGTGCTTCAGTAACGCGTAGCAGCAGAGAGCTGCACTTCAGTAACGGGTGGCAGCAGAGAGCGGCGCTTCATTAACAGGTGGCAGCAGAGAGCGGTGCTTCAGTAACAGGTGGCAGCAGAGATGCTTCAGTAACGGGTGGCAGCAGAGCGGCACTTCAGTAACAGGTGGCAGCAGAGAGCGGTGCTTCAGTAATGGGTGGCAGCAGAGAGCGGCTCTTCAGTAACAGGTGGCAGCCGAGAGCGGCGCTTCAGTAACGGGTGGCAGCAGAGAGCGGCGCTTCATTAACGGGTGGCAGCAGAGAGCGGTGCTTCAGTAACGGGTGGCAGCAGAGTGCGGCGCTTCAGTAATGGGTTGCAGCAGAGAGCGGTGCTTCAGTAACGGGTGGCAGCAGAGTGCGGGGCTTCAGTACCGGGAGGCAGCAGAGAGCGGCACTTCAGTAACGGGTGGCAGCAGAGAGCGGTGCTTCAGTAACGGGTGGCAGCAGAGAGCTGTGCTTCAGTAATGGGTGGTAGCAGAGAGCGGCGCTTCAGTAACGGGTGGCAGCAGAGCGGCACTTCAGTGACAGGTGGCAGCAGAGAGCGGTGCTTCAGTAACGGGTGGCAGCAGAGAGCTGCGCTTCAGTAATGGGTGGCAGCAGAGAGAGGTGCTTCAGTAACGGGTGGCAGCAGAGCAGCACTTCAGTGACAGGTGGCAGCAGAGAGCGGTGCTTCAGTAACGGGTGGCAGCAGAGAGCTGCGCTTCAGTAATGGGTGGCAGCAGAGAGCGGTGCTTCAGTAACGGGTGGCAGCAGAGAGCGGTGCTTCAGTAACGGGTGGCAGCAGAGAGCGGTGCTTCAGTAACGGGTGGCAGCAGAGAGCGGCGCTTCAGTAACGGGTGGCAGCAGAGAGCAGTGCTTCAGTAACAGGTGGCTGCAGAGAGCAGTGCTTCAGTAACGGGTGGCAGCAGAGAGCGGTGCTTCTATAACGAGTGGCAGCAGAGAGCGGTGCTTCTATAACGAGTGGCAGCAGAGAGCGGTGCTTCAGTAACGGGTGGCCACAGAGAGCTGTACTTCAGTAATGGGTGGCAGCAGAGAGCGGCACTTCAGTAATGGGTGGCAGCAGAGAGCGGCTCTTCAGTAACAGGTGGCAGCAGAGAGCTGCGCTTCAGTAACAGGTGGCAGCAGAGAGCGGCGCTTCAGTAACGGGTGGCCACAGAGAGCGGCACTTCAGTAATGGGTGGCAGCAGAGAGCGGCTCTTCAGTAACAGGTGGCAGCAGAGAGCTGCGCTTCAGTAACAGGTGGCAGCAGAGAGCGGTGCTTCAGTAACGGGTGGCAGCCGAGAGCGGCGCTTCAGTAACGGGTGGCAGCAGAGAGCGGCGCTTCATTAACGGGTGGCAGCAGAGAGCGGTGCTTCAGTAACGGGTGGCAGCCGAGAGCGGCGCTTCAGTAACGGGTGGTAGCAGAGAGCGGTGCTTCATTAACGGGTGGCAGCAGAGAGCGGCGCTTCATTAACGGGTGGCAGCAGAGAGCGGCGCTTCAGTACCGGGAGGCAGCAGAGAGCAGCACTTCAGTAACGGGTGGCAGCAGAGAGCGGTGCTTCAGTAACGGGTGGCAGCAGAGAGCGGTGCTTCTATAACGAGTGGCAGCAGAGAGCGGTGCTTCAGTAACGGGTGGCAGCAGAGAGCGGTGCTTTAGTAACGGGTGGCAGCAGAGAGCGGTGCTTCAGTAACGAGTGGCAGCAGAGAGCTGTGCTTCAGTAATGGGTGGTAGCAGAGAGCGGTGCTTCAGTAACAGGTGGCAGCAGAGAGCGGTGCTTCAGTAACGGGTGGCAGCAGAGCGGCACTTCAGTGACAGGTGGCAGCAGAGAGCGGTGCTTCAGTAACGGGTGGCAGCAGAGAGCTGCACTTCAGTAATGGGTGGCAGCAGAGAGCGGTGCTTTAGTAACGGGTGGCAGCAGAGAGCTGCACTTCAGTAATGGGTGGCAGCAGAGAGCTGCACTTCAGTAATGGGTGGCAGCAGAGAGCGGTGCTTCAGTAACGGGTGGCAGCAGAGAGCGGCGCTTCAGTAACGGGTGGCAGCAGAGAGCGGTGCTTCAGTAACGGGTGGCAGCAGAGAGCGGTGCTTCAGTAACGGGTGGCAGAGAGCGGTGCTTCAGTAACGGGTGGCAGCAGAGAGCGGCGCTTCAGTAACGGGTGGCAGCAGAGAGCGGTGCTTCAGTAACGGGTGGCAACAGAGAGCGGTGCTTCAGTAACGGGTGGCAGCAGAGAGCGGTGCTTCAGTAACGGGTGGCAGCAGAGAGCGGTGCTTCAGTATCAGGTGGCAGCAGAGCGGTGCTTCAGTAACGGGTGGCAGCAGAGAGCGGTGCTTCAGTATCAGGTGGCAGCAGAGAGCGGCGCTTCAGTAACGGGTGGCAGCAGAGAGCGGTGCTTCAGTATCAGGTGGCAGCAGAGAGCGGCGCTTCAGTAACGGGTGGCAGCAGCACTTCAGTAACTGTTCACTAAAAACAAACCTTTATTTTGTCAGTTGATGTTCAGTATATCATCTTGTACGTGATTTGCGGCCTGATCCCAGTTGCTGCCATCATCCTGATAACTACATGTCAGAGAAGGTAAGCGACATTTTGAAGCTT
The DNA here is from genome assembly GCF_046119375.1 of Phyllobates terribilis. Lineage (NCBI taxonomy): Eukaryota > Metazoa > Chordata > Amphibia > Anura > Dendrobatidae > Phyllobates > Phyllobates terribilis. Next base: position 583,776,525 of record NW_027362771.1, read on the forward strand.
ATGACATGAGAAAATCAAACTCAATGACTGAGCCCCATCTCCTGTAACGCCGCAGGTTCCTCAAGAAGAAGGTATGGCCGAAAGTACCGAGCCCAGAACATCATTTCAAGGAGCTATACACAACTCATAAAGGCAATTTCAAGGTACAGACAAAGCCTCTTATGGAACATGATAGTAAATAGATAAAATGATACCTGCGTTGCTCATTTTCCATATTTTCTATTTTGTGACAGCTGTGGTTAGATCAAACAGACTCCTACCTCATGTGGATCTCCAGAAACATCTATCATGAAGGCCCAATCTCTACACTCGAGGTCCTGTCCGAACTTCCTATTCCCCCACCTCTTCCTTCAACACCACCGCTCTCCAAGGACAGCTATGTGACCCTGGACAAGACTTTTCTGCCCCAGCTTCCAGCATGGATGGTCACTCAGAGACAAATAGATGCCCAATTGGAGCTGCTGAGTCTTACAGAGACTCCAGGCCAGGAGAAGACCTCCATGGACGAGGGTAGAGCAGAAGGAGACGTGGTGGAGATGACTGCTGAGGAGGTCCCTCCTGTGGAGGAGAGCAAGAGATATCCTATCAAAGAAAAGCCGTGCTCTCTGACCATGCAGAGAGAAGACTTCCTGAACTCTGAGGATGGTAAGCCGAGTCCAGGATCCAGCTTTGAGTACACAGCCTTAGAGACGTGTGAGGGACTGTTATCCCCCAGGACACGCTCCATTCCTCCGCGCCAGCCTCTGAAGTATGCTTACCTACTCATGTCCGAATCAGGGGAAAAAAGTCCTCCACCATCTCCAAACATTTACCAGAACAGCATCTGTGTCCAATTACCGACCCACATCTACTCCCAGTGCTGAGAAGAAGCCATGGACGAAGTCTGCAGAACATATAGAAATACTGTAGAAAGACAGAGGACTGTGCATGGTCTGTGGATATACTATGGGGTTTGGACATATTGTAAGATATGCACAATCCATTCACAAAGCTTCACTCAGTGTTTCTATGTCTTCTCGACTTTTGCGCTCTCTTTGCTCTTAGCCTAGTTTCTACATTGCAGCAACCTGCGACTGTTCTCTCCACAACATCTAGTTTCCCATGGCAGGATACAGTCATATGTTATATCCCTTTCCTCGGATGCATGATTGCATGCACACAGACATACGCTTGGCCCATCCTTGTGTGGGCAACAACTAGAGAATATCCAATGAAGCAAAGTGACTCTATATACAGTATACCCACCAGGGCGTTTCTTGATCTGACCAACAAAAGATGTTTTACAGGGTCACAGACAATCGGCTTTTGACTCTGCAGAGCTGATATTGAGTTAGGATATACAGTCACATAGTCAGTATGTCTATGTACCCCCACATGTAGGCCGAGAACTGATCCCATACTGCCGTGTTGTAGCCCCAACCTCTGTATATAGACCCCTGCAGTGTAATCCCCTCCTGCTGCAGGTATAGTCTGATAAGCCACTGTGAATACCTTTTTGTCTTTTTTTACCACTTTTTGTAATAAATATGTTTTTGGTTTTTTTACCACGCTGTACTCAGTTATTTTATTCTACTACATATGACAAAACTGCATAATCCGAGTAACTGGTGTATTAGTGCTGAAAAAGAATAGGGCCGAGTATTGGGAAAATGTGGGGGTGAAAACCGTTTACCAGCCTCACCTACCGAAACCTAGACATCAACACAGGAAGAGTATAGGAAACCCACTTTATTTGCCATCGAATTATTGGTTCGCTCTGGTCTTGATCTTTCTTGACTAAAGTAATTTTATTGTGCCAAAGTCAGCACAAAGCGCTACACACTATTTGACAGGTTTCCTAAAGAGAGAGACTGAGTCACTGTGTACATTACATTACTCATACTGTATTATACTTCAGAGCTGCGCTCACTATTCTGCTGGTGCAGTTACTGTGTACATACATTACATTACTTATCCTGCACTAATCCTCAGTTACATCCTTTATTATACTCAATATCAATATACTTCAGAGCTGCGCTCACTATTATGCTGGTGCAGTCACTGTGTACATACATTACACTACTTATCCTGCACTGATCCTGAGTTACATCCTATATTATACTCCAGAGCTGTATTCACTATTCTGCTGGTGCAGTCACTGTGTACATACATTACAGTCATGGCCAAAAGTATTGAGAATGAGACAAATAGTAATTTTTCCAAAGTTTACTGCTTCATTTTTTGTAATGGCAATTTGCATATACTCCTGGATGTCAAAGAGTGATCAGCTTAACAGCAATTACTGTACTTGCAAAGTCAATATTTGCCCAGAAAATGAACTTTAACCCCCAAAACACATTTCAACATCATTGCAGTCCTGCCTTAAAAGGAGCAGCTAACATCGTTTTAGTGATTGATCCATTAACACAGGTGTGGGTGTTGATGAGGACAGGGCTGGCGATCAATCAGTCATGATTAAGTAAGAATGACATCACTGGACACTTTAAAAGGAGGCTGGTTCTTGGTATCATTGTTTCTCTTCAGTTAACCATGGTTATCTCTAAAGAAACACGTGCAGCCATCATTGCACTGCACAAAAATGGCCTAACAGGGAAGAGTATCGCAGCTACAAAGATTGCACCTCAGTCAACAATCTATCGCATCATCAAGAACTTCAAGGAGAGAGCTTCCATTGTTGTCAAAAAGGCTCCAGGGCGCCCAAGAAAGACCAGCAAGCGCCAGGACCGTATCTTAAAACTGTTTCAGCTGCGGGATCGGACTACCAGCAGTGCCGAGCTTGCTCAGGAATGGCAGCAGGCTGGTGTGAGTGCTTCTGCACGCACTGTGAGGAGGAGACTCTTTGAGCAAGGGCTGGTTTCAAGGAGGGCAGCAAAGAAGCCACTTCTCTCCAGAAAAAACATCAGGGACCGACTGATATTCTGCAAAAGGTACAGGGAGTGGACTGCTGAGGACTGGGGCAAAGTCATTTTCTCTGATGAATCCCCTTTTCGATTGTTTGGGACATCTGGAAAACAGCTTATTCGGAGAAGAAGAGGTGAGCGCTACCACCAGTCTTGTCTCATGCCAACTGTAAAGCATCCTGAAACCATTCATGTGTGGGGTTGCTTCTCAGCCAAGGGAATAGGCTCACTCACAGTCTTGCCTAAAAACACAGCCATGAATAAAGAATGGTACCAGAATGTCCTCCAAGAGCAACTTCTCCCAACCGTCCAAGAGCAGTTTGGCGCCCAACAATGCCTTTTCCAGCATGATGGAGCACCTTGCCATAAAGCAAAGGTGATAACTAAATGGCTCATGGAACAAAACATAGAGATTTTGGGTCCATGGCCTGGAAACTCCCCAGATCTTAATCCCATTGAGAACTTGTGGTCAATCATCAAGAGACGGGTGGACAAACAAAAACCAACAAATTCTGGCAAAATGCAAGCATTGATTATGCAAGAATGGACTGCTATCAGTCAGGATTTGGTACAAAAGTTGATTGAGAGCATGCCAGGGAGAATTACAGAGGTCTTGAAGAAGAAGGGGCAACACTGCAATATTGACTTGCTGCATTAACTCATTCTAACTGTCAATATAACCTATTGGTACTCATAATATGATTGCAATTATATTTCGGTATGTGATATAAACATCAGACAAACACTAATAAAAACCAGAGGCCAGCAGATCATGTGAAAATATAATTTTGGTGTCATTCTCAAAACTTTTGGCCATGACTGTACATTACTGATCCTGTACTGATCCTGAGTTACATCCTGTATTATACTCCAGATCTGCACTCACTATTCTGCTGGTGCAGTCACTGTGTACATACATTACATTACTGATCCTGTACTGATCCTGAGTTACATCCTGTATTATACTCCAGAGCTGCACTCACTATTCTGCTGGTGCAGTTACTGTGTACATACATTACTTATCCTGCACTGATCCTGAGTTACATCCTTTACTATACTCAATATACTTCAGAGCTGCACTCATTATTCAGCTGGTTGTTTTTGAAAACCACCTTGTTATCAGACACATCCTTTACTGTGAGGTTCAGGTTCTGGGACGTGTTTCCAGCTTTCTTTCTTGATTTTCCTCTTTATGGGGCATCATCACTACTAAATGTGTTATAGACTGTGATGGGACTACTTGTGTTTGGCTCTTTCACACCTACAGTTAGGTCCAGAAATATTTGGACAGTGACACAAGTTTTGGCATTTTAGCTGTTTACCAAATCATATTCAAGATACAGTTATATAATCAATATGGGTGTAAAGTGCAGGCTCTCAGCTTTAATTTGAGGGTATTCACATCCTAATTGGAGTAAGGTTTTAGGAATTACAGCTGTTTAATACGTAGATGCCTCTTTTTTAAGGGATCATAAGTAATTGGACAAAAGCTCTTTAATGAGCTGCATGGGCTAGTCCCTCGTTAATCCATAATCAGTTAAGCAGGTAAAAGGTTTGGCGCTGATTCCAGGTGTGGCATTTGCATTTGGAAGCTGTTGCTGTGAACCCACAACATGCAGTCAAAGGAGCTCTCAAGGGAAAAGAAACAGACCATCATTAGGCTGAAAAAAAAGAGATGTTAGGGGTGGCCAAATCAACATTCTGCAAAAAAAAAGAGCACACTGCTGAGCTTGGGGGGAAAAAAATGCCTGGACATCCACAGAAGACAATAGTGGTGGATTGTCATGAGAGGACTCCGGTGGTGGTGGGGGGTCACAGATCCCACCGCTGCCACCAGTTTGTTAAGGATAACAACTGGGGGAGTCGCACAGATCCCACCACAGTAACCAGTTTGTCACGGATAACACCAGGGAGATCACCCAGATCCCACCGCTGCCACCAATATGTCATGAGAGGACGCCGGGGAAGGGTTCACACAGATGCCACCGCTGCCACCAGTTTGTCAAGGATAACAGCTGGGAAAGTCACACAGATCCCACTGCTGCTACCAGTTTGTCATGGATAACACCAGGGAGATCACGCAGATCAAACCGTCACCACCAGTTTGTCAGGGGACGCAACTCAGCTGCCTACAATCGTCAGGACAATTACGCAATTGACTGAAGAAGGATGGATGAGGCTGCGACTTCTTCTGCCACTAGCCCAGCCATTGGGGAGCCAACAGTGAGTGCATCACACTCCCAGCTCATGGAATATATACACACACCCCGATAAGGTCACTGCCAACTCCACAATAACGAAAGAACTACTACCTGCCACCACCAACCGTTCATACTGGCCGATTGGACACTGGTTACAGGTAGCGTATGGCTTCAGGGATGCGGTTTACAGAGCAAGAGGAACAGGGCTATTAAATGTTCTATATATAATCCGGAAAGGTAGGCAGTGTTTGTATATTTTTTATAAAGATGATACAAAATGGGAACAAACAATACGGTATATACAATTACATAAAATAAGAGATAACAAAAGGAAAATTACTAAACCTGTGTCACGGAAATGTCTCAGAGCTTAGCGAAGGGAGGTACTCCTTAGGAAAATGGACAGGACCCTCAGCAAGCTGTACCTTTCAGGGCTGGTAGTAACAAAAGCCTAAACTTTAATTTTTATTAGATCAAAGGTTCGCCCAAATACCTACCCTTGATGAGCTCATATGGAGGCTGGTTATGGGATGTGCCCCTGGAGGTCCCAAGATATTGTCGTTATCTTTCCTATTGCAATTTTACCTTTATATAGAGATGAAACATGACCTGGGTAGCATCATCCATCGGAACGTTAAGTTGGATGGGTTAGAATGGCCTTACAATGATGTGAGTGAATATGTTATGTTCGTCTCTTCTCTAAGACGCTGATAATATTTCTCGAATAAATATCGGATCAATCCCGCTTGATGATGGGGTCCAGAAGGCAGTTCTTTATCTACTACTTTCCGACCATCCTGACAGTCTATGGGATACACTTTCCCACCATCATGACAGGCTGTGGATGACACATTCCCATCACCATGATCGGCTAATGGTACCACTTTCCCACCATCCTGACTGGCTGTGGGACACACATTCCCACCACCCTCACAGGTTGAGGGTTCCACTTTTTCATCACCCTGGCAGGCAGTCAGTAACACCTTTCCCTCACCCTGACAGGCTGTGGGACACACTTTCCCACCACCCTCACAGGTTGAGGGTTCCACTTTTTCATCACCCTGGCAGGCAGTCAGTAACACCTTTCCCTCACCCTGACAGGCTGTGAGACACACTTTCTCACCACCCTCACAGGTTGAGGGTTCCACTTTTTCATCACCCTGGCAGGCAGTCAGTAACACCTTTCCCTCACCCTGACAGGCTGTGGGACACACTTTCCTACCATCCTGACAGGCTGGGCATAAAGTTTTCCCCGCATCCCATGATACCTCAGAAGCAGTGCTAATCATGGGGCAGCTACCACTGGCCATGTCACAGTAAGTCGTGGTCAGCTGCACAGCACCACCTGCTTCATGATCTCCATGCCTATTCCCATCGCCCTTAGCACTGATGCTTACTGTTTTTAGGGGATCCTGAGCAACATCACCCCACAATGTGACATAGCTGAGTTTTCCTGTACCACAAAACACATGATCATCATGCATGACATTGACACCCAAGTTATTTGAATCATATGAAGGGCCAGATCTGGGAGGGTTGTCAGGAAGGTATTGAGCAACCAACCATCACAGTCCCCAATAAAACATTTGTGGGGAGGTTCTCGGACACCCCCACTTCCCCTAACCCCCTTCTGGAATTCCAGTATAGGAAAACCCGGGCCATCGGTAATCGTTGGCCAACACCCCCAATCCCGGTGACAGTCAGGGTCTTTCCAGGGATAAGTTCTTCAGGGAACATAAACTCAGGGCGGATGAGAGTTCATTCTGCACCCATGAGCTTGGGAATTTAAAAAGGCCGGAACATCCAGGGAAGACAACAGTGGTGGATGGTCCCAGAATCCTTTCCATGATGAAGAAAAACCTCTTTACAACATCTACCCAAGTGAAGAACACTCTCCAAGAAGGAGGTGTCTCAGTATCTAAGTCTACCATAAAGAGAAGACTTCATAAGAGCAAATACAGAGGGTTCACCACAAGGTGCAAACCATTAATCAACCTTAAAAATAGAAAGGCCAGATTAGACTTTGCCAAAAGACATCTAAAGAAAAGGCCCAGGTCTGGACAAGCAAAGCAAAGATCAACCTGTACCAGAATGATGGGAGGAAGAACATGTGGAGAAGGCTTAGAACGACTCATGATCCAAAGCGCAGAACGTCCTCTGTAACACATGGTGGAGGCAGTCTGATGGCGCGGGCATGCCTGGCTTCCAATGGCATCGGGTCACTAGTGTTTATTGATGCTGTGACTGAAGACAGAAGCAGCCGGATGAATCCGGAAGTGTACAGGGCGATACATTCAACAAATGCAGTAAGGTTGAATGGATGGAGCTTCACAGGACAGATGGATAAATGATCCAAACCATACTGCGAAAGCAACCCAGGAGTTTTTTAAGGCAAAGATGTGGAATATTTTGCAATGGCCGAGTCATCTCCAGATCTCAACCCCATCGAGCAGCATTTCACATACTGAAGACAAAACTTAAAGGCTTTTTCCCACGAACAAAAGTTCATTTAATCAATAGTTCTTGGAACGATGATAATTTCCACAATTGGATGTGTGTAAATAAAATGTTCCTGTGCTGAGATAATCTTATAAATGTGCCCCTGCTGTGTACTGTGTAATGACTGTGTCTGACCGTGCAGGAACATGGTCTGATCATACCACAGCTCCTGGGCAGGGGAGGAAGCAAAAGAGTATACAGACAGGACAGCAGGGGATCACAGCTGATTCTTTCTTTGAAGTAAAACATTGTTTAAAAACTGACAGGGAAATGTTTTACCTCACTGAAAGAATCAGCTGTGATCCCCTTCTGTCCTGTCTGTATACTCTCTTTCTTCCTCCCCTACCCAGGAGCTGTGGTATGATCAGACCATGTTCCTGCACGGTCAGACACAGTCATTACACAGTACACAGCAGGGGCACATTTATAAGATTATCTCAGCACAGGAACATTTTATTTAAACACATTCAATTGTGGAAATTATCATCGTTCCAAGATCAAAATGAACTTTCGTTCGTGGGAAAACCCCTTTAACCCCTTTACCCCCGAGGGTGGTTTGCACATTAATGACCAGGCCAATTTTTACAATTCTGACCACTGTCACTTTATGAGGTAATTACTCTGGAACGCTTCAACGGATCCCCCTGATTCTGAGATTGTTTTTTCGTGACATATTGTACTTCATGATTGTGGTAAAATTTCTTCGATATCACTTGCGTTTATTTGTGAAAAAAACGGAAATTTGGTGAAAATTTTGAAAATTTTGCAATTTTCAAAATTTGAATTTTTATGCCCTTAAATCAGAGAGATATGTCACACAAAATAGTTAATAAATAACATTTCCCACATGTCTACTTTACATCAGCACAATTTTGGAACCAAAATTTTTTTTTGTTAGGGAGCTATAAGGGTTAAAAGTTGACCAGCGATTTCTCATTTTTCCAACAAAATTTACAAAACCATTTTTTTAGGGATCACATCACATTTGAAGTCACTTTGAGAGGTCTTTATGACAGAAAATACCCAAAAGTGACACCATTCTAAAAACTGCACCCCTCAAGGTGCTCAAAACCACATTCAAGAACTTTATTAACCCTTCAGGTGCTTCACAGGAATTTTTGGAATGTGGAAGAAAAAAATGAATATTTAACTTTTTTCACAAAAATGTTACATTAGACCCATTTTTTTTTATTTTCGCAGGGGTAACAGGAAAAAATGGACCACAAAATTTGTTGTGCAATTTCCCCTGGGCACGTAGATACCCCATATGTGGGGAAAAACCACTGTTTGGGCGCACGGCAGGGCTCGGAAGGGAAGGAGCGCCATTTGACTTTTTGATTGTAAAATTTGCTTGAATAATTAGCGGACGCCATGTTGCGTTTGGAGAGCCCCTGATGTGCCTAAACAGTGGAAACCCCCCACAAGTGCCTTGGGTGGTCTAGTTTCCAAAATGGGGTCACTTGTGGGGGAGCTCCAATGTTTAGGCACACAGGGGCTCTCCAAACGCAACGTGGTGTCCGCTAACAATTTGAGCCGATTTTCCATTCAATTTGTTAGCGGACACCATGTCGCGTTTGGAGAGCCCCTGTGTGACTAAACAGTGGAGCTCCCCCACAAGTGACCCCATTTTGGAAACTATACCCCTCAAGGATTTTATTAAGGGGTATAGTGAACATTTTGAACCCAGAGGTACGACACAGAATTTGATAACATTAGGTCATCATATTGAATAAGTTGTCATTAGCACAACCCCAACCCCAGCCCTAGCGTTTATTTTTTACGCCATTCCTCGTGCGGTATAAGTGATGAGATTACTTTATTCTTCGGGTCGGTGCGATTACAGCGATACCAGAATCATATCGGGTTTTTATGATTGACAGCTGTCACACACTAAAAGAAACATATTTTGTAAAATCTAGTTTTTGCATCGCCATATTTTGGCTGACAGAGTCATGTGATTCCTTGTTTTTTGTGGGATGAGTTGACGTTTTTATTGGTACCATTTTCGGGCACGTGACATTTTTTGATCGCTTTCTATTCCTATTTTTGGGAGGCAGAATAAACAAAAACCAACAATTCAGGAATTGTGTTTTTTTACATTTTTTTATTCTGCTCCGGGTGTGGTAAAATTGATAATGCAGCTTTATTCTTCGGGTCAGTACGTTTACAGCGGTACCACATTTATATCGTTTTTTATGTTTTGGCGCTTTTACACAATAAAAGCTATTTTATAGAAAAAAATATTCTTTTGCATTGCTTTATTCTGAGAGCTGTAACTTTTTGACTTTTCGGCTGATGGAGCTGTATGGTGGCTTGTTTTTTGCGGGACGAGATGACGCTTTCAGTGGTACCATTTTTATTTACATTCGTCTTTTTGTTCGCGTGTTATTCCATTTTTTGTTTGGCGGTATGATGATAAATCATTGTTTTTTGCTTTGTTTTTTTTTGTTTTTTTTACCATATTCACTGAAGGGGTTAACTAGTGGAACAGTTTTATAGGCCAGGTCGTTACGGACGCGGCGATACCAAATATGTGTACTTTTATTGTTTGTTTTTTTTTCATAATAATATTTATTGATGGGTACATTATATTTTTATTTTTAGTGGATTATTTTTTTTAGTTTTTTTTAAATATTTTTACAATTTTTTTTTTTATTTATTTTTTCACTTTTTGGGAGTTTTTTTACTTTTTTACTTTGTCCCAGTATGGGACTTTCACTTTTTTTATTCTGATCGCCTACCATCCCTGTGCCATGCAGGCAGTCAGCGCTGGACAGGGAGAAGATTGTTTGGACATGCGCAGTGCATCTCCAAACTATCTTCCTGCTGTCTGGTGACCCGGATGTTGTCATGACGACATCGGGTCGTCATGGCAACACCCAGGAAGCCGCGGCACACAGCGCTGGAGGCCGGAAGAAGAGGTGAGTATCTGCGATCACCTCCCCTTGCCTCCGCAATGCTGCGATCGGCTTCGATCGCAGCATTGCGGGGGTTAATGTGCTGGGAGCGGTGAGGGACAATCAGCTGACACCCGGCGGCGATCGCGCCCGCACAGCCTGTGTGCGCGCGCGATCGCGATGACGTACTAATAAGGGTCAGGCTCTTAAAGCCCAGGGCACTGACGCGTATTAGTACGTCATGGGCTTTAAAGGGGTTAAGGCAGAAAGAGCAACAAACAAGCAGCAACTGAAGTCAGCTGCAGTAAGGGCCGGCAAAGCATCACATAGGTGGAAAGACAGAATCTGGTGATGTCAATGGCTTCCAGACTTCAGGCAGTCATCGCCTGCAAAGGATTCTCTACAAAGTATTAAAAATTTGCATTTTATTTATGATAAAGTTAATTTGTCCAATTACTTTTGAGCCCCTGAAATGAGGAGACTTTGTAGAAAAATGGTTGCAATTCCTAAACGATTCACAGGAGATTTTTGTTCATCAGATGTTTTGCTTTAAATCCAAAATAGTGGCCTGCAGAGCTGAAATCACGAAGATTCGGTCACTGTCCAAATATTTCTGGACCTAACAGTATATACTTTATATATGTTCACACACCATCCTCTGTATATAATTGCTGTAATAACTGTGACCACACAGCAGACGTCGAAGCCATACTACAAGACAGAATACATTTTAATAAAAATCGATTTAGAGAAACATTTACAAAAAAATGTAAAACGATACAAAGCGTGTGAATACAAAAGTGAGTACAGCCTCCGCAGCAGCATTCATGGACGCGCGTCACAGAAGAGTGCGGGAAGAGTCAGATACCAGGAGTGCCGCACTGATGAAGCGGCGTCAATAATTAATTCTGTGCTGAACGACAGGAGACAGATAACACAAGTATATCCAGGTATATACAGCGCACAATATGTGGGGGTGAGTATTAGTGTGATATACAGTTGCTTGCGAAACTATTCAACCCTCCTTGGCTTTTTACCCATTTTGTTACATTTCATCCTGTGTTGAAATATTTTTGTAATCCGATTTGTGTGTGATACATCAGCACTAAATATTCTAAGTTGGTAAAGTGAGAAAAATATAGGCATAAATTAAATTTATGGGATCAAATAACTAAAAATTGGCATCTGCATATGTATTCACTAAGAGAGGGCGCCCACCAAAACTCTCAGCCCGGGGAAGGAGGGCATTAATCAGAAAAGAAGTACAGAGACTAAAGGTAACCCTGAAGGAGCTGCAGAGTACCCGAGCAGAGACTGGAGTCTCTGTCCATAAGACCACTATAAGCTGTTCACTCCATAGAGGTGACCTTTTTGGAAGAGTGGGTAGAAAAAAAACTTTACTTATAGACAAAAATTGTAAAGCTCATTTTGAGTTGTCCAAAAGACATATGGGAGACTCTCCAAATGTATGGAGGAAAGTGCTGTGGTCAGATGAGACCAAAATTGAACTTTTTGGCCACCAAGGTAAACTCTATGTCTGGCGCCAAGCCAGCACAGCTGATCACCCCAAGAACACCATCCCCACAGTGAAACATGGTGGTGGCAGCACCATGTTTTTCAGCAGCAGGGACAGGGAAAATGGTTCCAGTTGAAGGGAAGATGGATGGTGCAAAATACAGGGATATTCTTGAGCAAAACTTATTTTAGTCTGTCAGTGATTTGAGACTGGGATGGAGGTTTGACCCAAAGCATACTGCTAAAGCAACACTCGAGTGGTTTAAGGTGAAACGTGTAAATGTTTTGGAGTGACCTAATCAAAGCCCAGATCTTAATCCAATGGAGAATCTGTGGTCAGACTTGAAGATTGCTGTTCACCAGAGGGAATCATCTAACTTGAAGGAGCTGAAGCAGTTTTATCTTGAGAAATGGGCAAAAATGCCAGTGGCAAGATGTAGAAGGCTCATAGAGACTTACCTAAAGCGACTTGCAGCTGTAATTGCCGCAAAAGGAGGCTCTAGAAAGTACTGACTTTAGGGGGGTGAATAGTTATGCACACTGAAATTTTCAGTTATTTTCTCCTACAAATGTTCACAGTTGTCGGCATTTTCTTTACATGAACTGATGCAAACCCTCAAAAAAAGCTGTAAAATTCCAGGTTGTGAGGTAGCAAAACATGAAAAATGCCGAGGGGGTGAATACTTTCGCAAGCCGCAGTAGTCCATGTATGATTACGTGACAGATCAGCACTATAAAGTATTTATTTCTCGGAAGTACCTGAAAAACGTTTGACGTCTGACAAGCACACATGCTGCAGGCACACAGAGATCAGAGGAGAGCTGGCGAGAGCGCCAGTGGGAAGGAGATGGGGGCATACACCGAAACACTTTCCGCCGCTGGCCCAGTCTCTGTGGTTTAGCTGCAGTGGTGATCTCACGTCAACTATGCTGCAGTCAATCACTGAGCTCAGCGGCTATGCCGATGTAGATGACATAAGCCAGTGTTCGGCTGCAGCGCTATCAAAGTGATATTTGAGCTGCAGTCAAACATCAAAGAGAGAAAAACAAGGGAAACTTAAATATTAGAAACAGCAGGTTGTGCTACATATTCTTTATAATGAATAACCTCCCCCCACACCAGGATGAAGTGCGTATTATATTTACAATGACCAGTTCTCTCCCCCTGCACTTAGAGTGAGATAAAGAGTGGACCGGGGGAGGGGAACTGACTATTGTTCTGAGCACATTTCTGTCTCACAAATGAAGTTGTCACTTGGCAAGCCCAGCTAGTTATATTCAATATGTTTAACAGTATTATATACTATGATACTGCCTCATATTTACAAGAATATAACTACCATAATACTTCCCGCTATACAAAAGAATTAACTAATAAAATACTATTCCCTATAGAAAAAGAAACTTTATCTGATATAATACTGCCCCCTATGTACTAGAAAATGTAACTACTATGATGCTGCTCCCAATGGAAAAGAATAAAACTATCATAATACTGGCACTATCTGCTAGAATATAACTGCTATAATACTGCTCCCTACAGAAAATGTAATTAATATATTACTGTCCCTATAGAAAAAAATGTAACTACAGTAATACTGGACCCGCTGTACATCAGTAGAAATACTTTAATACTGCCCTCATGTACAAGAATATACCGTGCCTTGAAAAGGTATTCATACCCTGTGAATTTTTCCACATTTTTTCACGTTACATCCACAAACCTAAATATATTTTATTGGGATTTTATGTGATACCAACATAAAGAAGCAAGTATTTGTGATGTATAAAGGAAATAATACATGGTTTTCTAATTATTTTAAAATAAAAATCTGAAAATTGTGATGTGCATTTGTATTCAGCCCCCTGTAGTCTATATCCCTAAATAAAATCATGAGTGACCAATTGCCCCCATAAGTCACATAATTAGTACATTGAGTCCACCTGGGCGTAATTTCTTCTCAGTACAGTTACAGCTGATCTGTGATGGCCTCAGAGGTTTGTGTGAGAATGTGACGCTCACAGCCCTCCCTGGGAAATGGGGTACTCGGAGCCGGGTCAGATGTTGGGGAGGCAGTCGTGGCCTGGACCCGTTCCGTGCCCAGGGCCGTCACATGCAAGTAATGGGCTATCAGGGTTGAGTGGTATTATCGACTACGCCACCTGTGGTGTCTGGTGATGGCCACCAGCGCTGCTAGCAGTCCTCTGAGGCTGGATGTAGTGGCAGCAGGCGATGTTATAACTCCCCACAGACGGAGCAGGGCATCAGGGCAGATGTGACAGGAGGATGGGGAGAGTAGTCCTGGGTCACTCAGGTGCTGTGTGGTGCAGTGCAGAAATGAAGGAACCAGAGGCCATAGGGATAGTCTTCCAGGTCTTTTACTCACAGTTCTTTTAAGCAGCGGCAAGGCTTCTCCCTGCTCCTCAAGGATCACTGCGGCCACCAGGGATGAGGGTTCGGCGCACCCAAGGAATTCAGGTACCTCGATCAGAACCCTCCGAGTGTTCCTAACAGTCCCCTTTGAACCTCTCCTGTGTGTGTGCGTGCAAAGGCTGGGTCCCACTGGATAAACGCAGGTAGAGGGGTACAGGTGGCGTAGGCCGCTCCGTCTGTATCCCTCCCGGGATCCACTAAGCCTTCGGGCTTCTCTGACAGAGACGTGAAGTAGCAAAGTCAGATGTCGGGGGCCGGTCACCCCTCTTGCAGCAGGAGTCCCTCTGGCAGGGCCAGAATGGAGAGTACAGGTGGCGTACGCCGCTCTGTCCGTGCTCCCTGGGATCCTTTTGCTTGTCGAGCTGTCACTAAAGCTCCCAACCTTCTTAAGCAAGGGAACTTGACCGGGGTAGAGACTTTGTTAACTCCTTCCCGCTCCTCGTGTCAAGGTCAGAGCACGAGGACCGTGCATCTTCAGCACACAGCAGGCTCCTACACAAGGCCACTGACAGCTGCAAAGACCACAATCAAAGAACCTTGTGCTTAAGATGGCTGGGTAATATATATAAAACTATGTGTGTAAACTAAAAGTGTGTTCTACCCTTCACCCACTACATGGTTCCCCTAACTTTTGGTTCCCCCACTTGTGATCCTGCTGAGGCAGCACTATGGTGCATACTTGCCTCCCATAGGTCAGGAGTGTGTAGTGTTGAATGTAGATTCAGGGTCCTGACCAGTGCACCTTCCTTACCTGGGTGAGGAGACACTACACCTGCTGACAGGCTGCAGTATCCCCGCTTGTGGCGACCGAACCCTCAGGGGCGCCACAAGAACATTAGGGATCAAACAGCATCATGAAAACCAAGGAACACACCAGACAGGTCAGGGATTAAGTTGTGGAGATGAGTGAAGCAGGGTTAGGTTATAAAAATAGCCCAAGCTCTGAACATCTCACAGAGCACTGTACAATCCATCATCCAACCATGGAAGGAGTATGGCACAACTGCAAACCTACCAAGACATGGCCGTCCACCTAAACTGATATTCCAAGCAAGGAGAGTACTAATCAGAGAAGCAGTCAAGAGACCCATGGTCACTCTAGAGGAGCTGCAGAGATCCACAGCTCAGGTGGGAGAATCTGTCCACAGGATAACTATTAGTCATATATTCCTAAAATCTGGACTCTATGGACGAGATGCAAGAAGAAAGACACTATTGAAAACAAGCCATAAGAAGTCTGATTTGCAGTTTATAAAAAGCCATGTAGGGGACACAGCGAGCATGTGGAAGAAGGTACTCTGGTCAGATGAGACCAAAGTAGTTTTTTGCCACACATAGCATTTTGCATTTAGCCCAAATAGTTCTAACACTGCACATCACCCTGAAAACACCATCCCCACTGTCAAACATGGTGGGTAACTTCATGATGTGGGAGGCTGTTCTTCAGCAGAGTCAGGGAAGCTGGTCAGATTTGATGGGAAGATGAATGGAGCAATCATCAGGGCGATCATGAACATGGACAAGGCAATCATTGAGGAAAACCTGTTAGAGGCTGCGAAAGACTTGAGACTGGAGTGTATGTTCACCTTCCAGCAGGACAATGACTTTAAACATCCTGCCAGAGCTACAATGGAGGGTTTAGATCAGAGCATATTCCAGTGTGTGAATGGTCCAGTCACAGTCCAGACCGAAATGCCAGTGAGAATCTGTGACAAGATGTGAAAATTGCTGATCACAGACGTCTCCATCCAATCTCACTGAGCGAGAGCGAGTGTGCGAAGAAGAAGGTGCAAAAATGTCACCTCTAGATGTGCAAAGCTGATAGAGACAGACCCCAAAAGACTGCAGCAGTAACTGCAGTGAAAGGTGGTCCTACAAAATATTGACTCGGGGGCTGAATACAAATGCACATCACAATTTTCATATTTATATTTTTAAATTAATTAGAAAACCCTTTATCATTTCCTTTACACTTCATAAATATTTGCTACTTAGTGTTGGTATCACAGAAAATAAAATACATTTAAGTTTGTTGGTGTAAGGTGCAAAAATGTAGAAAAGTTCACGGGGTATGAATACTTTTTCAAAGCACTGTAACTACTAAAAAACTGGCTCTATGGATATTAATACAACTACTATAATACTGCCTTCTATGTACAAGAATATAACTACTATAATACTAACCCCATGGGAAAAAAATCTACTATAGACAAGAATATGGATCTGAATGGGTAAGTCGTGCTTTTGCTAGTAGAGAAGCATCCCTTAGTAAAGTTCCCCACAGATGCTACATATATACAAGTAATAGGTCGCCTTGAATTTACAAAACTACAAAAACATCAGCTGTCTTATATTACAAGTCAGGAACGAGCAGGCGTCGGTGACGTCTGGGTTTTGGCTGCCGCTCACCATTCGGCTTCCTCCAGCTCTTGATAACAGTGGTGTTTTTGGGGGAGAGCTTGTCCCCACATCCTCGCTGTGTAGGCCGCAGGGCTTATACTTGACTGGAAATACAGTTTGAGGGGATCAGAACATCGGGGGTTACAGGAACAAGACACGGAGGAGGGTCGGGCGACATCGGTGGGTGAACTTCCAAGATCCTATTGGGATGAGATTGAGGGATGATGTCACAGTCGCTTGTACTCTAGAAGATATATAAAAATCATACACTTTACCTTAGAGCGAGAACTGTCACGGCAGCTTCTACCCATTAAGTAGCATTAACCGGCAGATTATATGAACCAAACACAAGCTCACAATAAGGGAAGCCATTTTTGTGGGGTACATATTACTGAAGACACCTACAGGGAACTGTTAAAAGCCATGCAACCTATGTAGTGAAGATGTCTGATGTTACCACTGTTCGCCAGGCTTTCTCTGCATGTGTCACAGCTGTCTAACAGCCGTGACACTTGCAGGCGCGGTGACAGAGAATGAAACGTCGAGCACGCCAAAATACTCGGCGAGCACCCGAGCATGCTCGTCGAAAGGGTTAATGATACATACTCGCTCAACACTAATACGGAGGTATCTGTTAGAATATAGAGCAATATATAGAGAATATAGAAAAAAAAAGCATTCAATGTGGTCTATGGGAAAAGTAATAGATATATAGTGAATACCCAGTGGTAATAATGCCGCCTCAACTGGAGAACCACATCAGACACATGTTTCACAATATGCTTTGTCAGGGGAAACTTGTAAGCATATTGTGAAATGTGCGTCAGGTGCAGTTCTCCTAGTGAGACAGTATTATTTCCACTGGGTATTTACTCTACATCTATTACTTTTCCCATTTACCACTTACATTGCTTTTTTTCCCCTAGACTGTATATTTTGCTCTGTACATCTTTGTAACATTCAGGCCGGTACCTATCTCCACTGTTTCCATTTTGGTTGCTGGGCGGTGCCGCACATTTTTTCTACGTGATGTGGTGCAGCAGTTCTGTTAAATTTTTGGGACTTTTGGTGGTGCTCAGTCTTGGCTGTTTAGACTGCTCCTTTCTATGAGGCAGGGCTGACTTCTATTTAAACTCCTGAACCTCTGACTTCCACTGCCAGTTATCTGCTCTGGTTCAGTCTTGTGCTTTCAGCTCCTGCTTAGCTTTTTTGTATTCCTGTTTCCTGACCATTCTTTTGCCTTCTGATTTTGTACCTTGACTTCTCTCCTGGTTGTGACCCGGCTACCTGACTACTCCAGCCAGCAGCTGATTCCATGGGGTTAAAGGGTCAAAGCCAAGTCAACCTACGGGTTCTGGTAGACGGAGTGGCGTGTGCTAAGCCTGTCCAAGGTAGCCACTGAGCCAGGTAACAATCTCTCTTTATTTTCCCTTGAAGTACCCATCTACTGTTTAACTGGCAAAACACGGTTCTTACTTCCTGTTATCCTTATTTACTGACGCAGGTACTTTCTATATCGGAGATTATTGATCATTTTATTTAGAACCGGAACTGAATCCACCTCTTGTATTATTAGTCCATCCAGTAGTTTCTTTGTGTCTGATATTGTGCATGTTTCTCTATTGTTTTTTTTTTAACTTGAGTATCAATAAAGGTTTTTATTGCTTTCTGTATTTTGAGTTCTGCACTCCTTTCATTATAGGCAGTTTTTTTGCTGGTTGTTTTCTGTACATGTTGTATGGCTGATGCCCCTTCTTGAAGTGGGCTGGGTTTTGGGCATTGCCTGTGACATGCTGCGTGCTGCTGCTGCACTTGGCGCAGCCTCTAGCCTTTCCTGGGCGTTGGATCTGCAATTGTGGAAGAATCTAGGGGGACATGACACCACCACAGCAACCTTTTATCTGATTGTCTGGATGTCATTTAAACATCACAAAAGAACACATTACTGACTCCCATCTAGTTACCCCTGTTATTTACACATTATAGACAGTTTTCCCCCTTACCTTTACTACATTAAATTTTTCACAAGCTGCAGGTGGAGGGTTTTCAGCCTCAAAGATCTCTTCCTGCTCTTTCTGAATCAAGTCGACCTCTTCTGATGAGGAACTCCCAAAGTTATTCAGTACACAGGTTACCTGAAGTTAGAAAAGCCAAAGGAGAGAGATAAAGAGATAATAAATTTACATACAGTGTATTTTTGTATTTTTTCCTGTCCTAGACCTAGATCTTTTCCATTGATTCCATCTCAAACCACTAGGAACATTATGTGATAAGCCCTAAAATACCCAAGACTACCAGGGATACTAGATATTAATCCAGAACCCCCCTAGTCTACCATGGATAATGTCCAAATCGACAATGATGAGAAGGTCCAGCTCCAACAATAGTCCTACAAGCGTTAGTGCCTCTTTCACATGAACGTGTAAATTATTTTTGAAGTTTTGGTAGATTTTATTCCATTATGATACCCAACAAATAAGACACTGGATGACATTTGGCATCAGAACACACCGATAGTATCTAAACCTTTCACAATAAATCAACATTTTGGAATTCAGTTTGTTGACCTTTTATCAACCACAGTTAATATTGGCCAAGATGACTTGGCCAGCCTAGAGGTCTACGTGGGCTGCACCGGTTGGAGATGGCTTGTGGCATCATGATACATAGGGATACATTAGGATATGTCCTGTTCTGGTATTACCATGTGGGAGACGATAGAAATTTTGCCTGAATGTTTCACTCAGGAATAACGGTTGTATTTATTGGTTATGATTACGGTAATATATTGTTGTGGGCGTGTTCTGTGACCTGGGTTAGGGAGTAGGGAAGAGGAGCCTCTTTTTAACAGTGTAATACTAGCGTTATCTGCTTCCAGAGTCATAATCTTACTTTTCAGTATGTCAATGTAATTTGCTGATAATGAGATGAATGCTGACTCTTCATTCAGTGTACACAGCACACGCTGAAAAATGGTAAGACATGTTATCTCACTGTTCAAAAAATAAAAGTTGTGTGATATGGAGGAGTTATGGATTAGATATTAATTAGCTGGTAGCTGACAATTTCCTCGGTAGCAGAGAGGTGCTCCCTCAAAGGTGAAGATAATTGACTGTACGGTCAGCAACCCTTCTTGATTCATTTCTTTTTGTTTTATACTGTTTTTGCCTTGTGTGTATGCATTGTCATTTCATCTGTTATTATGTTTTTTCTGTAAATCTTCAATTTAATTAGTTTATTCCTTGCTGCTTTAAATGTACCCACAACCTCAAAGAGGAAAAGTAGAGTGTGAAGACCCGAGGTCTTTGTGGCGTAACACTACTCAGATAACACAGGGTGAGGGTAAAACAGCGTGGCAATACTTTATTGCACCACACAGCGGACAATAAACCCATAGAACAGTCCCAGCAAATACCCAAGATTGTACTACATTACACTGTCTCACGCTTCCTTCTCCGCCCACCTGGGATAGAACAGCTGCAACTTTGTGACTTCTATGGCCAACTACCTCAACCAGTGGCCCTCCACTTCTGGCGGGCCCCTACAGAGAGAAGGTAGCGGCAAGCATAGGAAGCTAGCAGTCCATTGAGGTACAAGGCTAGGAGACCTGAGGGTCCCACCCTGGCCTCTCTGAGAGCTTCCCTGGGGCCAGATGACCGGCGGCTCCCAATCTGGCTTCTCCGAATGTCTCTATGGGTTCCAGACGACCGTTGGGTCCCTCTTAGCAACCCCAATCAACATATCCATGGGGCCAGGTTACTTCATCGTCTCAACCTGGTCTCCCCAAATGTATCCATGGGCTCTCTGATTGTTAAGGGAGCAGATCTGTATGTTTCCAGTCAGGGCTGATACCCTTAGACCGAAATCATATAGAATCCAAATCTGTGTCTCTTTGGATGGAGCCGCCATGCAATCCATCTACTGTTCTGGAGGATGTCTCTCATTCTCCTTCTAAAGTCTTTCTGATGCTCCTTGATTCTGCCTGCAGCACTACAGACATCCCTGTTTCAAGTCTGACTGCTACAGAAGCATATCTCCTTTTTAAGTACAAATCCACAGGTCAAGGGGGGGAAATGGCAGCCTCATGGCTCATTGTTTGAGCATTTAATGAATTACCTTAGTTTGTCCTCCTGTCTTGTGAGTCAATAAGCCACAGGGTCCACGAACGTTAATTAACATAATTAGAAAACATTCATTGTTTCCAAACGAAGATAAGTTAACATTCAGTTTTATACAACTAGTATGACATTATTGATCAGCCACAGAAATACACAAAAAATTATAAGTCAACATGAACACAATAGTGTATTTCTCTTGGCTTAACTAATCTAATCATCTGGCTTATTAAGATTTTAAGCTGTATCGTCACATACAGTCTGGTTGTGTTACCCTGTGTATGCCACAGTGCAAGTAAAGTACTTATCATGTGTTTGGGAAGTTAGGTGTGCGTGTATAGTAGTTTGTCACCCAGTCAGTCATCTCGCTATCAAAACAGCAAGTGGTGGCAGCAGGAAGTGTGGTGTGGCGATGTGAACTGGCGCTTAGCTCATTGTCAGCCTATTGCAATAGGTGAGCGGATGAGGGAGTGTGAGAAGCGGAGTTTCAAAAGTGCAGCAAGAGGACAGTGTTCTTGACAATGTGCAAAATAAGAACTTTATTTGACCCATGTATAAAGCTAGTGCCCATTTCCAAATTCTTACCAAGAAAACAGCGATAGCTGCTCCGGTTATGGTCCCGGCAAGAACATCTCTCCAGTGGTTACGGTATTCAGCCACTCGCAGCAAACAGAGCAGCCAGGAAGGAGACAGCAGTGCCAGGCACAGGGAGGGCTTTACCAGCCGGGAGCCCTTCACTTTTAGCACGAGGGTGACGTACATCTGTGGGCATCAAGAAATGAGCAGTGAGATTCCTGTACGTCGCTTTACTCTGTATATGGTTATGGGAGACTTCTCTTGTGCTGCACCTTTTTTTTTAATTGACTTCCTCCAATGGACACTTAAATTTCCAGGTTCTCAGGGCTCTTACAAGACAAACCCCGTTGGTAAATATATAAGGTAACACTACTAGTCCATGTCTATAGGTTTAGATTATCATTACTGGCACTTGGCACCGGATTTTTACTTTTTTAGCGGCGCCAGGCTCTTTTCAATACAGTTACATCTGGACTTTTCACAATACCACTAGATGAAGGATGAATTAATGGACATCCAAGATCGTGAGGGAACTTTCTGACCAATAATAAATAACAATGAAGAAATTGGAAAAAGTTAAGTAACTAAAGCCAAACTGGACTTACCGTAGTGTAAACTGCAGCATACGCTCCTAGTGCTGCAGGTTTGGAGGGGAAGGCTTTCCGAGCCTCGATGATAAGATTGGGGTCCCCGTCGCAAGCATAGGGTGTAGATATATATTGCATATGGGACTTGCATCCCAGGGCGGTGTAATTGGGACGGCAGACAGACAAGAAGTGAGGGGCCTGGTTACCGGTGACTGTCTGAACAGCTCCAGCAAAGATCACGGTGCAAAACAGACCAAATGAGAAAAGCCCTAAGACGTGAAAATAAAGGACAATTAATCAAACTAATTATCATATATTTGATTACCAGATTTGGCATAATTATATGGTAACTAAAGTGCCCATACAGTGACCTCGGAACACTGTGCCCCTCTGGCAGCCATGGTGGCTCCATGCAATAATGCAAAGTCTGAGTGTGAATAAGACTAACAGGTCACTTTACTTCTCAGCAGTGCCGCAGTGTATGGGTGCAGAGGTAACAGTCGCCATTAGGCCCTGGTATAAAAGCCCTAATACCACATAATATATTGGTTTTATAAACGCTACATGGTAGGTCGGACCCTGTTATAGATTTCGCACTGGAGCCCAACAGCTACAAATTGGATGAAAGATAGTTTTGAAGTTCTTTTAGTCAACAGCTAGCTTTATACACAGGGTCACTGATAAGTTCGATGTGAAAGAGCCGCTACCAAACTCCTTCTCTGACTGAGGCATATTTCACAGAGAACAAAAGGATAGGCAGTCTGAAACTGGACATGCCGGATCCTTATCTCCCCTGACATCACATACTGCAGGAGAATCTGGTATCAGTGGGTTAAGCCAACATCAGTTTATCAGAGAGTTTACACCTCTGCCTCAAGGAGAGATCAACTTTAGTAGAGAGTTAATACCCTCCACTGGATGAAAGTGTTAGAACCCTCCTGTTAGTTTTTGCTATCTTGTGTTTTGCGGTCACGTGACCAGCTGCCTATATATTCCAGCTCCGCCCTTCTGGCTTTGCTGGACTTCAGTGTTTTTTGCCTGTCTCTCTAGCCAGGTGCTTCGGTGCCTATCTCTGTCTAGTTTGCTTGATCCTCTGGGACCTCTAGTACTTTTTGTCAGCTTGTCTTTTTGCTCTGCAACAACTTCTGTTAGGGGATGTCCCATTTTTGCCCCAGTCCTTAGTTCTTTTAGGGACCCCTCCCTTTATTCTATAGGTCTTCGTTCAGACTAGCCGAGGACGAAGAAGGGTCTGTTCACAAGGAACAGGCTTCCCGCTACATCGTAGGGATTCAGCTTAGTCTTACTGTAGGGACAGCTTTTCCCATTCTTTCCTTAGTTTATGTTGCAGATCATAACAGTAAGTCCAGCCCAAAAAAAAAAAAAAAAAACTAAAAGGAAAGAAATTCGGGGATCAGTATGGTCTCCATCCAGGAGTTGGCTCAACGCCTGCAGGGATTGTCTCTGGAGGTGGCCGAGCTTCAGCAACACGTGAGTAGCTGTCCTGGAGCGCATTTTGTGGAACCGAAGGTAGGACTGCCTGATGTTTTTTATGGTAAACAGCAAGATTTTTTTTCCTTTAAAAATGCTTGTTTGTTATATTTTCGTTTGAGACCAAGATCCTCTGGGAATGAATCACAGCGCATTGGTTTTATTATGTCACTTTTGCGCAAAGAACCACAGGGTTGGGCCTTTTCTCTCCAACCTAATGATCCGTGTTTAAGTTCTGTTGAAGAATTTTTTTCTGCTATGGGGCTAGTATATGACGATCCTGATCAAATCTCATCTGCTGAATCAGAACTTAGACGTTTGAATCAGGGGTCTGATGATGTTGAAAATTATTGCACACCCTTTAGAAGGTGGGCTTCAGAAGTTAAGTGGAATGATTCGGCGCTGAAAAGTTTATTTCCTGCTGGTCTGAGTGAAAGGGTTAAGGCTTTGCTAATTGCATTCCCTGCACCTGAGACTCTGCAGGAAGCTATGCAGTTAGCTGTTTGTGTGGACAGGAGAATAAGGTCCAGGGTCAATGATGTAAAAACTCTTGTAACTTCAGGTCCTAGTTTCCAGAAAATCTGCTCTGACAGCGGAGAACCAATGGAGGTTGGGGCGATGTCACTCTGCTCTCAAGAAAGATATCGGAGATTCGCCGAAGGTTTGTGTCTTTATTGTGGTAAAGCTGATCATTTAATTAAGTATTGTGAGCGTCATTTAAGTAAAGAAAAAAAAAAGGTCAGTTACGCCCGTATAGCTTGTTTACGCTATGCAGGAGTATTTCTTTCTGGGAGTACTACTCTGCAGGGAGATTTGATTGAATTTCAGGTATTTGTGGATTGTGGTTCTACACTTAATGTGATTGATAAAGGGTTTTTGGAAAAACTTAAATTGAAATCCAAACCTTTGTCATCACCTATTTCTGTTGTTGCAATTGATAACACTCCTTTGAAATGTATTACTCACAAGACTGCTGCATTTCCTCTCACTATCAATGGTGTTCACCAAGAAATTTTGGACTTGGTTGTTTTGGATAATTTGCCCTCTACAGTTGTTCTAGGATTGCCTTGGATAAAACTGCAAAATCCTTTGTTGGACAGGTCTACTAATGTGATTAAGTCTTGGAGTCCGAAGTGCTATGATAAATGTTGTAATGGTCGCATTGCGGCTGTGGAAAAAGGGGAATTACCTGTACCTATTCAAGATTTTTGGAGGGTTTTTTCGGAGGAGGAGTCGCAAGTTTTACCTCCTCATAGGGATTATGATTGCGCCATTGAGTTCGTTCCAGATGCTACTCTTCCCAAAAGTCGCTTGTTTAATCTGATTATCCCTGAAAGAAAGGCCTTGGAGGAATACATAGAGACTAGCCTGGCTGCTGGTCACATTAGACCTTCTAAGTCGCCTGTGGCAGTCGGATTCTTCTTTGTTAAAAAAAAGGACGGCGGTTTACGTCCATGTCTGGATTTTCGTGAAATTAATAAGATTACCGTACGCAATTCCCACCCATTACCATTAATTCCTGACTTGTTTAACCAGTTAGTCGGAGTCAAGTGGTTCTCAAAAATTGATCTCAGAGGGGCATACAATTTGTTACGTGTGAAGGAGGGTGATGAATGGAAAGCTGCTTTTAACACTCCGGTAGGTCATTTTGAGAATCTGGTGATGCCTTTTGGTCTTACCAATGCACCTGCATTTTTTTCAGAACCTTATTAATGACATCCTGAGACCTTTGATTGGTAATAATGTGGTTGTGTATTTGGATGACATTTTGATTTATTCACCAGATCTGGAGTCCCATTGGCAGAGTGTACGTGAAGTTTTGCAGTTATTGAGTGATAATTCACTCTTTGCTAAGCTGGAGAAATGTGAGTTCGCTGTGCAGAAAATTCGTTTTTTGGGCTACATTGTCTCCAGCGAGGGCTTTGAGATGGACCCGGTGAAGGTTCAGCCTGTGCAGGAATGGCCTAGGCCTATTGGTTTGAAATCTATACAGAGATTTTTCGGTTTCGCCAATTATTACAGGAAATTCATTAAGAATTTTTCTGTAATTGTTAAACCTCTAACCGATCTCACCAGGAAAGGTGCGAATACGGCCCAGTGGACTACTGAGGCCATTGAAGCTTTTGTGTATCTCAAGGAGAGGTTCAGTTCAGCCCCTATCCTTATGCAGCCTGATGAGACCAACCTTTTTTGGTCGAGGTCGATGCTTCATCGGTGGGGGTTGGAGCAGTTTTGTCTCAGGAGAGCAAGGGTGGAGTACAACCTTGTGCCTTCTTTTCGAAAAAAATTTCGGAAACCGAACTGAATTATGATGTTGGAAATCGGGAGTTGCTGGCTATTAAACTTGCGTTTGAACACTGGCATCATTTTTTGGAAGGCGCTAGATTTCCTATTCAGGTTTTCACAGATCATAAGAATTTGATGTATCTGGAGGCTGCCAAGCGCTTGAATGCCCGTCAATCTAGGTGGGCACTTTTTTTTTCTCGGTTTCATTTTTCTGTTACCTATATCCCTGGTACTAAGAATGTTAAAGCCGATGCTTTATCTCACAGCTTCTCTCCTACGGTCGGTGCCGAGGAGGAGGAGAGCATTTTGCAGAAAGGAGTTGTGGTGGCGGCTTTGGACTCCGTTTTGGAGAATGGGATTCTGAATGCTCAAGATGATGCTCCATCTAACACTCCCCATGGGAGGTTGTTCGTGCCTACAGCCTTTAGGAGAGATTTGTTTGTGGAGTGTCATGAGTCTCGGTTGGCAGGTTATCCAGGAGTTTCGGAGACTAAGAGACTTATCAGTCGCAGTTTTTGGTGGCCTGGATGGCAGAAGGAAGTCATCAAGTGGGTGCGTCAGTGTACTGTGTGTGCTAGGTCAAAGGCTTCACATACTCCTGCTGCGGGGTTGCTTTGCCCTCTGGATGTTCCTAGTGCGCCTTGGACGCATCTCTCTATGGATTTTATTACTGATCTTCCTGTGTCCAAGGGTTTTACTGTCATCTGGGTGGTCGTAGACTGTTTTAGTACGATGTGTCATTTAGTTCCATTCATTAAGTTGCCCTGCGCCAAGACACTCGCTAAGGCGTTTGTTAAGGAGATTGTCAAGCTCCATGGCGTTCCCACAGATATTGTTTCTGATAGGGGACCTCAGTTTGTGGCTCGGTTTTCGCGTGCCTTTTGTGACAGGTTGGGAGTCCATTTGTCATTTTCGTCTGGTTATCATCCTGAGTCTAATGGACAGACTGAAAGAAAGAACCAGGATGTTGAACAGTTTTTGCGTTGTTTTGTGGCAGACAATCAAGAGGGGTGGTCTGAGTTTCTGGTTCTCGCAGAATTTGCTCTTAACAACCATACATCCTCCTCTGCTGGGTGTTCTTTTTTTTTGTTGTACTGGGAGACATCCGTCTTTTGGTTCGTTCTCCAAATTGGTGTCGGCTGTGCCGGAGGAGGAGAATTTTTCCAGTGATTTGGAGAGAGTTTGGACTAATGTACGTTGTAACCTGCAAGAGGCTAACAAGAAGTCCAAGAAGTATTTTGACAGAAAAGGTAAAGAGGTTTTGTTTACTGTGGGTGACATGGTTTGGTTGTCCTCGAAGAACTTGCGGTTTAGGATTCCCTCTAAAAAACTGGGTCCTAAGTTTGTGGGTCCATTTAAGGTGCTTCAGATTGTTTGCTGTTAGGTTGGATGTCCCTACTTCCTGGAAGATTAATCCTGTGTTTCATGTTTCCTTGTTGAAAAAGGCTGACGTTTCTAATAGGGACGCCACTGTCACAGTTCCACCTGTAGTGGAAGACAGCGAATATGAAATTTCTCGTATTTTGAATTCAAGATGGCATAGAGGGAAATTACAGTATCTTGTCTCCTGGAAGGGTTTCGGTCCCGAAGACAACTCCTGGGTAAGGATGGATGATGTCTCTGCTCCTAGGCTTGTTAAAGCTTTCCACATGAGGTTTCCTGATAGGCCTGGGCCCGGAGGAGCCGGAGGATCCTCATAGAAGAGGGGGTACTGTTAGAACCCTCCTGTTAGTTTTTGCCATATTGTGTTTTGCGGTCACGTGACCAGATGCCTATATATTCCAGCTCCGCCCTTCTGGCTTTGCTGGACTTCAGTGTTTTTTGCCTGTCTCTCTAGCCAGGTGCTTTGGTGCCTATCTCTGTCTAGTTTGCTTAGTCTTCTAGGACCTCTAGTACTTTTTGTCAGTTTGTCTTTTTGCTCTGCAACAACTTCTGTTAGGAGGTGTCCCATTTTTGCCCCAGTCCTTAGTTCTTTTAGGGACCCCTCCCTTTAAGCTATAGGTCTCCGTTCAGACTAGCCGAGGACGAAGGCGGGTCTGTTCACAAGGAACAGGCTTCCCGCTACATCGTAGGGATTCAGCTTAGTCTTACTGTAGGGACAGCTTTACCCATTCTTTCCTTAGTTTATGTTGCAGATCATAACAGAAAGTTGTCTGAAGCCCATAATTTTGGTGGGACCAGTCGACCTTCTGCTATGTATGGGGGCCTCCCTATTGTCACCCAGCAGATGATGTTGGAAGAGAGAAGGATCGGGCAGTTGGATAGGATAATGACAGATGTCTGGCAGTGGCTTTCTCCTCTCTACCCATTGAGAACAAATGAACTCTTGACTTAGCCGAGAATTCGTTTGACCGGGCGAGTCGGGAGAAAAGTCGGTCTGCTATCTCATGTGTATGGCTAGCTTGAATTGTCTGATGATGTCAGGCTATAAGGAAGCCTTGACTTTTCTTTCATTCTGGACTGTCTCCAATTATTTTCAGTGTGGTAGACCCATAGCTTCATATTTGGGTAGTTGGTGAGATAATGATGTACCCACTTGTACTATACAACTTCATTGTTATAAAGTTAGACCTTGGTGATCGTTGTTTTCTGGACCTAGGCGCTTCGAACCATGTCAGGTCATCAAGCCGGAAAGCTCACCCAAGATCCTGACAATGCGCCGCAGAAGAGGATTGAAGAAGCAACAATCTCCGCAAGAAATGATCTTCTCCCTGCTACTCCAGCGTGGATTGATAAGGACTGTGGACACTTCTCCCAGGAGGATCTGTAATTGAAAGACAACTCGCAATTAGTATCCTGTATCATGGTCTGACAACAGGACTCCATATTCATATGGACATCACATTCCAAACAAAGACGATAAATATGTAGCTTGTTGTGATGAACCCGCACCTCGCCACCCCGCCTGATGTCACTATTACGTCACAAGGATCAAATAACGTGGTTTCCCCACTTGCACCAGCGTGACATTCCGCACCCGCTGGGGACATGTAAGGTCAGCTTGGCATAGTTTTACACAGACACCCCCTGTCCACACGAGCCCAGAGAGGGCTCATCCAGTGAGAGCATGTGGCCCACGCAGTCACTGACGTGGCACCACACTCGCCCACAACCCTGACAGGCTGAGAAGCCCCTTTCACTAGCACCAGTGAAATAGAGCCTGTTCAGCCTGGAAGGACTGCCTCAAATTCCTCATTATATCGGGCCAGAAACTAGCCCAGGCAGCATGGAAAGTTAAGCCGAAAATATGGACGTGAGGATCGAGAAAAAAGAGCAGCCCAAGGTTAAATTATATAATTAATCACCTTAAGGGCACGCTAGACTATACACTATATACACAATGTTTATTTATATATATATATATATATATATATATATATATATATATATATATATATATATATATACACTGCTCAAAAAAATAAAGGGAACACTTAAACAACAGAATATAACTCCAAGTAAATCAAACTTCTGTGAAATCAAACTGTCCACTTAGGAAGAAACACTGATTGACAATCAATTTCACATGCTGTTGTGCAAATGGAATAGACAATATATGGAAATTATTGGCAATTATCAAGACACCCTCAATAAAGGAGTGGTTCTGCAGGTGGGGACCACAGACCACATCTCAGTACCAATGCTTTCTGGCTGAAGTTTTGGTCACTTTAGAATGTTGGTTGTGCTTTCACACTCGTGGTAGCATGAGACGGACTCTACAACCCACAGAAGTTGCTCAGGTATTGCAGCTCATCCATGGCACATCAATGCGAGCTGTGGCAAGAAGGTTTGCTGTGTCTATCAGCGTAGTGTCCAGAGGCTGGAGGCGCTACCAGGAGACAGGCCAGTACACCAGGAGACGTGGAGGGGGACGTAGGAGGGCAACAACCAAGCAGCAGGACCGTTACCTCCGCCTTTGTGCAAGGAGGAACAGGAGGAGCACTGCCAGAGCCCTGCAAAATGACCTCCAGCAGGCCACAAATGTGCATGTGTCTGCACAAACGGTTAGAAACCGACTCCATGAGGGTGGTATGAGGGCCCGACGTCCACAGATCGGGGTTGTGCTCACAGCCCAACACCGTGCAGGAAGCTTGGCATTTGCCACAGAACACCAGGATTGGCAAAGTCGCCACTGGCACCCTGTGCTCTTCACAGATGAAAGCAGGTTCACAGTGAGTACATGTGACAGACATGACAGAGTCTGGAGACGCCGTGGAGAGCGATCTGCTGCCTGCAACATCCTTCAGCATGACCGGTTTGGCAGTGGGTCAGTAATGGTGTGGGGTGGCATTTCTTTGGAGGGCCGCACAGCCCTCCATGTGCTCGCCAGAGGTTGCCTGACTGCCATTAGGTACCGAGATGAGATCCTCAGACCCCTTGTGAGACCATATGCTGGTGCGGTTGGCCCTGGGTTCCTCCTAATGCAGGACAATGCCAGACGTCATGTGGCTGGAGTGTGTCAGCAGTTCCTGCAAGATGAAGGCATTGAAGCTATGGACGGGCCCGCCCATTCCCCAGACCTGAATCCGATTGAGCACATCTGGGACATCATGTCTAGCTCCATCCACCAACGTCACGTTGCACCACAGACTGTCCAGGAGTTGGCGGATGCTTTAGTCCAGGTCTGGGAGGAGATCCCACAGGAGACCATCCGCAACCTCATCAGGAGCATGCCCAGGTGTTGTAGGGAGGTCATACAGGCACGTGGAAGCCACACACAATACTGAGCCTCATTTTGACTTGTTTTAAGACATTACGTCAAAGTTGGATCAGCCTGTAGTGTGTTTTTCCACTTTAATTTTGGGAGTGACTCCAAAACCAGGCCTCCAATGGTTAATAAATTTGATTTCCGTTGATGATTTTTGTGTGATTTTGTTGTCAGCACATTCAACTTTGTACAGAACAAAGTATTCAATGAGAATATTTCATTCATTCAGATCTAGGATGTGTTGAGTGTTCCCTTTATTTTTTTGAGAAGTGTATATATATATATACAGTTATATGAAAAAGTTTGGGCACCCCTATTAATCTTAAGCTTAATGTTTTCTAAAAATTGGTGTTTTTGCAACAGCTATTTCAGTTTGATATATGTAATAACTGTTGGACACAGTAATGTTTCTGCCTTGAAATGAGTTTTATTGTACTAACAGAAAATGTGCAATCTGCATTCAAACAAAATTTGACAGGTGCATAAGTATGGGCACCCTTATCATTTTCTTGTTTTAAATACTCCTACCTACTTTTTACTGACTTACTAAAGCACTTTTTTTTTGGTTTTGTAACCTCATTGAGCTTTGAACTTCATAGCCAGGTGTATGCAAACATGAGAAAAGCTACTTAAAGTGGCCACTTGCAAGTTGTTCTCCTGTTTGAATCTCCTCTGAAGAGTGGCATCACGGGCTCCTCAAAACAACTGTCAAATGATCTGAAAACAAAGATTATTCAACATAGTTGTTCAGGGGAAGGATACAAAAAGCTGTCTCAGAGATTTAACCTGTCAGTTTCCACTGTGAGGAACATAGTAAGGAAATGGAAGAACACAGGTACAGTTCTTGTTAAGGCCAGAAGTGGCAGGCCAAGAAAAACATCAGAAAGGCAGAGAAGAAGAATGGTGAGATCAGTCAAGGACAGTCCTCAGACCACCTTCAGAGAGCTGCAGCATCAACTTGCTGCAGATGGTGTCACTGTGCATCGGTCAACTATACAACGCACTTTGCACAAGGAGAAGCTGTATGGGAGAGTGATGCGAAAGAAGCCGTTTCTGCAAGCACGCCACAAACAGAGTCGGCTGAGGTATGCAAAAGCACATTTGGAGAAGCCAATTTCTTTTTGGAAGAAGGTCCTGTGGACTGATGAAACCAAGATTGAGTTGTTTGGTCATACAAAAAGGCGTTATGCATGGCGGCAAAAAAACACAGCATTCCAAGAAAAACACTTGCTACCCACAGTAAAATTTGGTGGAGGTTCCATCATGCTTTGGGGCTGTGTGGCCAATGCCGGCACGAGGAATCTTGTTAAAGTTGAGGGACGCATGGATTCCACTCAGTATCAGCAGATTCTTGACAATAATGTTCAAGAATCAGTGATAAAGTTGAAGTTACACAGGGGATGGATCTTTCAGCAAGACAATGATCCAAAACACCGCTCCAAATCTACTCAGGCATTCATGCAGAGGAACAATTACAATGTTCTGGAATGGCCATCCCAGTCCCCAGACCTGAATATCATTGAACATCTGTGGGATCATTTGAAGAGGGCTGTCCATGCTCGGCGACCATCAAACTTAACTGAACAGGAATTGTTTTGTAAAGAGGAATGGTCAAAAATACCTTCATCCAGGATCCAGGAAATCATTAAAAGCTACAGGAAGCGACTAGAGGCAGTTATTTTTGCAAAAGGAGGATCTACTAAATATTAATGTCACTTTTCTGGTGAGGTGCCTATACTTATGCACCTGTCAAATTTTGTTTGAATGCAGATTGTACATTTTCTGTTAGTACAATAAACCTCATTTCAAGGCAGAAACATTTTGTCTCCAACAGTTATTACATATATCAAACTGAAATAGCTGTTGCAAAAACACCAATTTTTATAAAACATTAAGCTTAAGATTAATAGGGGTGGCCAAACTTTTTCATATAACTGTATATATATATATATAGTACAGACCAAAAGTTTGGACACACCTTCTCATTTAAAGATTTTTCTGTATTTTCATGACTATGAAAATTGTACATTCACACTGAAGGCATCAAAACTATGAATTAACACATGTGGAATTATATACTTAACAAAAAGTGTGAAACAACTGAAAATATGTCTTATATTCTAGGTTCTTCAAAGTAGCCACCTTTTGCTTTGATGACTGCTTTGCACACTCTTGGCATTCTCTTGATGAGCTTCAAGAGGTAGTCACCGGAAATGGTCTTCCAACAATCTTGAAGGAGTTCCCAGAGATGCTTAGCACTTGTTGGCCCTTTTGCCTTCACTCTGCGGTCCAGCTCACCCCAAACCATCACCTGTGAAGTGAAAACCATTTCCGGTGACTACCTCTTGTACCTCATCAAGAGAATGCCAAGAGTGTGCAAAGCAGTCATTAAAGCAAAAGGTGGCTACTTTGAAGAACCTAGAATATAAGACATATTTTCAGTTGTTTCACACTTTTTTGTTAAGTATATAATTCCACATGGGTTAATTCGTAGTTTTGATGCCTTCAGTGTGAATGTACAATTTTCAAAGTCATGAAAATACAGAAAAATCTTTAAATGAGAAGGTGTGTCCAAACTTTTGGTCTGTACTGTATATACATGTATATAATGGTCAGATATGCAAATACAAATAGTGGTAGTACAAAGTATGCAGGAGTTAAGAGTCAGTTACCAGTCAGATGAAAGGCCTGGCTTGTGGGGGAGGGGCTGCCACATGGGGGGCTTGTGGTCCCCTCTGTTCCTTGACTTTTCCCCACATAATATGTTGTAGTGAACTTCCCGGAAAAAAGCAATAGGCCATGCTTTACACCAGAATTTCACTTCTTGGAGTCACTCCTCTCCTGCCCCCCCTGGGCTGGCCCTCCCCTTGCATCTAGCAGCTAACAACTCCAAAACCTAAGATGGGTCATAACTCCTTAATGGATGTGTGGCGCCCCTGAGGGTTCGGTCGCCACAGAGGTACTGCATCTCACCCAGAGGTGTGGTATCTCACTCTCAGGTAAGGAGGGAGTACAGCCCGGGACCCTAACACCTGCATCCAACACATACCCGCAGTGGGGGTAGGGTGAGATTGCTCCTAAGGGAGAGCACAGTCCCGGGTCCCTAGCTGTGGGAGGAGCTATGTAGTGGGTGTGGGTGGAGGAAGTAGCTAAGGGGAGCACATGGAAGAAAGGTATAAATAGAGAAGCCATCTTGTTTAGCCAGTTCAGTCTGAGGAGAGAGTGAGAATGATCAGTCTACAGTGAGAGGAGTTGGGAGCAGGAGCTCTGCTCAGGCAGAGGACCTGAGGAGAGGCCCAGGACTGAAGGAGAAGGAGAGGAGCAGGAAGGGCTCCAGGAATGGAAGAAGGGACCCCAGGGGTGCGGGCAGTGCTGGAGGCCACCGTACGCCCGAATCTACCGGGAGGTGGAGGGGTCAGACCACACAAAGGGGACCGGTCCCTCAACTAGCAGAGAACTTTGTGACTCAACTAGAAACCGGAGGCTGCAGTATTTCAAGTCCTGCAGCCAACAGTCCATGTCAGTCTCACCAAGAAGGTAGCTATAGAGGACCCAGGGGACGGAACAGACGTCGCCCGACAAGGCCCGCAGGTACCGGATTGGGACACTTGGTATGAGGTGCAGGGAGATGGCCAGAGAAAGGACACAGAAGGGGGTCCCGTTAAGTACTCCGGAGATACCTGAGGGTGGACTGAACCCCTCCCTGAGTAAATGCAGCACGACGAGGGCAGTTACACTGGTGCCTGTAACTTGGACTGCAATAACCGTGAGTAAAGACCCTGAGGACTGCACCCCCCTGTCTCTGTGATTATTATGTGCGCCATCACCCCCGCACTACAACGCCCAGCACAACCTATAACATCTACACTGCCCTGGAGCTAAGCTCTACCTGTGGAGAGCCACACCAGCTTTGCTGCACTGACATCAGCTCCAGAGGACCCGCTCCGCAGCGGCGGCTCCCTTTAGCCGAATAACACAGGTGGCGTCACGAACTTTGTACATACTTCTCCTGTAAATAATTCCCTATTGAATGACCGCCCTGGGTCACGGACCGGGTCACCGCCACTGTGTTCATCTTCCCAAATGACGACCGGCCCGGCACCGAGTACCCCACGGCCCAAGGGGAGCATCATCATTGGCGTCACGAACAGGATATGAGCCCACCCGTTATCACCGGGTATTGTGCGCCTAAAGACTGTGTTTTATACTGAATGTGGCGCCCGCCCTAGAAGAACGGGCGCCATTATGTGCAAGCCAAAAGACAACCAGAAACCGCCTCCCATTGTATGTCACATATGTCACATCCCGCCACAGTGACATATCCCCGAGTAACGACCGGCCCGGCACCGGGTACCCCACGGCCCAGGGGGCGCGTCAGATGGTCCTAAGGAGGCGGTTTTGGCGGCATCGGACCCGGCCGGGACCCTGCTACTCGTTGAGACCAAACACGGCTTTACTACCTGGCTCCTAATAGCAATTCTACGTATCTCCTCACCATGGGGTTTGGCCCGTTTCCAAGATCTTGAAAATGTAACCGGTATACAGCTAAGACATACGATAAATCCATAAATCCATATTAAATTACGGCTCCCCTCTGGCTGGGGGAATTCTTTAATCAATTAATTAGCTTTACACTCTGTAAAAGGACTATAATCTTGAACCAAATATGATAGTTGATTGGCAAGAAATTATAGCCCCCATATTCTTCACACTTGTCAATTCCTTTTGCTGCTTCAAGAACCTTCACACTTTTTCTAAGGATTTGTACTAAACTAGTACCAGTTCTCTGAATGAAGGGGTATTTGGTGGAGTTGACGTCAGATCCCTCAATAGGTAAACTTAATTTAGTAAAAAGATATTTTTTGTGGACCTCCCGTCGACATTGTGAAAGGCGATACTTGGAAGCTCACAGTTCTCTAAAAGTTTATGTTGGTTGATAGTTTAGTTGGCAAGTAATGAACTGCACAATTAAATTATTTGGTTGAGAATGTGTGAATGTAAGAAACTTGCAGGTGGGGACTTTTTCTTAGTGCTTTTCTTTAAGTAAAAGCTGCAAAATAAAAAAGTTTCATGACAAAGTATTGACATCTTTAAACTTTAAGGCTGACGAGAGCTTTAGACAAAATGTGGAAAACAATTAAAACAAAATGGATCCTTGACTGAATCTACCGGAGCCTCTGTAAGAGTTGTACAGGCAGAGGTGTTATTCTGCGACACCTAACACTAGTGAAATGAGTTCTGCTGGTTGCGTATGTGTGATATTAAACCCTATAGATGTTTCTCACTCGAGCTGTATTTTCTCAGATGACTCAGATTTAATACACTAACAAGGAAGGTCTCAATCCAAGTTATAAACATAAAGTAAACTTTACTGGTGGAACATATCTGAAGGATGTAACAGGTACAAAGTTTGTATTCACATCTTGGTGGTCAGAACACAGTGTTTAATCACCTCACATGAGCACATGTAAGAGCCACATTTAAAACATGTGTCTGTCGGATAAATGTCCATCCTCTAGCCCATACCCACTGCTGGCAAGTCCAGTATTTCTTCACTAAAACCCCAGGTCTGACTTACACGTTGCCTTTTCAGTCCTACTTGGCCTTATGCTGTCTCAGGGTCCCCACAAACCAACATCTTACCTTCTGGGCTCCTGGCCGTACCCAGTGCAGATGAGATCTCCTTTCTGTCTGCACCGCTTTCTAAAGTATCTGAGATATTTTGGCCGTATTAGGATCCAAGCTGCCACTTTTCAATCCAATTGCAAACGTGCTACCTCTGAAAATCTCCTTCCTTTCACACAGAGCCAATAAGCAGCCAACCCCCTGTGATTAGGAAGTAATTCTCTAATAACTCCTAAAATTTCCTCCCATCTTCTGAGCTGGCCCGCTGTAACTTTTCCTTTCCCAGCTATCTACTCTTCTACAGCCCCAAATGATAGGCATTGCAATAAACCATGTTATACAGTATGCATCCAAAAATCAATATACAAGAATACACTAGTATAGCACATTGCAGTATCAAAATCACAAAAAGCGAAATTTTCAGGTGGTGTCAGACACCGTTTCTCTCCTTTATACCTCAATATGAAATTAAAATATCCAGACTGAAAATGTATCATATCTGTTACACACCTATCTGGGATCTGGGCTTTGCTCCCCTCACCCTGGTCCACTGAACTCTGTTGTGTTCCACATCGGGTTTTGCAGGTGGTCCAGCGTACACCCATGTGATCATCTGCCTTGGCCTATACAAGGCTCACCAAGACACACCCCTATGTCATGGTATTAAGACTTTTAGTGTTCCTGAGTCCTTTCTGCCTGCAGCCTCCAAAGCTTCTACTAGCTGCTTCCTGGTCTCCTTTTTGCCTGCAGCCTCCAGTAGCTCTACTAAATGCTTCCCGGTCTTCTGTCTGCCTGTGGTTTCCTGAACCTCTGCTTCCTGGTCTCCTGTCTGCCTGTAGTCTCCAGTACCTCTGCTCCTTGCTTCCTGGTCTCCTTTTTGCCTGCAGCCTCCAGTACCTCTGCTATCTACTTCCCCATCTCTTTTCTGCATGCAGCCTCCATTACCTCTGCTATCTGCTTCCTGGGCTCCTGTCTACCTGCAGCATCCATTACCTCTGCTATCTGCTTCCCGGTCACCTGTCTGCCTGCAGTCTTCAGTACCTCTGCTTCCTGGTCTCCTGTCTGCCCGCAGCCTCCAGTGCTTCTACTACCTGTTTTCCACATGCATCACATGCCTGCTGCATCGACGCCCGTGGTCCATGTACCCCACCTGGACCTTGGGCTTGGAGGATCCACCTCACCAGGTGAGCCAAAACAATGTCCTATAGATATTATGACCCATACTTTTAGAAAATGCTCATAAAAGTGGAAAGGAAGATTAAGATCGACAACAAGATAACTAGAGACAACCAAGAAAGACCAAAACAATACTAGTACTATTTATATTGTGACAAGTACTCCAGAAAATCATATATTCTTTCAGAAACAGTCATCATATTGTGATCAGATTTCTAAAAGACAGAACATTTTGGAGAAACATTATTTTTAGTGATGAGCGAGTATATTCTGTTAACCCTTTCGGCGAGCATGCTCGGGTGCTCGCCGCGTATCTTCAGCGTGCTCGGGTGTTATGTTTGAGTCGTGCGGTGCGCATGATTTGCGACTGTTTTACAGCTTTAATACATTTGAAGAATGCCTAAGAAATAGGCATTCCTCACATCTATTAAAGCTGTCAAACAGTCGCAAATCATGTGCATGGAGTGATTGAAACATAACACCCGAGCACGCTGAAGATACTCGGAAAACACCCGAGCATGCTCGTAAATCTCGAGTAATGAGCATGCTCGCTCATCACTAATTATTTGTATTGCATCCAGAATTCCAAAGCAAATAATATTACGGAGAAACGCTATTTGTTTGATAACCAGAATTCCAGAAAACAGGTTGGTCTGGTGATACAACATTCATATCATGACCACGATTTCTAAAGATGGGACATTCTGCCAAAATACTTTTAATATCGCGACCAGGTTTCTAGAAGAAAGGAATTTCTTGAAAAATACTATTTATATTCCATCCAGGTTTCCAGCAGAGAGGACGTCCGATTGAAACACTATTCCTACGAAGACCAGTGCTCCAGAAAACAGATCATTCTGGAGACACAGTATAAAACTGAAATCCAGAAAAAGGTAATTCTTTTGAAACATGAGACAAATGGGACATTCTGGGGAAATGTTTCATATCAAAACCAAGTTTCTAGAAGAAAGGATATCCTGGAAAATTACATATCGTTACCAGCATGAAGCATCACGTTTTTGAGAAACACTATTTATACCACCGCCAGAATACAACGAGACAGGACATTTTGGTGCAACGATAGGAGAGATAATCAGATTTCCGTTCCCAAGTAACGAACTTCATTGGTTTTTGTAGTGAAACACTATCCTTATCATGACCAGGAACCGTGAAGACGTGATATTCTGAAGAAACGATGATCATATCCTAACTATGTTTCTAGAAGACTGAAACGCTTTTATCATCATGACCAACATTGGATATTTTCTTACCTGGAGCAATGGTGACCTACTAGAAGCGCCATGTTCTTTAGTTTACGATGACCTTCTTGTGGTCATTATATAACTTTTGTGAATTGCTGTTCTTGACTTCATTCAGTGGAAATATTCGGGTTTCTTCATGTGTAAGGAATGTGCAAGAAAAGAAATGATCTTCAGATGCCTACGGCACCCGAGCGCACGCACGATAACCATGTCAGTGCTCAGTCGTTCTGAGTCCCTGCTGTCACCCTGTCTTACACCGTCATGTCAGATAGTCCTTAAGTGACAACCACGGACAGACAATCTGTAAGATCTACAATCAGCCTGGAAAATCTACAGTCTCATTGTATACACCTAAAGAAAATATACCTACCGTGAGGACTGGCAGCACGGTGATCAGCGGGTACAGGATACGTGGAGGGACTCGGCTGGCACTTTCAGGACCCGGATAAGGTTTGGACAAGGTGCTGTCATAGCAAAAAAATCCTTGGGAATGGACGGGGAAGGTGTCCGTGTACTCAAAGTGGTAGGAAAGGATAACTGTACCGGCCATCAGGACAAGCTGGAAATAAAGCATCTTGTCAGACGAGCAAGGAATGAGGGTAAAGGACAAGAAAGACGTGAAGAGAGGGAGGAATGATGGAAGCGTTAGAGATAGAATGAAGGAGACAGTGAAGGAAGACTAGTGAAAGCAAGGAAGAGAAGAAGACATATAAAAGAAGGTGGGATCTGGAAAATACGGTAGATAATGGGTTTAAGAAGAATAACTCATAAGAAAATCTGAAGAGCACTGAGGGCTACAAATAATATACAGGAAAGATGAAGACCAGAAGGTACAAAGGGTTAGAAAAAAGAAAAAGGACAAAGCAAGAGATGTGAGGGAATTGTGTGAGGAATCTGGAGAAGCAGTCAACAATCTCCTCGCATTTTGTCACGTCTTCCACTCCCATCACCGTGTCTAATCCCTCCACATCATGTCACATGTGCCCCACTTTCACGTCTCACCCTCTTGTCACACCTTCTCTTGTCACAAATCTCCGACTTCTCCAACTTCATGTAAAAGGCTGCACCGGATCACGTCATGGTTCCCAAATCCTAACAAAATATCTAGTATGCACAATTCTAATATAACATGTCACTAAGGCGTCCCGTGAGAGAAGGGAGACCCATGGGGATGCAGAAACTAAAGTAATAATGTCTCATTTATGTAGCGATATAATTAGTGTGTCCAGAAGGAGATGGCCTACATGTGCGGCATGCGGCTTGCGCTGCCTATGGTGGCATGTTGCAGACCACATAAATGGGAGGTCATGAGGTTGACATATATTGGTCGGCATATAGCACTCCGATTGAATGGTATAAAACGGGTTGCCCCAGATAGGAACCCAATCCCAGTAGGTCCAGCCTTCTGCCCATGTTTGATGGTGCTGACGAGTATGTCTCCTACCACATGAATCATGTCACGTGGGCTCAACGTCATGCCACAAACCCAAAACTTCACCACAAAGACAGAAGGGAAAGAATAGAAGTATGGCACCTTCCACAGACAACATACAACATAACCATGAACAGGTTCTGACCGCTACCTCTACAAATAGGAAACATGGTATGAAGGAGACGCTGCTTTTAATTTCTGGCTCATTTGCCGCCATGTGTGCAGCTCCAGAACAACCTACAGACAAACAGAAATAATAAGAGTCAGGTTACTGTAATAAGAACATTGAGGCCATATTATTTTTAAAGGGAATCTGTCAGTAGGATTTCATCCCCCAAAACTATTTATAAATTCATATACCGTAGCTCTTTCATAGATAACTCCAGCAATACCTTTACATGGCCAGTCCATTCCTCCGTCACTGTGAAATCAGTGTTTAAATTGATATGAAAATGAGGCTGAGTTACATTAATAAGAGGTTACAGGGGTAATAAGAGGATCAGGAGCTGGGTTACTGTAATAAGAGGTTACAGGGGTAATAAGAGGATCAGGAGCTGGGTTACTGTAACAAGAGGTTACTGGGGTAATAAGAAGATCAGGAGCTGGGTTACTGTAATAAGAGATTACAGGGTAATAAAAGGATCAGGAGCCGGGTTACTGTAATAAGAGGTTACTGGGGTAATAAGAGGATCAGGAGCCGGGTTACTGTAATAAGAGGTTACAGGGGTAATAAGAAGATCAGGAGCTGGGTTACTGTAATAAGAGATTACAGGGTAATAAAAGGATCAGGAGCCGGGTTACTGTAATAAGAGGTTACTGGGGTAATAAGAGGATCAGGAGCCGGGTTACTGTAATAAGAGGTTACAGGGGTAATAAGAAGATCAGGAGCCGGGTTACTGTAATAAGAGGTTACAGGGGTAATAAGAGGATCAGGAGCCGGGTTACTGTAATTGTTAGAACTCTCCTGTTAGGTTTTTTCTAGTTTGCTGGTCACATGACCATTTTTGCCTATTTAATCCGGCTCCGCCCTTCTGGCCTTGCTGGACTTCATTGTATTTACTACTCTTGAGCTAGCTTGGTGCTCTGTTACCGTTCTCTGTTAGTTTTGCTAGGTCTTCGGACCTCTATGTTCTTTGTTGTGTGTTTGTCTTTGACTGCTACAATTTCTGCTAGGAGGTGTCCAACTTTATCCCAGTCCCTAGTTCTTGTAGGGATTCCTCCCTTGCATCTATAGGTCTTCGTACAGACTAGCCGAGGACTTTAGCGGGTCTGATCGCAGGATCAGGTTCCCCGTTACATCGTAGGGATCCAGTTTAGTTCGATTGTAGGGACAGATCTCCTTTCTTTCCTTAGTGCTTGTAGCAGATCATAACAGTAAGTCCAGCCCAAAAAAAAAATTTCTCTAAGGAAAGACCTCCAGTTTCCATCATGGTCTCGGTTCAAGATTTGGCTCAACGCTTGCAGGGACTCTCTCTGGAGGTGGCCGAGCTCCAACAACACGTGAGTAGCTGTTCTGGAGCACATTTGGTAGAGCCAAAGGTACGTCTGCCTGATCTATTTTTTGGTGAACAACAAGATTTTTTTTCTTTTAAAAATGCTTGTTTATTGTATTTTCGTTTAAGACCCGGATCCTCTGGTGATGAATCACAGCGCATAGGGTTCATAATGTCACTTTTGCGCAAGGATCCTCAGGGATGGGCTTTTTCTCTCCAACCTAGTGATCCGTGCTTTAGATCAGTGGATAGTTTTTTTTCTGCTTTGGGTTTGTTGTACGATGATCCTGATCGTGTCTCATCTGCTGAGTCTGAATTGAGACGTTTGAGGCAGGGATCAGGTAATGTGGAAAAGTATTGTTCTCACTTCCGTCGGTGGTCTGCCCAGGTGGGGTGGAACGATTCAGCTTTGAAAAGTTTGTTTCTGGCGGGGCTAGGTGAAAGGGTTAAAGATTTACTGATTGCTTATCCCACACCTGGAAACTTGCAGGAGGCTATGCAATTAGCTATACGGGTGGACAGGAGACTGCGTGTAAGGGTTAATGAGAGCAAATCCTCTGCTATGTCAGTTCCGAGTCTTGAGAGGGTCTGTGCTGACAAAGGAGAGCCGATGGAGATTGGGGCGCTGACACCCCGCTCTCAGGAAAAAGACCGCAGGCTTTCTGAAGGTTTGTGCTTCTATTGCGGAAATTCTGGTCATTTTATTAAGAACTGTGTGCTTCGTATGAACAAAGAAAAAAAAATGGTCAGTTATGCCCGTATTGCCTGTTTAAATTCTAAGGGGGTATTCCTATCTGCTACTACCACTGCTCAGGAAGAATTAATTGAATTTCGGGTATTTGTGGATTGTGGTTCTACTCTGAATGTGATTGATGGGGGATTCTTGGAAAAACTTACATTAAAACCTAAACCTTTGTCATCCCCTATTGCTGTGGTTTCTGTCGATGGCTCTCCCTTGAAGAGTGTTACTCACAAGGTCTGTGAATTTCCCCTCACTATTAATGGTATTCATCAAGAGAATTTGGATTTGGTAGTATTGAATAATTTGCCTTCTCCAGTAATATTGGGGTTGCCCTGGTTAAAATTGCATAATCCTGTACTGGATTGGTCTAGCAATGAAATTAAGTCCTGGAGCCCTAAATGTTATGACAAGTGTTGTAACGGACGTATTGCTGCGGTGGAAAAAGGGGAATTACCTGTACCTATTCAGGATTTTTGGAGAGTTTTTTCTGAGGAGGAGTCACAAATTTTGCCTCCCCATAGAGACTATGATTGTACCATTGAATTTGTCCCTGGAGCGACTCTTCCTAAAAGTCGTTTATTTAATCTTACTATTCCTGAGAGAAAGGCTTTGGAGGAATACATACAGACAAGCTTGGCCGCCGGTCACATTAGGCCTTCCAAGTCTCC
Source organism: Phyllobates terribilis (assembly GCF_046119375.1). Taxonomy (NCBI): domain Eukaryota; kingdom Metazoa; phylum Chordata; class Amphibia; order Anura; family Dendrobatidae; genus Phyllobates; species Phyllobates terribilis. The sequence goes on from NW_027362771.1 coordinate 583,819,528, forward strand.
TGTGGCTGTTGGATTTTTTTTTGTTAAAAAAAAAGATGGCGGTTTACGTCCTTGTCTGGACTTTCGTGAGATTAATAAAATTACTGTACGCAATCCCTACCCACTGCCATTGATTCCTGATTTGTTTAACCAGTTAGTGGGGGCCAAGTGGTTCTCTAAAATTGATCTCCGGGGGACATACAATTTGTTGTGCATGAAGGAGGGTGATGAATGGAAGACTGCTTTTAACACTCCTGTGGGTCATTTTGAGAATCTGGTTATGCCTTTTGGTCTTACCAATGCTCCAGCATTTTTTCAGAATCTTATTAATGACATCCTTAGACCTTTGATCGGCAAAAATGTGGTTGTGTATTTGGATGACATTCTGATTTATTCGCCTGATCTGGAGTCTCATTGGCGGAGCGTACGTGAGGTATTACAGTTATTAATGGACAATTCGTTTTTTGCTAAGCTGGAGAAATGTGAGTTCGCTGTACAGAGAATTAGTTTTTTGGGCTACATTATCTCCAGCGAGGGCTTTGAGATGGACCCGGTTAAGGTTCAAGCTGTGCAGGAATGGCCTAGGCCTATTGGTTTGAAATCGATACAGAGGTTTTTGGGTTTCGCCAATTATTACAGAAAATTCATAAAAAAAATTTCTATTATTGTCAAACCACTGACCGATCTCACCAAGAAAGGTGCTGATGCGGTTCAGTGGACTTCTGAGGCCATTGAAGCTTTTGTGTATCTCAAGGAGAGGTTCACCTCTGCTCCCATCCTTATGCAGCCTGATGTGACTAAGCTGTTTTTGGTTGAGGTTGATGCTTCCTCTGTGGGGGTTGGCGCAGTATTGTCTCAGGATAACGGGGATGGATTACATCCCTGTGCCTTTTTTTCAAAAAAATTTTCGGAGACTGAACTGAATTACGATATTGATAATCGGGAATTATTGGCTATTAAACTCGCATTTGAACACTGGCGCCACTTCTTGGAAGGTGCGGAATTTCCCGTTCAGGTTCTTACGGATCATAAAAATCTGATATATCTTGATGCTGCCAAGCGCTTGAATGCCCGTCAGGCTAGGTGGGCACTTTTTTTCTCGCGGTTTAGTTTTTCCGTTACTTACATCCCGGGTACCAAGAATGTTAAAGCGGATGCTTTGTCTCGCAGCTTTTTTCCCATGGTCGGTGCTGAGGAGGAGGAGGAGAGCATTTTACAAGAAGGTGTTGTGATTGCTGCTTTTGAAAGATGAGATTCTTAAAGCACAGGAGAATGCCCCATCTAACACTCCCCATGGGAGGTTGTTTGTGCCTAGGACCTTTAGGAGAGATTTGTTTGTTGAGTGTCATGAGTCTCGGTTGGCAGGTCATCCAGGAATTTCTGAGACCAAGAGACTTGTGGGTCGCAGTTTTTGGTGGCCTGGATGGCAGAAGGAAGTCATTAAGTGGGTGCGTAAATGTACTGTGTGTGCTAGATCTAAGTCTTCGCATGCTCCTGCTGCGGGGTTGCTTTGCCCTCTGGAGGTTCCTAGTGCACCTTGGACACATCTGGCTATGGACTTTATTACTGACCTTCCCCCCTCTGAAGGTTTCACGGTCATCTGGGTGGTCGTGGACCGTTTTAGCAAGATGTGTCACTTGGTTCCCTTCATCAAACTGCCTTGCGCTAAGACACTCGCTAAGGCCTTTGTCAAGGAAATTGTCAGACTACATGGCGTTCCTACTGACATTGTTTCTGATAGGGGACCTCAGTTCGTGGCTCGTTTTTGGCGTGCCTTTTGTGACAGGTTGGGAGTTCATTTGTCGTTTTCATCCGGATATCATCCTGAGTCTAATGGCCAGACAGAAAGAAAGAACCAGGATGTTGAGCAGTTCTTGCGTTGCTTTGTGGCAGACAATCTAGAGGGGTGGTCTGAGTTTCTGCCACTTGCTGAATTTGCTCTTAACAACCATACATCTTCTTCTGCTGGGTGTTCGCCTTTTTTTTGTTGTACTGGGAGACATCCGTCTTTTGGGTCATTCTCCAAATTGGTATCGGCTGTGCCGGAGGAGGAGAGTTTTTGCGGTGATTTGGAGAGAGTTTGGACGGATGTGCGCGATAATCTTCAGGAGGCTAACAAAAAATCTAAGAGGTACTTTGATAGGAAACGGCAAGAGGTTTCGTTTGCTATTGGTGACATGGTTTGGTTGTCCTCTAAGAATCTGCGATTGAGGATTCCTTCGAAAAAATTGGGTCCCAAGTTTGTAGGGCCCTTTAAGGTGCTTCAGATAGTTAACCAATCTGCTGTTAGGTTGGAGGTTCCTACCTCCTGGAAGATTAATCCGGTGTTTCATGTTTCTCTGTTGAAAAAAGCTGATGTGTCGGTTGGTGACGCCTCTGCCACTGTTCCTCCGGTGGTGGAGGACGGGGAATATGAAATTTCCCGCATCCTAAATTCTAGACGGTATAGAGGGAGTTTGCAGTATCTCGTCGCTTGGAAGGGTTTAGGACCCGAGGATAACTCATGGGTGAGGGCGGATGATGTTTCTGCTTCCAGACTTGTCAGAGCATTTCACAGGAGGTTTCCTGATAAGCCCGGTCCTAGGGGATCCGGAGGATCCTCTTAGAAGAGGGGGTACTGTTAGAAATCTCCTGTTAGTTTTTTTCTAGTTTGCTGGTCACATGACCATTTTTGCCTATTTAATCCGGCTCCACCCTTCTGGCCTTGCTGGACTTCATTGTATTTACTACTCTTGAGCTAGCTTGGTGCTCTGTTACCGTTCTCTGTTAGTTTTGCTAGGTCTTCGGACCTCTATGTTCTTTGTTGTGTGTTTGTCTTTGACTGCTACAATTTCTGCTAGGAGGTGTCCAACTTTATCCCAGTCTCTAGTTCTTGTAGGGATTCCTCCCTTGCATCTATAGGTCTTCGTACAGACTAGCCGAGGACTTTAGCGGGTCTGATCGCAGGATCAGGTTCCCCGTTACATCATAGGGATCCAGTTTAGTTCGATTGTAGGGACAGATCTCCTGTCTTTCCTTAGTGCTTGTAGCAGATCATAACAGTAATAAGAGGTTACAGGGGTAATAAGAGGATCAGGAGCTGGGTTACTGTAACAAGAGGTTACTGGGGTAATAAGAGGATCAGGAGCCGGGTTACTGTAATAATAGGTTACAGGGGTAATAAGAGGATCAGGAGCTGAGTTACTGTAATAAGAGGTTACAGGGGTAATAAGAGGATCAGGAGCCGGGTTACTGTAATAAGAGGTTACAGGGGTAATAAGAGGATCAGGAGCCGGGTTACTGTAATAAGAGGTTACAGGGGTAATAAGAGGATCAGGAGCCGGGTTACAGTAATAAGAGGTTACTGGGGTAATAAGAGGATCAGGAGCCGGGTTACTGTAATAAGAGGTTACAGGGTAATAAGAGGATCAGGAGCCTGGTTACTGTAATAAGAGGTTACAGGGTAATAAGAGGATCAGGAGCCGGGTTACTGTAATAAGAGGTTACTGGGGTAATAAGAGGATCAGGAGTTGGGTTACTGTAATAAGAGGTTACAGGGGTAATAAGAGGATCAGGAGCTAGGTTACTGTAATAAGAGGTTATAGCGTAATAAGAGGATCAGGAGCCGGGTTACTGTAATAAGAGGTTACAGGGGTAATAAGAGGATCAGGAGCCGGGTTACTGTAATAAGAGGTTACAGGGTAATAAGAGGATCAGGAGTCAGGTTACTGTAATAAGAGGTTACAGGGTAATAAGAGGATCAGGAGTTGGGTTACTGTAATAAGAGGTTACAGGGTAATAAGAGGATCAGGAGCCGGGTTACTGTAATAAGGGGTTACAGGGTAATAAGAGGATGAGGAGATGGGTTCCTGTAATAAGAGGTTACAGAGGTAATAAGAGGATCAGGAGCCGGGTTACTGTAATAAGAGGTTACTGGGGTAATAAGAGGATCAGGAGTTGGGTTACTGTAATAAGAGGTTACAGGGGTAATAAGAGGATCAGGAGCTAGGTTAATGTAATAAGAGGTTACAGCGTAATAAGAGGATCAAGAGCCGGGTTACTGTAATAAGAGGTTACAGGGGTAATAAGAGGATCAGGAGCCGGGTTACTGTAATAAGAGGTTACAGGGTAATAAGAGGATCAGGAGTCGGGTTACTGTAATAAGAGGTTACAGGGTAATAAGAGGATCAGGAGTCGGGTTACTGTAATAAGAGGTTACAGGGTAATAAGAGGATCAGGATTCGGGTTACTGTAATAAGAGGTTACAGGGTAATAAGAGGATCAGGAGCCGGGTTACTGTAATAAGAGGTTACAGAGTAATACGAGGATCAGGAGTTGGGTTACTGTAATAAGAGGTTACAGGGTAATAAGAGGATCAGGAGCCGGGTTACTGTAATAAGAGGTTACAGGGTAATAAGAGGATCAGGAGCCGGGTTACTGTAATAAGAGGTTACAGGGGTAATAAGAGGATCAGGAGCCGAGTTACTGTAATAAGAGGTTACAGGGGTAATAAGAGGATCAGGAGCCGGGTTACTGTAATAAGAGGTTACAGGGTAATAAGAGGATCAGCAGCCGGGTTACTGTAATAAGAGGTTACAGGGGTAATAAGAGGATCAGGAGCTGGGTTACTGTAATAAGAGGTTACAGGGGTAGTAAGAGGATCAGGAGCCGGGTTACTGTAATAAGAGGTTACAGGGTAATAAGAGGATCAGGAGACGGGTTACTGTAATAAGAGGTTACAGGGTAATAAGAGGATCAGGAGTCAGGTTACTGTAATAAGAGGTTACAGGGTAATAAGAGGATCAGGAGCCGGGTTACTGTAATAAGAGGTTACAGGGTAATAAGAGGATGAGGAGCCGGGTTACTGTAATAAGAGGTTACAGGGTAATAAGAGGATAAGGAGTTGGGTTACTGTAATAAGAGGTTACAGGGTAATAAGAGGATCAGGAACCGGGTTACTGTAATAAGAGGTTACAGGGTAATAAGAGGATCAGGAGATGGGTTCCTGTAATAAGAGGTTACAGAGGTAATAAGAGGATCAGGAGCCGGGTTACTGTAATAAGAGGTTACAGGGTAATAAGAGGATCAGGAGTCGGGTTACTGTAATAAGAGGTTACAGGGTAATAAGAGGATCAGGAGTCGGGTTACTGTAATAAGAGGTTACAGGGTAATAAGAGGATCAGGAGCCGGGTTACTGTAATAAGAGGTTACAGGGTTATAAGAGGATCAGGAGTCAGGTTACTGTAATAAGAGGTTACCGGGTAATAAGAGGATCAGGAGTTGGGTTACTGTAATAAGAGGTTACAGGGTAATAAGAGGATCAGGAGCCGGGTTACTGTAATAAGAGGTTACAGGGTAATAAGAGGATCAGGAGCCGGGTTACTGTAATAAGAGGTTACAGGGGTAATAAGAGGATCAGGAGCCGAGTTACTGTAATAAGAGGTTACAGGGGTAATAAAAGGATCAAGAGCCGGGTTACTGTAATAATAGGTTACAGGGGTAATAAGAGGATCAGGAGCCGGGTTACTGTAATAAGAGGTTACAGGGGTAATAAGAGGATCAGTCTTTTATGTGCCATTTCAGAGGTAATAATTGGATACCTGTGATCAGTGTGATGATGTGATATGGATTACGCTCGACATTTATGAAGTCTTCACATAGTATGATGACAATTCCCATTAATGAATGTGCCCCCTGCAGCCCCCGTCGTAGCACAGACCTGCTGGCATGGTGCGGATGTTCCCCCTCCCTACGCTCCGGGATTTCAGCTCAGAGGGAGGACAGACAGCTGGCTCCCTGATCACGGTCTTCAAGGAGAAGGGTTTGGAGAGAGCGATGGAAAACAGAAGGAGACAAATGACAATATTGGGATCATTAATGGGGGAAGCAGGATGTCAAAGAGGAATACAGGAGAAAACAATATGTGATATGGGATAAAAAACATAAAAAATACAATAAAAATGACTGACAGCAAAAATACCAACGATAAGAAAAAAAAACGAGGGATAATGAGCTGAGATAGAAGATCGGGGAGAGGAGGATTAGGACGGACAATGGAGGGATGAGGAAAAGAATAGTATGATGGAGGGAAGAGGAGGAGAGTAACAGCTGCGGGGGGCTTATTAGTAGGCTGACGGCATATGCTGTGTGATCATAACACCCACCTCTCCATACCTGAGTCCTGACACTGGAGCATCGCCTCCTACTGGCTATATGAGGAATTGCATGTTTTATATGGGACTCCTCAGAGTATGTCATGTAGAATGCTTGTAGGATACTCTGATACCTCTGACATATGGGTGGCCTCCTCTGTCCCCCCGTCTGACCTGGTGATGGATAATTGTTGCCGTATGAATATAAATTAACCTGTTAAGGGGCACAGGGGGTATGGTTACTGTCTGGTGGGTTCTGACCTCCTGGGTCCCCTCCACCCAGCAATGTAAAGGGGCTGCGGCACTCATGTATTAATGATGGAGTTAGTGCCATCGAGCCATTATTAGACGGTGGCACTAACACCAGCAGACTTGATCATATGCAGACGGGGTCTGTCCGGCGCCATCTGGACCCACTATGTCATGGCACTGTGGATATCACTGTTATTATGGGGGCACTGTGGATGTCACTGTTATTATGGGAGCACTGTGGATGTCACTGTTATTATGGGGGCACTGTGGATATCACTGTTATTATGGGGGCACTGTGGATGTCACTGTTATTATGGGGGCACTGTGGATATCACTGTTATTATGGGGGCACTGTGGATGTCGCTGTTATTATGGGAGCACTGTGGATATCGCTGTTATTATGGGAGCACTGTGGATGTCGCTGTTATTATGGGGGCACTGTGGATGTCGCTGTTATTATGGGGGCACTGTGGATGTCGCTGTTATTATGGGGGCACTGTGGATATCACTGTTATTATGGGAGCACTGTGGATATCACTGTTATTATGGGAGCACTGTGGATATCGCTGTTATTATGGGAGCACTGTGGATGTCGCTGTTATTATGGGGGCACTGTGGATGTCACTGTTATTATGGGGACACTGTGGATGTCGCTGTTATTATGGGGGCACTGTGGATGTCGCTGTTATTATGGGGGCACTGTGGATGTCACTGTTATTATGGGGACACTGTGGATGTCGCTGTTATTATGGGGGCACTGTGGATGTCGCTGTTATTATGGGGGCACTGTGGATATCACTGTTATTATGGGGGCACTGTGGATGTCACTGTTATTATGGGGACACTGTGGATGTCACTGTTATTATGGGGACACTGTGGATGTCGCTGTTATTATGGGGGCACTGTGGATGTCGCTGTTATTATGGGGGCACTGTGGATATCACTGTTATTATGGGAGCACTGTGGATGTCACTGTTATTATGGGGGCACTGTGGATATCACTGTTATTATGGGAGCACTGTGGATGTCACTGTTATTATGGGGACACTGTGGATGTCGCTGTTATTATGGGGGCACTGTGGATGTCGCTGTTATTATGGGGGCACTGTGGATATCACTGTTATTATGGGATCACTGTGGATGTCACTGTTATTATGGGAGCACTGTGGATGTCACTCTTATTATGGGGGCACTGTGGATATCACTGTTATTATGGGAGCACTGTGGATGTCACTGTTATTATGGGAGCACTGTGGATGTCGCTGTTATTATGGGGGCACTGTGGATATCACTGTTATTATGGGAGCACTGTGGATGTCGCTGTTATTATGGGGGCACTGTGGATATCACTGTTATTATGGGGGCACTGTGGATGTCACTGTTATTATGGGAGCACTGTGGATGTCGCTGTTATTATGGGGGCACTGTGGATATCACTGTTATTATGGGGGCACTGTGGATGTCGCTGTTATTATGGGGACACTGTGGATGTCGCTGTTATTATGGGGGCACTGTGGATGTCGCTGTTATTATGGGGGCACTGTGGATATCACTGTTATTATGGGAGCACTGTGGATGTCACTGTTATTATGGGAGCACTGTGGATATCACTGTTATTATGGGAGCACTGTGGATGTCACTGTTATTATGGGGGCACTGTGGATATCACTGTTATTATGGGAGCACTGTGGATGTCACTGTTATTATGGGAGCACTGTGGATATCACTGTTATTATGGGAGCACTGTGGATATCACTGTTATTATGGGAGCACTGTGGATGTCGCTGTTATTATGGGGGCACTGTGGATATCACTGTTATTATGGGAGCACTGTGGATGTCGCTGTTATTATGGGGGCTCTGTGGATATCACTGTTATTATGGGGGCACTGTGGATGTCACTGTTATTATGGGAGCACTGTGGATGTCACTGTTATTATGGGAGCACTGTGGATGTCGCTGCTATTATGGGGGCACTGTGGATATCACTGTTATTATGGGGGCACTGTGGATATCACAGTTATTATGGGGGCACTGTGGATGTCACTGTTATTATGGGGGCACTGTGGATGTCACTGTTATTATGGGAGCACTGTGGGTGTCACTGTTATTATGGGGGCACTGTGTATATCACTGTTATTATGGAGGCACTGTGGATGTCACTGTTATTATGGGGGCACTGTGGATATCACTGTTATTATGGGAGCACTGTGGATGTCACTGTTATTATGGGAGCACTGTGGATGTCACTGTTATTATGGGGGCACTGTGGATGTCACTGTTATTATGGGGGCACTGTGGATATCACTGTTATTATGGGAGCACTGTGGATGTCGCTGTTATTATGGGGGCACTGTGGATATCACTGTTATTATGGGAGCACTGTGGATATCACTGTTATTATGGGGGCACTGTGGATATCACTGTTATTATGGGGGCACTGTGGATATCACTATTATTATGGGGCACTGTGGATATCACTGTTATTATGGGGGCACTGTGGATGTCACTGTTATTATGGGGGCACTGTGGATATCACTGTTATTATGGGGCACTGTGGATATCACTGTTATTATGGGGCACTGTGGATATCACTGTTATTATGGGGGCACTGTGGATGTCACTGTTATTATGGAGGCACTGTGGATATCACTGTTATTATGGGGGCACTGTGGATATCACTGTTATTATGGGGCACTGTGGATATCACTGTTATTATGGGGGCACTGTGGATATCACTGTTATTATGGGGGCACTGTGGATATCACTGTTATTATGGGGCACTGTGGATATCACTGTTATTATGGGGCACTGTGGATATCACTGTTATTATGGGGGCACTGTGGATGTCACTGTTATTATGGAGGCACTGTGGATATCACTGTTATTATGGGAGCACTGTGGATGTCACTGTTATTATGGGGGCACTGTGGATGTCACTGTTATTATGGGAGCACTGTGGATGTCACTGTTATTATGGGGGCACTGTGGATATCACTGTTATTATGGGAGCACTGTGGATATCGCTGTTATTATGGGAGCACTGTGGATGTCACTGTTATTATGGGGGCACTGTGGATATCACTGTTATTATCGGAGCACTGTGGATATCACTGTTATTATGGGGGCACTGTGGATGTCACTGTTATTATGGGGGCACTGTGGATATCGCTGTTATTATGGGGGCACTGTGGATGTCACTGTTATTATGGGAGCACTGTGGATGTCACTGTTATTATGGGGGCACTGTGGATATCACTGTTATTATGGGGGCACTGTGGATATCGCTGTTATTATGGGGCACTGTGGATGTCGCTGTTATTATGGGAGCACTGTGGATATCGCTGTTATTATGGAGCACTGTGGATGTCACTGTTATTATGGGAGCACTGTGGATGTCACTGTTATTATGGGGGCACTGTGGATATCACTGTTATTATGGGGGCACTGTGGATATCGCTGTTATTATGGGGCACTGTGGATGTCGCTGTTATTATGGGAGCACTGTGGATATCGCTGTTATTATGGAGCACTGTGGATGTCACTGTTATTATGGGGGCACTGTGGATGTCACTGTTATTATGGGAGCACTGTGGATATCACTGTTATTATGGGGGCACTGTGGATGTCACTGTTATTATGGGGGCACTGTGGATGTCACTGTTATTATGGGAGCGCTGTGGATATCACTGTTATTATGGGGGCACTGTGGATGTCACTGTTATTATGGAGCACTGGATATCACTGTTATTATGGGAGCACTGTGGATGTCACTGTTATTATGGGGGCACTGTGGATATCTCTGTTATTATGGGAGCACTGTGGAAATCACTGTTATTATGGGGGCACTGTGGATGTCACTGTTATTATGGGAGCACTGTGGATATCACTGTTATTATGGGAGCACTGTGGAAATCACTGTTATTATGGGGGCACTGTGGATGTCACTGTTATTATGGGGGCACTGTGGATGTCACTGTTATTATGGGAGCACTGTGGATATCACTGTTATTATGGGAGCACTGTGGATATCACTGTTATTATGGGGGCACTGTGGATGTCACTGTTATTATGGGAGCACTGTGGATGTTACTGTTATTATGGGGGCACTGTGGATATCTCTGTTATTATGGGAGCACTGTGGATGTCACTGTTATTATGGGAGCACTGTGGATGTCACTGTTATTATGGGAGCACTGTGGATATCACTGTTATTATGGGGGCACTGTGGATGTCACTGTTATTATGGGAGCACTGTGGATGTTACTGTTATTATGGGGGCACTGTGGATATCTCTGTTATTATGGGAGCACTGTGGATGTCACTGTTATTATGGGAGCACTGTGGATGTCACTGTTATTATGGGGGCACTGTGGATATCTCTGTTATTATGGGAGCACTGTGGATGTCACTGTTATTATGGGAGCACTGTGGATGTCACTGTTATTATGGGAGCACTGTGGATGTCACTGTTATTATGGGAGCACTGTGGATGTTACTGTTATTATGGGGGCACTGTGGATATCTCTGTTATTATGGGAGCACTGTGGATGTCACTGTTATTATGGGAGCACTGTGGATGTCACTGTTATTATGGGGGCACTGTGGATATCACTATTATTATGGGGGCACTGTGGATATCACTGTTATTATGGGAGCACTGTGGATGTCACTGTTATTATGGGAGCACTGTGGATGTCACTGTTATTATGAGGGCACTGTGGATATCACTGTTATTATGGGGGCACTGTGGATATCACTATTATTATGGGGGCACTGTGGATATCACTGTTATTATGGGAGCACTGTGGATGTCACTGTTATTATGGGAGCACTGTGGATATCACTGTTATTATGGGAGCACTGTGGATGTCACTGTTATTATGGGAGCACTGTGGATATCACTGTTATTATGGGGGCACTGTGGATATCTCTGTTATTATGGGAGCACTGTGGATGTCACTGTTATTATGGGGGCACTGTGGATGTCACTGTTATTATGGGAGCACTGTGGATGTTACTGTTATTATGGGGGCACTGTGGATATCTCTGTTATTATGGGAGCACTGTGGATGTCACTGTTATTATGGGAGCACTGTGGATATCACTGTTATTATGGGGGCACTGTGGATGTCACTGTTATTATGGGAGCACTGTGGATGTCACTGTTATTATGGGGGCACTGTGGATATCTCTGTTATTATGGGAGCACTGTGGATGTCACTGTTATTATGGGAGCACTGTGGATGTCACTGTTATTATGGGAGCACTGTGGATGTCACTGTTATTATGGGAGCACTGTGGATGTCACTGTTATTATGGGAGCACTGTGGATGTCACTGTTATTATGGGAGCACTGTGGATATCACTGTTATTATGGGGGCACTGTGGATGTCGCTGTTATTATGGGAGCACTGTGGATATCACTGTTGTTATGGGGGCACTGTGGATATCACTGTTATTATGGGGCACTGTGGATGTCACTGTTATTATGGGGCACTGTGGATGTCGCTGTTATTATGGGGGCACTGTGGATATCACTGTTATTATGGGAGCACTGTGGATGGCACTGTTATTATGGGGCACTGTGGATGTCGCTGTTATTATGGGGGCACTGTGGATGTCACTGTTATTATGGGGGCACTGTGGATATCACTATTATTACGGGGGCACTGTGGATATCACTATTATTACGGGGGTACTGTGGATATTGCTGCTATTATGGAGGCACTGTGGATGTCACTGTTATTATGGAGGCACTGTGGATGTCACTGTTATTATGGGAGCACTGTGGATATCACTGTTATTATGGGAGCACTGTGGATGTCACTGTTATTATGGGGGCACTGTGAATGTCTCTGTTATTATGGGAGCACTGTGGATGTCACTGTTATTATGGGAGCACTGTGGATATCACTGTTATTATGGGGGCACTGTGGATATCACTGTTATTATGGGAGCACTGTGGATGTCACTGTTATTATGGGGCACTGTGGATGTCACTGTTATTATGGGAGCACTGTGGATGTCACTGTTATTATGGGAGCACTGTGGATGTCACTGTTATTATGGGAGCACTGTGGATGTCACTGTTATTATGGGAGCACTGTGGATATCACTGTTATTATGGGAGCACTGTGGATGTCGCTGTTATTATGGGAGCACTGTGGATGTCGCTGTTATTATGGGAGCACTGTGGATATCACTGTTATTATGGGAGCACTGTGGATGCCACTGTTATTATGGGGGCACTGTGGATGTCACTGTTATTATGGGAGCACTGTGGATATCACTGTTATTATGGGAGCACTGTGGATGTCACTGTTATTATGAGAGCACTGTGGATGTCACTGTTATTATGGGAGCACTGTGGATATCACTGTTATTATGGGGGCACTGTGGATGTCACTGTTATTATGGGAGCACTGTGGATGTCACTGTTATTATGGGAGCACTGTGGATATCACTGTTATTATAGGGGCACTGTGGATGTCACTGTTATTATGGGGGCACTGTGGATGTCACTGTTATTATGGGAGCACTGTGGATATCACTGTTATTATGGGAGCACTGTGGATGTCACTGTTATTATGGGAGCACTGTGGATGTCACTGTTATTATGGGAGCACTGTGGACATCACTGTTATTATGGGAGCACTGTGGATATCGCTGTTATTATGGGAGCACTGTGGATGTCACTGTTATTATGGGAGCACTGTGGATATCACTGTTATTATGGGGGCACTGTGGATATCACTGTTATTATGGGGGCACTGTGGATGTCACTGTTATTATGGGAGCACTGTGGATGTCACTGTTATTATGGGAGCACTGTGGATATCACTGTTATTATGGGAGCACTGTGGATATCGCTGTTATTATGGGGCACTGTGGATATCACTGTTATTATGGGAGCACTGTGGATATCACTGTTATTATGGGAGCACTGTGGATGTCGCTGTTATTATGGGGGCACTGTGGATGTCTCTGTTATTATGGGAGCACTGTGGATGTCACTGTTATTATGGGGGCACTGTGGATGTCACTGTTATTATGGGGGCACTGTGGATGTCACTGTTATTATGGGAGCACTGTGGATGTCACTGTTATTATGCTGGCCCTGTGGATATCACTGTTATTATGGGAGCACTGTGGATGTCACTGTTATTATGGGAGCACTGTGGATGTCTCTGCTATTATGGGAGCACTGTGGATGTCACTGTTATTATGGGGGCACTGTGGATGTCTCTGTTATTATGGGAGCACTGTGGATGTGTCTGTTATTATGGAGGCACTGTGGATGTCACTGTTATTATGGGGCACTGTGGATATCGCTGTTATTATAGAAGCACTGTGGATGTCACTGTTATTATGGGAGCACTGTGGATGTCACTGTTATTATGGGAGCACTGTGGATATCACTGTTATTATGGGGGCACTGTGGATGTCACTGTTATTATGGGGGCACTGTGGATGTCACTGTTATTATGGGGCACTGTGGATGTCACTGTTATTATGGGAGCACTGTGGATGTCACTGTTATTATATGGGCACTGTGGATGTCGCTGTTATTATGGGAGCACTGTGGATATCGCTGTTATTATGGGGGCACTGTGGATGTCGCTGTTATTATGGGGGCACTGTGGATATCACTGTTATTATGGGAGCACTGTGGATGTGTCTGTTATTATGGGAGCACTGTGGATATCACTGTTATTATGGGGGCACTGTGGATGTCACTGTTATTATGGGGCACTGTGGATGTCACTGTTATTATGGGAGCACTGTGGATGTCACTGTTATTATGGGGGCACTGTGGATGTCGCTGTTATTATGGGAGCACTGTGGATATCGCTGTTATTATGGGGGCACTGTGGATGTCGCTGTTATTATGGGAGCACTGTGGATGTCGCTGTTATTATGGGGGCACTGTGGATATCACTGTTATTATGGGAGCACTGTGGATGTCGCTGTTATTATGGGGGCACTGTGGATATCACTGTTATTATGGGAGCACTGTGGATGTCGCTGTTATTATGGGAGCACTGTGGATATCACTGTTATTATGGGGGCACTGTGGATATCACTGTTATTATGGGAGCACTGTGGATATCACTGTTATTATGGAGGCACTGTGGATGTCACTGTTATTATGGAGGCACTGTGGATGTCACTGTTATTATGGGGCACTGTTGATATCACTGTTATTATGGAGGCACTGTGGATGTCACTGTTATTATGGGAGCACTGTGGATATCACTGTTATTATGGGGCACTGTGGATATCGCTGTTATTATGGGAGCACTGTGGATGTCACTGTTATTATGGGGCACTGTGGATATCGCTGTTATTATGGGAGCACTGTGGATATCACTGTTATTATGGGGGCACTGTGGATATCACTGTTATTATGGGGGCACTGTGGATGTCACTGTTATTATGGAGGCACTGTGGATATCACTGTTATTATGGGAGCACTGTGGATATCACTGTTATTATGGGGGCACTGTGGATATCACTGTTATTATGGGAGCACTGTGGATATCACTGTTATTATGGGGGCACTGTGGATATCACTGTTATTATGGGGGCACTGGGGATGTCACTGTTATTATGGGAGCACTGGGGATGTCACTGTTATTATGGGAGCACTGTGGATGTCACTGTTATTATGGGAGCACTGTGGATATCACTGTTATTATGGGAGCACTGTGGATATCACTGTTATTATGGGGGCACTGTGGATGTCGCTGTTATTATGGGGGCACTGTGGATGTCGCTGTTATTATGGGGGCACTGTGGATGTCACTGTTATTATGGGAGCACTGTGGATGTCACTGTTATTATGGGGGCACTGTGGATGTCGCTGTTATTATGGAGGCACTGTGGATGTCACTGTTATTATGGGAGCGCTGTGGATATCACTGTTATTATGGCAGCACTGTGGATGTCACTGTTATTATGGGAGCACTGTGGATGTCACTGTTATTATGAGGGCACTGTGGATGTCACTGTTATTATGGGAGCACTGTGGATGTCACTGTTATTATGGGGGCACTGTGGATGTCACTGTTATTATGGGAGCACTGTGGATGTCACTGTTATTATGGGGAGCACTGTGGATGTCACTGTTATTATGGGAGCACTGTGGATGTCACTGTTATTATGGGGGCACTGTGGATGTCACTGTTATTATGGGGGCACTGTGGATGTCACTGTTATTATGGGGGCACTGTGGATGTCACTGTTATTATGGGGGCACTGTGGATATCACTGTTATTATGGGGGCACTGTGGATGTCACTGTTATTATGGGAGCACTGTGGATAACACTGTTATTATGGGAGCACTGTGGATGTCACTGTTATTATGGGAGCACTGTGGATATCACTGTTATTATGGGAGCACTGTGGATATCACTGTTATTATGGAGCACTGTGGATGTCACTGTTATTATGGGAGCACTGTGGATATCACTGTTATTATGGGAGCACTGTGGATGTCACTGTTATTATGGGAGCACTGTGGATATCACTGTTATTATGGGGGCACTGTGGATGTCGCTGTTATTATGGGGGCACTGTGGATATCACTGTTATTATGGGAGCACTGTGGATGTCACTGTTATTATGGGAGCACTGTGGATGTCGCTGTTATTATGGGAGCACTGTGGATATCACTGTTATTATGGGGACACTGTGGATATCACTGTTATTATTGGAGCACTGTGGATATCACTGTTATTATGGGGGCACTGTGGATGTCACTGTTATTATGGGAGCACTGTGGAGGTCACTGTTATTATGGGGGCACTGGGGATATCACTGTTATTATGGGGGCACTGTGGATATCACTGTTATTATGGGGGCACTGTGGATGTCACTGTTATTATGGGGGCACTGTGGATATCACTGTTATTATTGGAGCACTGTGGATATCACTGTTATTATGGGAGCACTGTGGATATCGCTGTTATTATGGGAGCACTGTGGATATCACTGTTATTATGGGGACACTGTGGATATCACTGTTATTATGGGAGCACTGTGGATGTCACTGTTATTATGGGAGCACTGTGGATATCACTGTTATTATGGGGGCACTGTGGATGTCACTGTTATTATGGGGACACTGTGCATATCACTGTTATTATGGGAGCACTGTGGATGTCGCTGTTATTATGGGGGCACTGTGGATATCACTGTTATTATGGGGACACTGCGGATATCACTGTTAATATGGGAGCATTGTGGATGTCGCTGTTATGGAGCACTGTGGATATCACTGTTATTATGGGGGCACTGTGGATATCACTGTTATTATGGGGGCACTGTGGATATCGCTGTTATTATGGGGGCACTGTGGATATCGCTGTTATTATGGGGGCACTGTGGATGTCACTGTTATTATGGGAGCACTGTGGATATCACTGTTATTATGGGAGCACTGTGGATATCACTGTTATTATGGGGGCACTGTGGATGTCGCTGTTATTATGGGAGCACTGTGGATGTCACTGTTATTATGGGAGCACTGTGGATATCACTGTTATTATGGGGGCACTGTGGATGTCGCTGTTATTATGGGAGCACTGTGGCTGTCACTGTTATTATGGGGGCACTGTGGATATCACTGTTATTATGGGAGCACTGTGGATATCACTGTTAATATGGGAGCACTGTGGATATCACTGTTATTATGGGGGCACTGTGGATATCACTGTTATTATGGGGGCACTGTGGATGTCGCTGTTATTATGGGAGCATTGTGGATGTCGCTGTTATGGAGCACTGTGGATATCACTGTTATTATGGGGGCACTGTGGATATCACTGTTATTATGGGGGCACTGTGGATATCGCTGTTATTATGGGGGCACTGTGGATATCGCTGTTATTATGGGGGCACTGTGGATGTCACTGTTATTATGGGAGCACTGTGGATATCACTGTTATTATGGGAGCACTGTGGATATCACTGTTATTATGGGGGCACTGTGGATGTCGCTGTTATTATGGGAGCACTGTGGCTGTCACTGTTATTATGGGGGCACTGTGGATATCACTGTTATTATGGGGGCACTGTGGATGTCACTGTTATTATGGGAGCACTGTGGCTGTCACTGTTATTATGGGGGCACTGTGGATATCACTGTTATTATGGGGGCACTGTGGATGTCGCTGTTATTATGGGAGCACTGTGGCTGTCACTGTTATTATGGGGGCACTGTGGATATCACTGTTATTATGGGGGCACTGTGGATGTCACTGTTATTATGGGAGCACTGTGGATATCACTGTTATTATGGGGGCACTGTGGATATCACTGTTATTATGGGGGCACTGTGGATATCGCTGTTATTATGGGGGCACTGTGGATATCGCTGTTATTATGGGGGCACTGTGGATGTCACTGTTATTATGGGGGCACTGTGGATATCACTGTTATTATGGGGGCACTGTGGATATCGCTGTTATTATGGGGGCACTGTGGATATCGCTGTTATTATGGGGGCACTGTGGATATCACTGTTATTATGGGAGCACTGTGGATATCACTATTATTATGGGAGCACTGTGGATATCACTGTTATTATGGGAGCACTGTGGATATCACTGTTATTATGGGGGCACTGTGGATGTCGCTGTTATTATGGGAGCACTGTGGCTGTCACTGTTATTATGGGGGCACTGTGGATGTCACTGTTATTATGGGGGCACTGTGGATATCACTGTTATTATGGGAGCACTGTGGATGTCACTGTTATTATGGGGGCACTGTGGATGTCACTGTTATTATGGGAGCACTGTGGATGTCACTGTTATTATGGGGGCACTGTGGATGTCACTGTTATTATGGGGGCACTGTGGATATCACTGTTATTATGGGAGCACTGTGGATGTCACTGTTATTATGGGGGCACTGTGGATGTCACTGTTATTATGGGGGCACTGTGGATGTCACTGTTATTATGGGGGCACTGTGGATATCACTGTTATTATGGGGGGAATGAGGATATCACTGTTATTATGGGGGCACTGTGGATATCACTGTTATTATGGGGGCACTGTGGATATCACTGTTATTATGGGAGCACTGTGGATGTCACTGTTATTATGGGAGCACTGTGGATATCACTGTTATTATGGGAGCACTGTGGATATCACTGTTATTATGGGGGCACTGTGGATGTCGCTGTTAGTATGGGAGCACTGTGGATATCACTGTTATTATGGGGGCACTGTGGATATCACTGTTATTATGGGAGCACTGTGGATATCACTATTATTATGGGAGCACTCTGGATATCACTGTTATTATGGGGGCACTGTGGATGTCGCTGTTATTATGGGAGCACTGTGGATGTTACTGTTATTATGGGAGCACTGTGGATATCGCTGTTATTATGGGGGCACTGTGGATGTCGCTGTTATTATGGGAGCACTGTGGATATCACTGTTATTATGGGGGCACTGTGGATATCGCTGTTATTATGGGAGCACTGTGGATATTACTGTTATTATGGGAGCACTGTGGAAATCACTGTTATTATGGGGGCACTGTGGATGTCGCTGTTATTATGGGAGCACTGTGGATGTCACTGTTATTATGGGAGCACTGTGGATGTCACTGTTATTATGGGGGCACTGTGGATATCACTGTTATTATGGGGGCACTGTGGATATCACTGTTATTATGGGAGCACTGTGGATATTACTGTTATTATGGGAGCACTGTGGATATCACTGTTATTATGGGGGCACTGTGGATGTCGCTGTTATTATGGGAGCACTGTGGATATCACTGTTATTATGGGGGCACTGTGGATATCACTGTTATTATGGGGGCACTGTGGATGTCGCTGTTATTATGGGAGGACTGTGGATGTCACTGTTATTATGGGGGCACTGTGGATGTCACTGTTATTATGGGGGCACTGTGGATATCACTGTTATTATGGGAGCACTGTGGATATCACTGTTATTATAGGAGCACTGTGGATATCACTGTTATTATGGGAGCACTGTGGATGTCACTGTTATTATGGGGGCACTGTGGATGTCACTATTATTATGGGGAGCACTGTGGATGTCACTGTTATTATGGGAGCACTGTGGATGTCACTGTTATTATGGGGGCACTGTGGATATCACTGTTATTATGGGGGCACTGTGGATGTCACTGTTATTATGGGGGCACTGTGGATATCACTGTTATTATGGGGCCACTGTGGATATCACTGTTATTATGGGGGCACTGTGGATGTCTCTGTTATTATGGGGGCACTGTGGATATCACTGTTATTATGGGGGCACTGTGGATGTCACTGTTATTATGGGGGCACTGTGGATGTCACTGTTATTATGGGGGCACTGTGGATATCACTGTTATTATGGGAGCACTGTGGATGTCACTGTTATTATGGGGGCACTGTGGATATCACTGTTATTATGGGGGCACTGTGGATGTCACTGTTATTATGGGGGCACTGTGGATGTCACTGTTATTATGGGAGCACTGTGGATGTCGCTGTTATTATGGGAGCACTGTGGATATCACTGTTATTATGGGAGCACTGTGGATATCACTGTTATTATGGAGGCACTGTGGATGTCACTGTTATTATGGAGGCACTGTGGATGTCACTGTTATTATGGGGGCACTGTGGATATCGCTGTTATTATGGGGAGCACTGTGGATGTCGCTGTTATTATGGGGGCACTTTGGATGTCGCTGTTATTATGGGAGCACTGTGGATATCACTGTTATTATGGGAGCACTGTGGATATCACTGTTATTATGGGGGCACTATGGATGTCACTGTTATTATGGAGGCACTGTGGATGTCACTGTTATTATGGTGGCACTGTGGATATCGCTGTTATTATGGGGAGCACTGTGGATGTCGCTGTTATTATGGGGGCACTGTGGATGTCGCTGTTATTATGGGAGCACTGTGGATATCACTGTTATTATGGGAGCACTGTGGATATCACTGTTATTATGGGGGCACTGTGGATGTCACTGTTATTATGGAGGCACTGTGGATGTCACTGTTATTATGGGGGCACTGTGGATATCACTGTTATTATGGGGGCACTGTGGATATCACTATTATTATGGGGCACTGTGGATATCACTGTTATTATGGGGCACTGTGGATATCACTGTTATTATGGGGGCACTGTGGATGTCACTGTTATTATGGGGGCACTGTGGATATCACTGTTATTATGGGGGCACTGTGGATATCACTATTATTATGGGGGCACTGTGGATGTCTCTGTTATTATGGGGGCACTGTGGATATCACTGTTATTATGGGGGCACTGTGGATGTCACTGTTATTATGGGGGCACTGTGGATATCACTGTTATTATGGGGGCACTGTGGATATCACTGTTATTATGGGAGCACTGTGGATGTCACTGTTATTATTGGGGCACTGTGGATATCGCTGTTATTATGGGACCACTGTGGATGTCGCTGTTATTATGGGAGCACTGTGGATATCGCTGTTATTATGGGAGCACTGTGGATATCACTGTTATTATGGAGGCACTGTGGATGTCACTGTTATTATGGAGGCACTGTGGATGTCACTGTTATTATGGGGGCACTGTGGATATCGCTGTTATTATGGGAGCACTGTGGATGTCGCTGTTATTATGGGAGCACTGTGGATGTCACTGTTATTATGGGGGCACTGTGGATATCACTGTTATTATGGGAGCACTGTGGATATCACTGTTATTATGGGGGCACTGTGGATGTCACTGTTATTATGGAGACACTGTGGATGTCACTGTTATTATGGGGGCACTGTGGATATCACTGTTATTATGGGGGCACTGTGGATATCCCTATTATTATGGGGGCACTGTGGATATCGCTGTTATTATGGGGGCACTGGATGTCACTGTTATTATGGGGGCACTGTGGATGTCACTGTTATTATGGGGGCACTGTGGATATCACTGTTATTATGGGGCACTGTGGATATCACTGTTATTATGGGGGCACTGTGGATGTCACTGTTATTATGGGGCACTGTGGATATCACTGTTATTATGGGGGCACTGTGGATATCACTATTATTATGGGGCACTGTGGATATCACTGTTATTATGGGGCACTGTGGATATCACTGTTATTATGGGGGCACTGTGGATATCACTATTATTATGGGGGCACTGTGGATATCACTATTATTATGGGGGCACTGTGGATATCACTATTATTATGGCGGTACTGTGGATATCACTGTTATTATGGGGGCACTGTGGATATCACTGTTATTATGGGAGCACTGTGGATGTCACTGTTATTATGGGAGCACTGTGGATATCACTGTTATTATGGGAGCACTGTGGATGTCACTGTTATTATGGGGGCACTGTGGATATCACTATTATTATGGGGCACTGTGGATATCACTGTTATTATGGGGCACTGTGGATATCACTGTTATTATGGGAGCACTGTGGATATCGCTGTTATTATGGGAGCACTGTGGATATCGCTGTTATTATGGGGCACTGTGGATATCACTGTTATTATGGGGCACTGTGGATATCGCTGTTATTATGGGAGCACTGTGGATATCGCTGTTATTATGGGGGCACTGTGGATATCACTATTATTATGGGGCACTGTGGATATCACTATTATTATGGGGCACTGTGGATATCACTGTTATTATGGGGCACTGTGGATATCGCTGTTATTATGGGAGCACTGTGGATATCGCTGTTATTATGGGGGCACTGTGGATATCGCTGTAATTATGGGAGCACTGTGGATGTCACTGTTATTATGGGAGCACTGTGGATATCACTGTTATTATGGGGGCACTGTGGATATCACTATTATTATGGGGCACTGTGGATATCACTGTTATTATGGGGCACTGTGGATATCACTGTTATTATGGGGGCACTGTGGATATCACTATTATTATGGGGGCACTGTGGATATCACTATTATTACGGGGGCACTGTGGATATCACTATTATTACGGGGGCACTGTGAATATCGCTGTTATTATGGAGCACTGTGAATGTCACTGTTATTATGGGGGCACTGTGGATATCGCTGTTATTATGGGAGCACTGTGGATGTCACTGTTATTATGGGAGCACTGTGGATATCACTGTTATTATGGGGGCACTGTGGATATCACTGTTATTATGGGGGCACTGTGGATATCGCTGTTATTATGGGGGCACTGTGGATATCGCTGTTATTATGAGGGCACTGTGGATATCACTGTTATTATGGGAGCACTGTGGATGTCGCTGTTATTATGGGGGCACTGTGGATGTCACTGTTATTATGGGGCACTGTGGATGTCGCTGTTATTATGGGGGCACTGTGGATATCGCTGTTATTATGGGAGCACTGTGGATGTCGCTGTTATTATGGGAGCACTGTGGATATCGCTGTTATTATGGGGGCACTGTGGATATCACTGTTATTATGGGGGCACTGTGGATGTCACTGTTATTATGGGGGCACTGTGGATATCACTGTTATTATGGGAGCACTGTGGATATCACTGTTATTATGGGGGCACTGTGGATATCACTGTTATTATGGGAGCACTGTGGATGTCACTGTTATTATGGGGGCACTGTGGATATCACTGTTATTATGGGGGCACTGTGGATGTCACTGTTATTATGGGAGCACTGTGGATATCACTGTTATTATGGGGGCACTGTGGATATCACTGTTATTATGGGGGCACTGTGGATATCACTGTTATTATGGGAGCACTGTGGATATCACTGTTATTATGGGGGCACTGTGGATATCACTGTTATTATGGGAGCACTGTGGATGTCACTGTTATTATGGGAGCACTGTGGATATCACTGTTATTATGGGGGCACTGTGGATGTCACTGTTATTATGGGAGCACTGTGGATATCACTGTTATTATGGGGGCACTGTGGATATCACTGTTATTATGGGAGCACTGTGGATGTCACTGTTATTATGGGGGCACTGTGGATATCGCTGTTATTATGGGAGCACTGTGGATGTCGCTGTTATTATGGGAGCACTGTGGATATCACTGTTATTATGGGAGCACTGTGGATATCACTGTTATTATGGGGGCACTGTGGATATCACTGTTATTATGGGAGCACTGTGGATGTCACTGTTATTATGGGGGCACTGTGGATATAGCTGTTATTATGGGAGCACTGTGGATGTCGCTGTTATTATGGGAGCACTGTGGATGTCACTGTTATTATGGGGGCACTGTGGATATAGCTGTTATTATGGGAGCACTGTGGATATCACTGTTATTATGGGAGCACTGTGGATATCACTGTTATTATGGAGGCACTGTGGATGTCTCTGTTATTATGAAGGCACTGTGGATGTCACTGTTATTATGGGGGCACTGTGGATATCGCTGTTATTATGGGAGCACTGTGGATGTCGCTGTTATTATGGGAGCACTGTGGATGTCACTGTTATTATGGGGGCACTGTGGATATCACTGTTATTATGGGGGCACTGTGGATATCACTATTATTATGGGGCACTGTGGATATCACTGTTATTATGGGGCACTGTGGATATCACTGTTATTATGGGGGCACTGTGGATGTCACTGTTATTATGGGGGCACTGTGGATATCACTGTTATTATGGGGGCACTGTGGATATCACTATTATTATGGGGCACTGTGGATATCACTGTTATTATGGGGCACTGTGGATATCACTGTTATTATGGGGCACTGTGGATATCACTGTTATTATGGGGGCACTGTGGATATCACTCTTATTATGGGCGCACTGAGGATATCACTATTATTATGGGGGCACTGTGGATATCACTATTATTATGGCGGTACTGTGGATATCACTGTTATTATGGGGGCACTGTGGATATCACTGTTATTATGGGAGCACTGTGGATATCACTGTTATTATGGGGGCACTGTGGATATCGCTGTTATTATGGGAGCACTGTGGATATCGCTGTTATTATGGGGGCACTGTGGATATCGCTGTTATTATGGGAGCACTGTGGATGTCACTGTTATTATGGGAGCACTGTGGACATCACTGTTATTATTGGGGCACTGTGGATATCACTATTATTATGGGGCACTGTGGATATCACTGTTATTATGGGGCACTGTGGATATCACTGTTATTATGGGGGCACTGTGGATATCACTATTATTATGGGGGCACTGTGGATATCACTATTATTACGGGGGCACTGTGAATATCACTATTATTACGGGGGCACTGTGAATATCGCTGTTATTATGGAGCACTGTGGATGTCACTGTTATTATGGGGGCACTGTGGATATCGCTGTTATTATGGGAGCACTGTGGATGTCACTGTTATTATGGGAGCACTGTGGATATCACTGTTATTATGGGGGCACTGTGGATATCACTGTTATTATGGGGGCACTGTGGATATCGCTGTTATTATGGGGGCACTGTGGATATCACTGTTATTATGAGGGCACTGTGGATATCACTGTTTTTATGGGAGCACTGTGGATGTCGCTGTTATTATGGGGGCACTGTGGATGTCGCTGTTATTATGGGGGCACTGTGGATGTCGCTGTTATTATGGGGGCACTGTGGATATCGCTGTTATTATGGGAGCACTGTGGATGTCGCTGTTATTATGGGAGCACTGTGGATATCGCTGTTATTATGGGGGCACTGTGGATATCACTGTTATTATGGGGGCACTGTGGATGTCACTGTTATTATGGGAGCACTGTGGATGTCGCTGTTATTATGGGGGGCACTGTGGATATCACTGTTATTATGGGGGCACTGTGGATGTCACTGTTATTATGGGGGCACCGTGGATATCACTGTTATTATGGGGGCACTGTGGATGTCACTGTTCTTAAGGGGGCACTGTGGATGTCGCTGTTATTATGGGGGCACTGTGCATATCACTGTTATTATGGGGGCACTGTGGATGTCGTTGTTATTATGGGAGCACTGTGGATATCACTGTTATTATGGGGGCACCGTGGATATCACTGTTATTATGGGGGCACTGTGGATATCGCTGTTATTATGGGAGCACTGTGGATTTCACTGTTATTATGGGAGCACTGTGGATGTCATTGTTATTATGGGAGCACTGTGGATGTCGCTGTTATTATGGGGGGCACTGTGGATATCACTGTTATTATGGGGGCACTGTGGATGTCACTGTTATTATGGGGGCACTGTGGATATCGCTGTTATTATGGGGGCACTGTGGATATCGCTGTTATTATGGTGGCACTGCGGATGTCGCTGTTATTATGGGAGCACTGTGGATATCACTGTTATTATGGGGGCACTGTGGATGTCACTGTTCTTATGGGGGCACTGCGGATGTCGCTGTTATTATGGGGGCACTGTGGATATCACTGTTATCATGGGGGCACTGTGGATGTCACTGTTATTATGGGAGCACTGTGGATATCACTGTTATTATGGGGGCACTGTGGATGTCACTGTTATTATGGGGCACTGTGGATATCACTGTTATTATGGGAGCACCGTGGATATCACTGTTATTATGGGGGCACTGTCGATATCGCTGTTATTATGGGAGCACTGTGGATGTCACTGTTATTATGGGAGCACTGTGGATGTCACTGTTATTATGGGAGCACTGTGGATGTCACTGTTATTATGGGAGCACTGTGGATGTCGCTGTTATTATGGGGGCACTGTGGATATCACTGTTATTATGGGAGCACTGTGGATATCGCTGTTATTATGGGAGCACTGTGGATGTCGCTGTTATTATGGGAGCACTGTGGATATCGCTGTTATTATGGGAGCACTGTGGATATCGCTGTTATTATGGGGGCACTGTGGATATCACTGTTATTATGGGAGCACTGTGGATATCACTGTTATTATGGGGGCACTGTGGATATCACTGTTATTATGGGGCACTGTGGATGTCGCTGTTATTATGGGAGCACTGTGGATGTCACTGTTATTATGGGAGCACTGTGGATGTCACTGTTATTATGGGGGTACTGTGGATATCACTGTTATTATGGGGCACTGTGGATGTCGCTGTTATTATGGGAGCACTGTGGATGTCGCTGTTATTATGGGAGCACTGTGGATATCACTGTTATTATGGGGGCACTGTGGATGTCACTGTTGTTATGGGAGCACTGTGGATATCACTGTTATTATGGGAGCACTGTGGATGTCGCTGTTATTATGGGAGCACTGTGGATATCACTGTTATTATGGGAGCACTGTGGATGTCACTGTTATTATGGGGGCACTGTGGATATCACTGTTATTATGGGAGCACTGTGGATATCACTGTTATTATGGGGGCACTGTGGATGTCACTGTTATTATGGGAGCACTGTGGATGTCGCTGTTATTATGGGAGCACTGTGGATGTCACTGTTATTATGGGGGCACTGTGGATATCACTGTTATTATGGGAGCACTGTGGCTGTCGCTTATTATGGAGGCACTGTGGATGTCACTGTTATTATGGGAGCACTGTGGATGTCACTGTTATTATGGGAGCACTGTGGATGTCACTGTTATTATGGGGCACTGTGGATGTCGCTGTTATTATGGGGGCACTGTGGATATCACTGTTATTATGGGAGCACTGTGGATATCACTGTTATTATAGAGCACTGTGGCTGTCGCTTATTATGGGGGCACTGTGGATATCACTGTTATTATGGGAGCACTGTGGCTGTCGCTTATTATGGGGGCACTGTGGATATCACTGTTATTATGGGAGCACTGTGGATATCACTGTTATTATGGGGGCACTGTGGATATCACTGTTATTATGGGGGCACTGTGGCTGTCGCTTATTATGGGGGCACTGTGGATATTACTGTTATTATGGGGGCACTGTGGCTGTCGCTTATTATGGGGGCACTGTGGATATCACTGTTATTATGGGAGCACTGTGGATGTCGCTGTTATTATGGGAGCACTGTGGATATCACTGTTATTATGGGAGCACTGTGGATATCACTGTTATTATGGGAGCACTGTGGATATCACTGTTATTATGGGAGCACTGTGGATGTCACTGTTATTATGGGAGCACTGTGGATATCACTGTTATTATGGGAGCACTGTGGATATCACTGTTATTATGGGAGCACTGTGGATGTCACTGTTATTATGGGGCACTGTGGATATCACTGTTATTATGGGAGCACTGTGGATATCACTGTTATTATGGGGCACTGGGGATATCACTGTTATTATGGGAGCACTGTGGATATCACTGTTATTATGGGAGCACTGTGGATATCACTGTTATTATGGGAGCACTGTGGATGTCACTGTTATTATGGGGCACTGTGGATATCACTGTTATTATGGGAGCACTGTGGATGTCACTGTTATTATGGGGCACTGGGGATATCGCTGTTATTATGGGGGCACTGTGGATGTCACTGTTATTATGGGAGCACTGTGGATATCACTGTTATTATGGGAGCACTGTGGATATCACTGTTATTATGGGGGCACTGTGGATGTCGCTGTTATTATGGGAGCATTGTGGATGTCACTGTTATTATGGGAGCACTGTGGATGTCACTGTTATTATGGGGGCACTGTGGATGTCACTGTTATTATGGGGGCACTGTGGATGTCACTGTTATTATGGGGGCACTGTGGATATCACTGTTATTATGGGGGCACTGTGGCTGTCGCTTATTATGGGGGCACTGTGGATATCACTGTTATTATGGGAGCACTGTGGATATCACTGTTATTATGGGAGCACTGTGGATATCACTGTTATTATGGGAGCACTGTGGATGTCACTGTTATTATGGGGGCACTGTGGATGTCACTGTTATTATGGGAGCACTGTGTATATCACTCTTATTATGGGAGCACTGTGGATGTCACTGTTATTATGGGGGCACTGTGGATATCACTGTTATTATGGGGGCACTGTGGATGTCACTGTTATTATGGGAGCACTGCGGATATCACTGTTATTATGGGAGCACTGTGGATATCACTGTTATTATGGGAGCACTGTGGATATCACTGTTATTATGGGGGCACTGTGGATGTCACTGTTATTATGGGGGCACTGTGGATGTCACTGTTATTATGGGAGCACTGTGGATATCACTGTTATTATGGGAGCACTGTGGATATCACTGTTATTATGGGAGCACTGTGGATATCACTGTTATTATGGGGGCACTGTGGATGTCGCTGTTATTATGGGAGCACTGTGGATGTCGCTGTTATTATGGGGGCACTGTGGATGTCGCTGTTATTATGGGGGCACTGTGGATGTCGCTGTTATTATGGGAGCACTGTGGATATCACTGTTATTATGGGAGCACTGTGGATATCACTGTTATTATGGGAGCACTGTGGATATCACTGTTATTATGGGAGCACTGTGGATGTCACTGTTATTATGGGAGCACTGTGGATATCACTGTTATTATGGGAGCACTGTGGATATCACTGTTATTATGGGAGCACTGTGGATGTCACTGTTATTATGGGGCACTGTGGATATCACTGTTATTATGGGAGCACTGTGGATATCACTGTTATTATGGGGGCACTGTGGATGTCACTGTTATTATGGGAGCACTGTGGATATCACTGTTATTATGGGAGCACTGTGGATGTCACTGTTATTATGGGAGCACTGTGGATATCACTGTTATTATGGGAGCACTGTGGATATCACTGTTATTATGGGGGCACTGTGGATGTCACTGTTATTATGGGGGCACTGTGGATATCACTGTTATTATGGGAGCACTGTGGATATCACTGTTATTATGGGGGCACTGTGGATGTCACTGTTATTATGGGGGCACTGTGGATATCACTGTTATTATGGGAGCACTGTGGATATCACTGTTATTATGGGGGCACTGTGGATGTCACTGTTATTATGGGAGCACTGTGGATATCACTGTTATTATGGGAGCACTGTGGATGTCACTGTTATTATGGGAGCACTGTGGATGTCACTGTTATTATGGGAGCACTGTGGATGTCACTGTTATTATGGGGGCACTGTGGATATCACTGTTATTATGGGAGCACTGTGGATATCACTGTTATTATGGGGGCACTGTGGATGTCACTGTTATTATGGGAGCACTGTGGATATCACTGTTATTATGGGAGCACTGTGGATGTCACTGTTATTATGGGAGCACTGTGGATATCACTGTTATTATGGGAGCACTGTGGATATCACTGTTATTATGGGGGCACTGTGGATGTCGCTGTTATTATGGGAGCATTGTGGATGTCACTGTTATTATGGGAGCACTGTGGATGTCACTGTTATTATGGGGGCACTGTGGATGTCACTGTTATTATGGGGGCACTGTGGATGTCACTGTTATTATGGGGGCACTGTGGATATCACTGTTATTATGGGGGCACTGTGGCTGTCGCTTATTATGGGGGCACTGTGGATATCACTGTTATTATGGGAGCACTGTGGATATCACTGTTATTATGGGAGCACTGTGGATATCACTGTTATTATGGGAGCACTGTGGATATCACTGTTATTATGGGAGCACTGTGGATGTCACTGTTATTATGGGGGCACTGTGGATGTCACTGTTATTATGGGAGCACTGTGTATATCACTCTTATTATGGGAGCACTGTGGATGTCACTGTTATTATGGGGGCACTGTGGATATCACTGTTATTATGGGGGCACTGTGGATGTCACTGTTATTATGGGAGCACTGCGGATATCACTGTTATTATGGGAGCACTGTGGATATCACTGTTATTATGGGAGCACTGTGGATATCACTGTTATTATGGGGGCACTGTGGATGTCACTGTTATTATGGGGGCACTGTGGATGTCACTGTTATTATGGGAGCACTGTGGATATCACTGTTATTATGGGAGCACTGTGGATATCACTGTTATTATGGGAGCACTGTGGATATCACTGTTATTATGGGGGCACTGTGGATGTCGCTGTTATTATGGGGGCACTGTGGATATCGCTATTATTATGGGGGCACTGTGGATGTCGCTGTTATTATGGGGGCACTGTGGATATCACTGTTATTATGGGGGCACTGTGGATGTCGCTGTTATTATGGGAGCACTGTGGATGTCGCTGTTATTATGGGGGCACTGTGGATATCGCTGTTATTATGGGAGCACTGTGGATATCGCTGTTATTATGGGGGCACTGTGGATATCGCTGTTATTATGGGGGCACTGTGGATATCGCTATTATTATGGGGGCACTGAGGATATCGCTGTTATTATAGGGGCACTGTGGATATCACTGTTATTATGGAGGCACTGTGGATGTCACTGTTATTATGGAGGCACTGTGGATGTCACTGTTATTATGGGGGCACTGTGGATGTCACTGTTATTATGGGGGCACTGTGGATGTCACTGTTATTATGGGGGCACTGTGGATATCACTGTTATTATGGGGGCACTGTGGCTGTCGCTTATTATGGGGGCACTGTGGATATCACTGTTATTATGGGAGCACTGTGGATGTCACTGTTATTATGGGGGCACTGTGGATGTCGCTGTTATTATGGGAGCACTGTGGATATCACTGTTATTATGGGAGCACTGTGGATATCACTGTTATTATGGGAGCACTGTGGATGTCACTGTTATTATGGGGGCACTGTGGATATCACTGTTATTATGGGAGCACTGTGGATATCACTGTTATTATGGGGGCACTGTGGATGTCGCTGTTATTATGGGGGCACTGTGGATATCGCTATTATTATGGGGGCACTGTGGATGTCGCTGTTATTATGGGGGCACTGTGGATATCACTGTTATTATGGGGGCACTGTGGATGTCGCTGTTATTATGGGAGCACTGTGGATGTCGCTGTTATTATGGGGGCACTGTGGATATCGCTGTTATTATGGGAGCACTGTGGATGTCGCTGATATTATGGGGGCACTGTGGATATCGCTGTTATTATGGGAGCACTGTGGATATCGCTGTTATTATGGGGGCACTGTGGATATCGCTGTTATTATGGGGGCACTGTGGATATCGCTGTTATTATGGGGGCACTGTGGATATCGCTATTATTATGGGGGCACTGAGGATATCGCTGTTATTATAGGGGCACTGTGGATATCACTGTTATTATGGAGGCACTGTGGATGTCACTGTTATTATGGAGGCACTGTGGATGTCACTGTTATTATGGGGGCACTGTGGATATCACTGTTATTATGGGGGCACTGTGGATATCACTGTTATTATGAGGGCACTGTGGATGTCACTGTTATTATGGGAGCACTGTGGATGTCACTGTTATTATGGGAGCACTGTGGATGTCACTGTTATTATGGGAGCACTGTGGATATCACTGTTATTATGGGGGCACTGTGGATATCACTGTTATTATGAGGGCACTGTGGATGTCACTGTTATTATGGGAGCACTGTGGATGTCACTGTTATTATGGGAGCACTGTGGATATCACTGTTATTATGGGGGCACTGTGGATATCACTGTTATTATGGGAGCACTGTGGATGTCAGTGTTATTATGGGGGCACTGTGGATGTCACTGTTATTATGGGAGCACTGTGGATGTCACTGTTATTATGGGAGCACTGTGGATATCACTGTTATTATGGGGGCACTGTGGATGTCACTGTTATTATGGGAGCACTGTGGATGTCAGTGTTATTATGGGGGCACTGTGGATATCACTGTTATTATGGGAGCACTGTGGATATCACTGTTATTATGGGGGCACTGTGGATATCACTGTTATTATGGGGGCACTGTGGATGTCACTGTTATTATGGGAGCACTGTGGATATCACTGTTATTATGGGAGCACTGTGGATATCACTGTTATTATGGGAGCACTGTGGATATCACTGTTATTATGGCGGCACTGTGGATATCGCTGTTATTATGGGGGCACTGTGGATGTCGCTGTTATTATGGGAGCACTGTGGATGTCACTGTTATTATGGGGGCACTGTGGATGTCACTGTTATTATGGGAGCACTGTGGATGTCACTGTTATTATGGGAGCACTGTGGATATTACTGTTATTATGGGAGCACTGTGGATATCACTGTTATTATGGGGGCACTGTGGATATCACTGTTATTATGGGAGCACTGTGGATATTACTGTTATTATGGGAGCACTGTGGATGTCACTGTTATTATGGGAGCACTGTGGATGTCACTGTTATTATGGGGGCACTGTGGATGTCACTGTTATTATGGGAGCACTGTGGATATCACTGTTATTATGGGAGCACTGTGGATATCACTGTTATTATGGGGGCACTGTGGATATCACTGTTATTATGGGGGCACTGTGGATGTCACTGTTATTATGGGAGCACTGTGGATATCACTGTTATTATGGGAGCACTGTGGATATCACTGTTATTATGGGGGCACTGTGGATATCACTGTTATTATGGGGGCACTGTGGATGTCACTGTTATTATGGGGGCACTGTGGATGTCACTGTTATTATGGGAGCACTGTGGATGTCACTGTTATTATGGGAGCACTGTGGATGTCACTGTTATTATGGGAGCACTGTGGATATTACTGTTATTATGGGAGCACTGTGGATGTCACTGTTATTATGGGGGCACTGTGGATATCACTGTTATTATGGGGGCACTGTGGATATCACTGTTATTATGGGAGCACTGTGGATGTCACTGTTATTATGGGAGCACTGTGGATGTCACTGTTATTATGGGAGCACTGTGGATATCACTGTTATTAAGGGAGCACTGTGGATATCACTGTTATTATGGGGGCACTGTGGATATCACTGTTATTATGGGGGCACTGTGGATATCACTGTTATTATGGGGGCACTGTGGATGTCACTGTTATTATGGGAGCACTGTGGATGTCACTGTTATTATGGGAGCACTGTGGATGTCACTGTTATTATGGGGGCACTGTGGATATCACTGTTATTATGGGGGCACTGTGGATGTCACTGTTATTATGGGAGCACTGTGGATGTCACTGTTATTATGGGAGCACTGTGGATATCACTGTTATTATGGGGGCACTGTGGATGTCACTGTTATTATGGGAGCACTGTGGATGTCGCTGTTATTATGGGGGCACTGTGGATGTCACTGTTATTATGGGAGCACTGTGGATGTCACTGTTATTATGGGGGCACTGTGGATATCACTGTTATTATGGGGGCACTGTGGATGTCACTGTTATTATGGGAGCACTGTGGATGTCACTGTTATTATGGGAGCACTGTGGATGTCACTGTTATTATGGGGGCACTGTGGATATCGCTATTATTATGGGGGCACTGAGGATATCGCTGTTATTATAGGGGCACTGTGGATATCACTGTTATTATGGAGGCACTGTGGATGTCACTGTTATTATGGAGGCACTGTGGATGTCACTGTTATTATGGGGGCACTGTGGATATCACTGTTATTATGGGGGCACTGTGGATATCACTGTTATTATGAGGGCACTGTGGATGTCACTGTTATTATGGGAGCACTGTGGATGTCACTGTTATTATGGGAGCACTGTGGATGTCACTGTTATTATGGGAGCACTGTGGATATCACTGTTATTATGGGGGCACTGTGGATATCACTGTTATTATGAGGGCACTGTGGATGTCACTGTTATTATGGGAGCACTGTGGATGTCACTGTTATTATGGGAGCACTGTGGATATCACTGTTATTATGGGGGCACTGTGGATATCACTGTTATTATGGGAGCACTGTGGATGTCAGTGTTATTATGGGGGCACTGTGGATGTCACTGTTATTATGGGAGCACTGTGGATGTCACTGTTATTATGGGAGCACTGTGGATATCACTGTTATTATGGGGGCACTGTGGATGTCACTGTTATTATGGGAGCACTGTGGATGTCAGTGTTATTATGGGGGCACTGTGGATATCACTGTTATTATGGGAGCACTGTGGATATCACTGTTATTATGGGGGCACTGTGGATATCACTGTTATTATGGGGGCACTGTGGATGTCACTGTTATTATGGGAGCACTGTGGATATCACTGTTATTATGGGAGCACTGTGGATATCACTGTTATTATGGGAGCACTGTGGATATCACTGTTATTATGGCGGCACTGTGGATATCGCTGTTATTATGGGGGCACTGTGGATGTCGCTGTTATTATGGGAGCACTGTGGATGTCACTGTTATTATGGGGGCACTGTGGATGTCACTGTTATTATGGGAGCACTGTGGATGTCACTGTTATTATGGGAGCACTGTGGATATTACTGTTATTATGGGAGCACTGTGGATATCACTGTTATTATGGGGGCACTGTGGATATCACTGTTATTATGGGAGCACTGTGGATATTACTGTTATTATGGGAGCACTGTGGATGTCACTGTTATTATGGGAGCACTGTGGATGTCACTGTTATTATGGGGGCACTGTGGATGTCACTGTTATTATGGGAGCACTGTGGATATCACTGTTATTATGGGAGCACTGTGGATATCACTGTTATTATGGGGGCACTGTGGATATCACTGTTATTATGGGGGCACTGTGGATGTCACTGTTATTATGGGAGCACTGTGGATATCACTGTTATTATGGGAGCACTGTGGATATCACTGTTATTA
Source organism: Phyllobates terribilis (assembly GCF_046119375.1). Classification (NCBI taxonomy): domain Eukaryota; kingdom Metazoa; phylum Chordata; class Amphibia; order Anura; family Dendrobatidae; genus Phyllobates; species Phyllobates terribilis. The sequence continues at coordinate 583,854,573 of NW_027362771.1, forward strand.
TGGGGGCACTGTGGATATCACTGTTATTATGGGGGCACTGTGGATGTCACTGTTATTATGGGGGCACTGTGGATGTCACTGTTATTATGGGAGCACTGTGGATGTCACTGTTATTATGGGAGCACTGTGGATGTCACTGTTATTATGGGAGCACTGTGGATATTACTGTTATTATGGGAGCACTGTGGATGTCACTGTTATTATGGGGGCACTGTGGATATCACTGTTATTATGGGGGCACTGTGGATATCACTGTTATTATGGGAGCACTGTGGATGTCACTGTTATTATGGGAGCACTGTGGATGTCACTGTTATTATGGGAGCACTGTGGATATCACTGTTATTAAGGGAGCACTGTGGATATCACTGTTATTATGGGGGCACTGTGGATATCACTGTTATTATGGGGGCACTGTGGATATCACTGTTATTATGGGGGCACTGTGGATGTCACTGTTATTATGGGAGCACTGTGGATGTCACTGTTATTATGGGAGCACTGTGGATGTCACTGTTATTATGGGGGCACTGTGGATATCACTGTTATTATGGGGGCACTGTGGATGTCACTGTTATTATGGGAGCACTGTGGATGTCACTGTTATTATGGGAGCACTGTGGATATCACTGTTATTATGGGGGCACTGTGGATGTCACTGTTATTATGGGAGCACTGTGGATGTCGCTGTTATTATGGGGGCACTGTGGATGTCACTGTTATTATGGGAGCACTGTGGATGTCACTGTTATTATGGGGGCACTGTGGATATCACTGTTATTATGGGGGCACTGTGGATGTCACTGTTATTATGGGAGCACTGTGGATGTCACTGTTATTATGGGAGCACTGTGGATGTCACTGTTATTATGGGAGCACTGTGGATATCACTGTTATTAAGGGAGCACTGTGGATATCACTGTTATTATGGGGGCACTGTGGATATCACTGTTATTATGGGGGCACTGTGGATATCACTGTTATTATGGGGGCACTGTGGATGTCACTGTTATTATGGGAGCACTGTGGATGTCACTGTTATTATGGGAGCACTGTGGATATCACTGTTATTATGGGGGCACTGTGGATATCACTGTTATTATGAGGGCACTGTGGATGTCACTGTTATTATGGGAGCACTGTGGATGTCACTGTTATTATGGGAGCACTGTGGATATCGCTGTTATTATGGGAGCACTGTGGATATCGCTGTTATTATGGGAGCACTGTGGATATCGCTGTTATTATGGGAGCACTGTGGATGTCACTGTTATTATGGGAGCACTGTGGATGTCACTGTTATTATGGGGGCACTGTGGATGTCACTGTTATTATGGGAGCACTGTGAATGTCACTGTTATTATGGGAGCACTGTGGATGTCACTGTTATTATGGGAGCACTGTGGATGTCACTGTTATTATGGGGGCACTGTGGATGTCGCTGTTATTATGGGGGCACTGTGGATGTCGCTGTTATTATGGGGGCACTGTGGATGTCACTGTTATTATGGGAGCACTGTGAATGTCACTGTTATTATGGGAGCACTGTGGATATTGCTGTTATTATGGGGACACTGTGGATATCGCTGTTATTATGGGGGCACTGTGGATATCGCTGTTATTATGGGGGCACTGTGGATGTCACTGTTATTATGGGGGCACTGTGGATATCACTGTTATTATGGGGGCACTGTGGATATCACTGTTATTATGGGGGCACTGTGGATATCGCTCTTATTATGGGGGCACTGTGGATATCACTGTTATTATGGGAGCACTGTGGATATCGCTGTTATTATGGGAGCACTGTGGATGTCGCTGTTATTATGGGGGCACTGTGGATGTCGCTGTTATTATGGGAGCACTGTGGATGTCGCTGTTATTATGGGGGCACTGTGGATGTCGCTGTTATTATGGCGGCACTGTGGATGTCGCTGTTATTATGAGGGCACTGTGGATATCACTGTTATTATGGGAGCACTGTGGATGTCACTGTTATTATGGGGGCACTGTGGATATCACTGTTATTATGGGAGCACTGTGGATGTCACTGTTATTATGGGGGCACTGTGGATATCACTGTTATTATGGGGGCACTGTGGATATCACTGTTATTATGGGAGCACTGTGGATGTCACTGTTATTATGGGGGCACTGTGGATATCACTGTTATTATGGGGGCACTGTGGATGTCACTGTTATTATGGGGGCACTGTGGATATCACTGTTATTATGGGAGCACTGTGGATGTCACTGTTATTATGGGGGCACTGTGGATATCACTGTTATTATGGGGGCACTGTGGATATCACTGTTATTATGGGAGCACTGTGGATGTCACTGTTATTATGGGGGCACTGTGGATATCACTGTTATTATGGGAGCACTGTGGATGTCACTGTTATTATGGGGGCACTGTGGATATCACTGTTATTATGGGGGCACTGTGGATATCACTGTTATTATGGGAGCACTGTGGATGTCACTGTTATTATGGGGGCACTGTGGATGTCACTGTTATTATGGGGGCACTGTGGATATCACTGTTATTATGGGGGCACTGTGGATGTCACTGTTATTATGGGGGCACTGTGGATGTCGCTGTTATTATGGGGGCACTGTGGATGTCGCTGTTATTATGGGGGCACTGTGGATATCACTGTTATTATGGGAGCACTGTGGATGTCACTGTTATTATGGGGGCACTGTGGATGTCACTGTTATTATGGGAGCACTGTGGATGTCGCTGTTATTATGGGGCACTGTGGATATCACTGTTATTATGGGGGCACTGTGGATATCACTGTTATTATGGGGGCACTGTGGATATCACTGTTATTATGGGAGCACTGTGGATGTCGCTGTTATTATGGGGGCACTGTGGATATCGCTGTTATTATGGGGGCACTGTGGATATCGCTGTTATTATGGGGGCACTGTGGATATCGCTGTTATTATGGGGGCACTGTGGATATCGCTGTTATTATGGGAGCACTGTGGATATCGCTGTTATTATGGGAGCACTGTGGATATCGCTGTTATGGGGGCACTGTGGATGTCGCTGTTATTATGGTGGCACTGTGGATATCGCTGTCATTATGGGGGCACTGTGGATATCGCTGTTATTATGGGGGCACTGTGGATATCACTGTTATTATGGGGGCACTGTGGATATCACTGTTATTATGGGAGCACTGTGGATATCACTGTTATTATGGGGGCACTGTGGATATCACTGTTATTATGGGGGCACTGTGGGTATCACTGTTATTATGGGAGCACTGTGGATGTCGCTGTTTTTATGGGGGCACTGTGGCTGTCGCTGTTATTATGGGGGCACTGTGGCTGTCGCTGTAATTATGGGGACACTGTGGCTGTCGATGTAATTATGGGGGCACTGTGGCTGTCGCTGTAATTATGAGGGCACTGTGGCTGTCGCTGTAATTATGGGGGCACTGTGGATGTCGCTGTAATTATGGGGGCTCTGTGGATGTCGCTGTAATTATGGGGGCACTGTGGATGTCGCTGTAATTATGGGGGCACTGTGGATGTCGCTGTAATTATGGTGGCACTGTGGATGTCGCTGTAATTATGGGGGCACTGTGGATGTCGCTGTAATTATGAGGGCACTGTGGATGTCGCTGTAATTATGGGGGCACTGAGGATGTCGCTGTAATTATGGGGGCACTGTGGATGTCGCTGTAATTATGGGGGCACTGTGGATGTCGCTGTAATTATGGGGGCACTGTGGATGTCGCTGTAATTATGGGGGCACTGTGGATGTCGCTGTAATTATGGGGGCACTGTGGATGTCACTGTTATTATGGGAGAACTGTGGATATCACTGTTATTTTGGGGGCACTGTGGATGTCACTGTTATTTTGGGAGCACTGTGGATATCACTGTTATTATGGGGGCACTGTGGATATCACTGTTATTATGGGGGCACTGGGGATGTCACTGTTATTATGGGAGCACTGGGGATGTCACTGTTATTATGGGAGCACTGTGGATATCACTGTTATTATGGGGGCACTGGGGATGTCACTGTTATTATGGGGCACTGTGGATATCACTGTTATTATGGGGGCACTGTGGATGTCGCTGTTGTTATGGGGGCACTGTGGATATCGCTGTTATTATGGGGGCACTGTGGATGTCGCTGTTATTATGGGGGCACTGTGGATGTCGCTGTTATTATGGGGGCACTGTGGATGTCGCTGTTATTATGGGAGCACTGTGGATGTCACTGTTATTATGGGAGCACTGTGGATATCACTGTTATTATGGGGGCACTGTGGATATCACTGTTATTATGGGGGCACTGTGGATATCACTGTTATTATGGGGGCACTGTGGATATCACTGTTATTATGGGGGCACTGTAGATGTTGCTGTTGTTATGGGAGCACTGTGGATATCACTGTTATTATGGAGGCACTGTGGATATCGCTGTTATTATGGGAGCACTGTGGATGTCACTGTTATTATGGGAGCACTGTGGATGTCGCTGTTATTATGGGGGCACTGTGGATGTCGCTGTTATTATGGGGGCACTGTAGATGTTGCTGTTATTATGGGAGCACTGTGGATATCACTGTTATTATGGAGGCACTGTGGATATCGCTGTTATTATGGGAGCACTGTGGATGTCACTGTTATTATGGGAGCACTGTGGATGTCACTGTTATTATGGGGGCACTGTGGATATCACTGTTATTATGGGAGCACTGTGGATGTCACTGTTATTATGGGGGCACTGTGGATATCACTGTTATTATGGGGGGCACTGTGGATGTCACTGTTATTATGGGAGCACTGTGGATGTCGCTGTTATTATGGGAGCACTGTGGATGTCACTGTTATTATGGGGGCACTGTGGATATCACTGTTATTATGGAGGCACTGTGGATATCACTGTTATTATGGGGGGCACTGTGGATGTCACTGTTATTATGGGAGCACTGTGGATATCACTGTTATTATGGAGCACTGTGGATATCACTGTTATTATGGGGGCACTGTGGATATCACTGTTATTATGGGAGCACTGTGGATGTCGCTGTTATTATGGGAGCACTGTGGATAACACTGTTATTATGGGGGCACTGTGGATGTCACTGTTATTATGGGAGCACTGTGGATATCACTGTTATTATGGGAGCACTGTGGATGTCACTGTTATTATGGGAGCACTGTGGATGTCACTGTTATTATGGGGGCACTGTGGATATCGCTGTTATTATGGGGGCACTGTGGATATCGCTGTTATTATGGGGACACTGTGGATATCGCTGTTATTTTGGGGGCACTGTGGATATCACTGTTATTATGGGGGCACTGTGGATGTCACTGTTATTATGGGGGCACTGTGGATATCACTGTTATTATGGGGCACTGTGGATATCACTGTTATTATGGGGGCACTGTGGATATCGCTCTTATTATGGGGGCACTGTGGATATCACTGTTATTATGGGAGCACTGCGGATATCGCTGTTATTATGGGAGCACTGCGGATGTCGCTGTTATTATGGGGGCACTGTGGATGTCGCTGTTATTATGGGAGCACTGTGGATGTCGCTGTTATTCTGGGGGCACTGTGGATGTCGCTGTTATTATGGCGGCACTGTGGATGTCGCTGTTATTATGGGGGCACTGTGGATATCACTGTTATTATGGGAGCACTGTGGATATCACTGTTATTGTGGGGGCACTGTGGATGTCACTGTTATTATGGGGGCACTGTGGATGTCACTGTTATTATGGGGGCACTGTGGATGTCGCTGTTATTATGGGGGCACTGTGGATGTCGCTGTTATTATGGGGGCACTGTGGATATCACTGTTATTATGGGAGCACTGTGGATGTCACTGTTATTATGGGGGCACTGTGGATGTCACTGTTATTATGGGAGCACTGTGGATGTGGCTGTTATTATGGGGCACTGTGGATATCACTGTTATTATGGGGGCACTGTGGATATCACTGTTATTATGGGGGCACTGTGGATATCACTGTTATTATGGGGGCACTGTGGGTATCACTGTTATTATGGGAGCACTGTGGATGTCGCTGTTTTTATGGGGGCACTGTGGCTGTCGCTGTTATTATGGGGGCACTGTGGCTGTCGCTGTAATTATGGGGACACTGTGGCTGTCGCTGTAATTATGGGGGCACTGTGGCTGTCGCTGTAATTATGAGGGCACTGTGGCTGTCGCTGTAATTATGGGGGCACTGTGGATGTCGCTGTAATTATGGGGGCTCTGTGGATGTCACTGTAATTATGGGGGCACTGTGGATGTCGCTGTAATTATGGGGGCACTGTGGATGTCGCTGTAATTATGGTGGCACTATGGATGTCGCTGTAATTATGGGGCACTGTGGATGTCGCTGTAATTATGGGGGCACTGTGGATGTCGCTGTAATTATGGGGGCACTGAGGATGTCGCTGTAATTATGGGGGCACTGTGGATGACGCTGTAATTATGGGGGCACTGTGGATGTCGCTGTAATTATGGGGGCACTGTGGATGTCGCTGTAATTATGGGGGCACTGTGGATGTCGCTGTAATTATGGGGGCACTGAGGATGTCGCTGTAATTATGGGGGCACTGTGGATGTCGCTGTAATTATGGGGGCACTGTGGATGTCGCTGTAATTATGGGGGCACTGAGGATGTCGCTGTAATTATGGGGGCACTGTGGATGTCGCTGTAATTATGGGGGCACTGTGGATGTCGCTGTAATTATGGGGGCACTGAGGATGTCGCTGTAATTATGGGGGCACTGTGGATGTCGCTGTAATTATGGGGGCACTGTGGATATCGCTGTTATTATGGGGGCACTGTGGATGTCGCTGTAATTATGGGGGCACTGTGGATGTCACTGTAATTATGGGGGCACTGTGGATGTCACTGTTATTATGGGAGCACTGTGGATATCACTGTTATTATGGGGGCACTGTGGATGTCACTGTTATTATGGGAGCACTGTGGATATCACTGTTATTATGGGGGCACTGTGGATATCACTGTTATAATGGGGGCACTGTGGATGTCACTGTTATTATGGGAGCACTGTGGATATCACTGTTATTATGGGGGCACTGTGGATATCACTGTTATTATGGGGGCACTGTGGATGTCGCTGTTGTTATGGGGGCACTGTGGATATCGCTGTTATTATGGGGGCACTGTGGATGTCGCTGTTATTATGGGGGCACTGTGGATGTCGCTGTTATTATGGGGGCACTGTGGATGTCGCTGTTATTATGGGAGCACTGTGGATGTCACTGTTATTATGGGAGCACTGTGGATGTCACTGTTATTATGGGGGCACTGTGGATATCACTGTTATTATGGGGGCACTGTGGATATCACTGTTATTATGGGAGCACTGTGGATGTCGCTGTTATTATGGGGGCACTGTGGATGTCGCTGTTATTATGGGGGCACTGTGGATGTCGCTGTTATTATGGGAGCACTGTGGATATCACTGTTATTATGGAGGCACTGTGGATATCGCTGTTATTATGGGAGCACTGTGGATGTCACTGTTATTATGGGGGCACTGTGGATATCACTGTTATTATGGGGGCACTGTGGATATCACTGTTATTATGGGGGGCACTGTGGATGTCACTGTTATTATGGGAGCACTGTGGATATCGCTGTTATTATGGGAGCACTGTGGATATCACTGTTATTATGGGAGCACTGTGGATGTCACTGTTATTATGGGAGCACTGTGGATGTCACTGTTATTATGGGAGCACTGTGGATGTCACTGTTATTATGGGGGCACTGTGGATATCACTGTTATTATGGGGGCACTGTGGATATCACTGTTATTATGGGGGCACTGTGGATATCACTGTTATTATGGGGGCACTGTGGATGTCACTGTTATTATGGGAGCACTGTGGATATCACTGTTATTATGGGGGCACTGTGGATATCACTGTTATTATGGGAGCACTGTGGATGTCACTGTTATTATGGGGGCACTGTGGATATCGCTGTTATTATGGGGGCACTGTGGATATCGCTGTTATTATGGGGACACTGTGGATATCGCTGTTATTATGGGGGCACTGTGGATATCACTGTTATTATGGGGGCACTGTGGATGTCACTGTTATTATGGGGGCACTGTGGATATCACTGTTATTATGGGGCACTGTGGATATCACTGTTATTATGGGGGCACTGTGGATATCGCTGTTATTATGGGGACACTGTGGATATCGCTGTTATTATGGGGGCACTGTGGATATCACTGTTATTATGGCGGCACTGTGGATGTCACTGTTATTATGGGGGCACTGTGGATATCACTGTTATTATGGGGCACTGTGGATATCACTGTTATTATGGGGGCACTGTGGATATCGCTCTTATTATGGGGGCACTGTGGATATCACTGTTATTATGGGAGCACTGCGGATATCGCTGTTATTATGGGAGCACTGCGGATGTCGCTGTTATTATGGGGGCACTGTGGATGTCGCTGTTATTATGGGAGCACTGTGGATGTCGCTGTTATTATGGCGGCACTGTGGATGTCGCTGTTATTATGGGAGCACTGTGGATATCGCTGTTATTATGGGGACACTGTGGATATCGCTGTTATTATGGGGGCACTGTGGATATCGCTGTTATTATGGGGGCACTGTGGATATCACTGTTATTATGGCGGCACTGTGGATGTCACTGTTATTATGGGGGCACTGTGGATATCACTGTTATTATGGGGCACTGTGGATATCACTGTTATTATGGGGGCACTGTGGATATCGCTCTTATTATGGGGGCACTGTGGATATCACTGTTATTATGGGAGCACTGCGGATATCGCTGTTATTATGGGAGCACTGCGGATGTCGCTGTTATTATGGGAGCACTGTGGATGTCACTGTTATTATGGGGCACTGTGGATATCACTGTTATTATGGGGGCACTGTGGATATCGCTCTTATTATGGGGGCACTGTGGATATCACTGTTATTATGGGAGCACTGCGGATATCGCTGTTATTATGGGAGCACTGCGGATGTCGCTGTTATTATGGGGGCACTGTGGATGTCGCTGTTATTATGGGAGCACTGTGGATGTCGCTGTTATTATGGCGGCACTGTGGATGTCGCTGTTATTATGGGGGCACTGTGGATATCACTGTTATTATGGGAGCACTGTGGATATCACTGTTATTGTGGGGGCACTGTGGATGTCACTGTTATTATGGGGGCACTGTGGATGTCACTGTTATTATGGGGGCACTGTGGATGTCGCTGTTATTATGGGAGCACTGTGGATGTCACTGTTCTTATGGGGGCACTGTGGATGTCACTGTTATTATGGGAGCACTGTGGATGTGGCTGTTATTATGGGGCACTGTGGATATCACTGTTATTATGGGGGCACTGTGGATATCACTGTTATTATGGGGGCACTGTGGATATCACTGTTATTATGGGAGCACTGTGGATGTCGCTGTTATTATGGGGGCACTGTGGATATCGCTGTTATTATGGGGGCACTGTGGATATCGCTGTTATTATGGGGGCACTGTGGATATCGCTGTTATTATGGGGGCACTGTGGATATCGCTGTTATTATGGGAGCACTGTGGATATTGCTGTTATTATGGGAGCACTGTGGATATCGCTGTTATGGGGGCACTGTGGATGTCGCTGTTATTATGGGGGCACTGTGGATATCGCTGTTATTATGGGGGCACTGTGGATATCACTGTTATTATGGGGGCACTGTGGATATCACTGTTATTATGGGGGCACTGTGGATATCACTGTTATTATGGGAGCACTGTGGATATCACTGTTATTATGGGGCACTGTGGATATCACTGTTATTATGGGGGCACTGTGGATATCACTGGCATTATGGGAGCACTGTGGATGTCGCTGTTTTTATGGGGGCACTGTGGCTGTTGCTGTTATTATGGGGGCACTGTGGCTGTCGCTGTTATTATGGGGGCACTGTGGCTGTCGCTGTAATTATGGGGGCACTGTGGCTGTCTCTGTAATTATGGGGGCACTGTGGCTGTCGCTGTAATTATGAGGGCACTGTGGCTGTCGCTGTAATTATGGGGGCACTGTGGATGTCGCTGTAATTATGGGGGCTCTGTGGATGTCGCTGTAATTATGGGGGCACTGTGGATATCGCTGTAATTATGGGGGCACTGTGGATGTCGCTGTAATTATGGTGGCACTGTGGATGTCGCTGTAATTATGGGGGCACTGTGGATGTCGCTGTAATTATGGGGGCACTGTGGATGTCGCTGTAATTATGGGGTCACTGTGGATGTCGCTGTAATTATGGGGGCACTGTGGATGTCGCTGTAATTATGGGGGCACTGTGGATGTCGCTGTAATTATGGGGGCACTGTGGATGTCGCTGTAATTATGGGGGCACTGTGGATGTCGCTGTAATTATTGGGGCACTGTGGATGTCGCTGTTATTATGGAGGCACTGTGGATATCACTGTTATTATGGGGGCACTGTGGATGTCACTGTTATTATGGAGGCACTGTGGATATCACTGTTATTATGGGAGCACTGTTGATGTCTCTGTTATTATGGGAGCACTGTGGATGTCACTGTTATTATGGGAGCACTGTGGATATCACTGTTATTATGGGGGCACTGTGGATGTCACTGTTATTATGGGGCACTGTGGATATCACTATTATTATGGGGGCACTGTGGATGTCGCTATTATTATAGGAGCACTGTGGATGTCGCTGTTATTATGGGAGCACTGTGGATGTCACTGTTATTATGGGAGCACTGTGGATGTCACTGTTATTATGGGGGCACTGTGGATATCACTGTTATTATGGGAGCACTGGGGATGTCACTGTTATTATGGGAGCACTGTGGATGTCACTCTTATTATGCGGGCACTGGGGATGTCACTGTTATTATGGGGGCACTGTGGATATCATTGTTATTATGGGGCACTGTGGATGTCACTGTTATTATGGGAGCACTGTGGATATCACTGTTATTATGGGAGCACTGTGGATGTCACTGTTATTATGGGAGCACTGTGGATATCACTGTTATTATGGGGGCACTGTGGATGTCACTGTTATTATGGGGGCACTGTGGATGTCGCTGTTATTATGGGAGCACTGTGGATATCACTGTTATTATGGGAGCACTGTGGATGTCACTGTTATTATGGGAGCACTGTGGATGTCACTGTTATTATGGGGGCACTGTGGATGTCACTGTTATTATGGGGGCACTGTGGATATCACTGTTATTATGGGAGCACTGTGGATATCACTGTTATTATGGGAGCACTGTGGATGTCACTGTTATTATGGGGGCACTGTGGATGTCACTGTTATTATGGGGGCACTGTGGATGTCACTGTTATTATGGGGGCACTGTGGATGTCACTGTTATTATGGGGGCACTGTGGATGTCACTGTTATTATGGGAGCACTGTGGATGTCACTGTTATTATGGGAGCACTGTGGATGTCACTGTTATTATGGGAGCACTGTGGATGTCTGTTATTATGGGAGCACTGTGGATGTCACTCTTATTATGGGGGCACTGTGGATATCACTGTTATTATGGGAGCACTGTGGATATCGCTGTTATTATGGGAGCACTGGGGATGTCGCTGTTATTATGGGGGCACTCTGGATATCACTGTTAGTATGGGAGCACTGTGGATGTCACTGTTATTATGGGAGCACTGTGGATGTCACTGTTATTATGGGAGCACTGTGGATGTCACTGTTATTATGGGAGCACTGTGGATGTCACTGTTATTATGGGGGCACTGTGGATGTCACTGTTATTATGGGGGCACTGTGGATATCACTGTTATTATGGGGGCACTGTGGATGTCACTGTTATTATGGGAGCACTGTGGATGTCACTGTTATTATGGGAGCACTGTGGATATCGCTGTTATTATGGGAGCACTGGGGATGTCGCTGTTATTATGGGGGCACTGTGGATGTCACTGTTATTATGGGAGCACTGTGGATGTCACTGTTATTATGGGGGCACTGTGGATGTCACTGTTAGTATGGGAGCACTGTGGATGTCACTGTTATTATGGGAGCACTGTGGATGTCACTGTTATTATGGGAGCACTGTGGATGTCACTGTTATTATGGGGGCACTGTGGATGTCACTGTTATTATGGGGGCACTGTGGATATCACTGTTATTATGGGAGCACTGTGGATATCACTCTTATTATGGGAGCACTGTGGATGTCACTGTTATTATGCGGGCACTGGGGATGTCACTGTTAGTATGGGAGCACTGTGGATGTCACTGTTATTATGGGGGCACTGTGGATGTCACTGTTATTATGGGAGCACTGTGGATGTCACTGTTATTATGGGGGCACTGTGGATGTCACTGTTATTATGGGGGCACTGTGGATATCACTGTTATTATGGGAGCACTGTGGATATCACTCTTATTATGGGAGCACTGTGGATGTCACTGTTATTATGCGGGCACTGGGGATGTCGCTGTTATTATGGGGGCACTGTGGATGTCACTGTTATTATGGGAGCACTGTGGATGTCACTGTTATTATGGGGCACTGTGGATGTCACTGTTATTATGGGAGCACTGTGGATGTCACTGTTATTATGGGAGCACTGTGGATTTCACTGTTATTATGGGAGCACTGTGGATGTCACTGTTATTATGGGAGCACTGGGGATGTCACTGTTATTATGGGAGCACTGGGGATGTCACTGTTATTATGGGAGCACTGGGGATGTCGCTGTTATTATGGGGGCACTGTGGATGTCACTGTTATTATGGGAGCACTGTGGATGTCACTGTTATTATGCGGGCACTGGGGATGTCGCTGTTATTATGGGGGCACTGTGGATGTCACTGTTATTATGGGAGCACTGTGGATATCACTGTTATTATGGGAGCACTGTGGATGTCACTGTTATTATGGGAGCACTGTGGATGTCACTGTTATTATGGGAGCACTGTGGATGTCACTGTTATTATGGGAGCACTGTGGATGTCACTGTTATTATGGGAGCACTGTGGATATCACTGTTATTATGGGAGCACTGTGGATATCACTGTTATTATGGGAGCACTGTGGATATCACTGTTATTATGCGGGCACTGTGGATATCACTGTTATTATGGGGGCACTGTGGATATCACTGTTATTATGGGGGCACTGTGGATGTCACTGTTATTATGGGAGCACTGTGGATGTCACTGTTATTATGGGGGCACTGTGGATGTCACTGTTATTATGGGAGCACTGTGGATGTCACTGTTATTATGGGAGCACTGTGGATATCACTGTTATTATGGGGGCACTGTGGATATCACTGTTATTATGGGGGCACTGTGGATGTCACTGTTATTATGGGAGCACTGTGGATGTCACTGTTATTATGGGAGCACTGTGGATGTCACTGTTATTATGGGAGCACTGTGGATGTCACTGTTATTATGGGAGCACTGTGGATGTCACTGTTATTATGGGAGCACTGTGGATATCACTGTTATTATGGGAGCACTGTGGATATCACTGTTATTATGGGGGCACTGTGGATGTCACTGTTATTATGGGAGCACTGTGGATGTCACTGTTATTATGGGAGCACTGTGGATGTCACTGTTATTATGGGAGCACTGTGGATGTCACTGTTATTATGGGAGCACTGTGGATATCACTGTTATTATGGGAGCACTGTGGATGTCACTGTTATTATGGGAGCACTGTGGATATCACTGTTATTATGGGAGCACTGTGGATGTCACTGTTATTATGGAGGCACTGTGGATGTCGCTGTTATTATGGGAGCACTGTGGATATCACTGTTATTATGGGAGCACTGTGGATGTCACTGTTATTATGGGAGCACTGTGGATGTCGCTGTTATTATGGGAGCACTGTGGATATCACTGTTATTATGGGAGCACTGTGGATGTCGCTGTTATTATGGGAGCACTGTGGATATCACTGTTATTATGGGAGCACTGTGGATATCACTGTTATTATGCGGGCACTGTGGATATCACTGTTATTATGGGAGCACTGTGGATGTCACTGTTATTATGGGGGCACTGTGGATGTCACTGTTATTATGGGAGCACTGTGGATGTCTCTGTTATTATGGGAGCACTGTGGATGTCACTGTTATTATGGGAGCACTGTGGATATCACTGTTATTATGGGAGCACTGTGGATGTCGCTGTTATTATGGGGGCACTGTGGATGTCGCTGTTATTATGGGAGCACTGTGGATATCACTGTTATTATGGGAGCACTGTGGATATCACTGTTATTATGGGAGCACTGTGGATGTCGCTGTTATTATGGGGGCACTGTGGATGTCACTGTTATTATGGGAGCACTGTGGATGTCACTGTTATTATGGGAGCACTGTGGATGTCGCTGTTATTATGGGAGCACTGTGGATATCACTGTTATTATGGGAGCACTGTGGATGTCACTTATTATGGGGGCACTGTGGATATCGCTGTTATTATGGGAGCACTGTGGATATCACTGTTATTATGGGAGCACTGTGGATGTCACTGTTATTATGGGAGCACTGTGGATGTCGCTGTTATTATGGGGGCACTGTGGATGTCGCTGTTATTATGGGAGCACTGTGGATATCACTGTTATTATGGGAGCACTGTGGATATCACTGTTATTATGGGAGCACTGTGGATATCACTGTTATTATGGGAGCACTGTGGATGTCGCTGTTATTATGGGAGCACTGTGGATATCACTGTTATTATGGGAGCACTGTGGATATCACTGTTATTATGGGGGCACTGTGGATATCACTGTTATTATGGGAGCACTGTGGATATCACTGTTATTATGGGAGCACTGTGGATGTCACTGTTATTATGGGGGCACTGTGGATATCGCTGTTATTATGGGGGCACTGTGGATGTCGCTGTTATTATGGGAGCACTGTGGATATCACTGTTATTATGGGAGCACTGTGGATATCACTGTTATTATGGGAGCACTGTGGATGTCGCTGTTATTATGGGAGCACTGTGGATATCACTGTTATTATGGGAGCACTGTGGATATCACTGTTATTATGGGAGCACTGTGGATGTCGCTGTTATTATGGGGGCACTGTGGATGTCACTGTTATTATGGGAGCACTGTGGATGTCACTGTTAGTATGGGAGCACTGTGGATGTCACTGTTATTATGGGGGCACTGTGGATGTCACTGTTATTATGGGAGCACTGTGGATATCACTGTTATTATGGGAGCACTGCGGATGTCGCTGTTATTATGGGGGCACTGTGGATGTCACTGTTATTATGGGAGCACTGTGGATGTCACTGTTATTATGGGAGCACTGTGGATGTCACTGTTATTATGGGAGCACTGTGGATGTCACTGTTATTATGGGAGCACTGTGGATGTCACTGTTATTATGGGAGCACTGGGGATGTCACTGTTATTATGCGGGCACTGGGGATGTCGCTGTTATTATGGGGGCACTGTGGATGTCGCTGTTATTATGGGAGCACTGTGGATGTCACTGTTATTATGCGGGCACTGGGGATGTCGCTGTTATTATGGGGGCACTGTGGATGTCACTGTTATTATGGGAGCACTGTGGATGTCACTGTTATTATGGGAGCACTGTGGATGTCACTGTTATTATGGGAGCACTGTGGATATCACTGTTATTATGGGGGCACTGTGGATGTCACTGTTATTATGGGGGCACTGTGGATGTCACTGTTATTATGGGAGCACTGTGGATATCACTGTTATTATGGGAGCACTGTGGATGTCGCTGTTATTATGGGAGCACTGTGGATATCACTGTTATTATGGGAGCACTGTGGATATCACTGTTATTATGGGAGCACTGTGGATGTCGCTGTTATTATGGGAGCACTGTGGATATCACTGTTATTATGGGAGCACTGTGGATATCACTGTTATTATGGGAGCACTGTGGATATCACTGTTATTATGGGAGCACTGTGGATGTCACTGTTATTATGGGAGCACTGTGGATATCACTGTTATTATGGGAGCACTGTGGATGTCGCTGTTATTATGGGAGCACTGTGGATATCACTGTTATTATGGGAGCACTGTGGATGTCACTGTTATTATGGGAGCACTGTGGATATCACTGTTATTATGGGAGCACTGTGGATGTCGCTGTAATTATGGGAGCATTGTGGATGTCACTGTTATTATGGGAGCACTGTGGATGTCGCTGTTATTATGGGAGCACTGTGGATATCACTGTTATTATGGGGGCACTGTGGATGTCGCTGTTATTATGGGGGCACTGTGGATATCACTGTTATTATGGGAGCACTGTGGATATCACTGTTATTATGGGAGCACTGTGGATGTCACTGTTATTATGGAGCACTGTGGATATCACTGTTATTATGGGAGCACTGTGGATGTCACTGTTATTATGGAGCACTGTGGATATCACTGTTATTATGGGAGCACTGTGGATGTCACTGTTATTATGGGAGCACTGTGGATGTCACTGTTAATATGGGAGCACTGTGGATGTCACTGTTATTATGGGAGCACTGTGGATGTCACTGTTATTATGGGAGCACTGTGGATATCACTGTTATTATGGGAGCACTGTGGATGTCACTGTTATTATGGGAGCACTGTGGATGTCACTGTTATTATGGGAGCACTGTGGATGTCACTGTTATTATGGAGCACTGTGGATATCACTGTTATTATGGGAGCACTGTCGATATCACTGTTATTATGGGAGCACTGTGGATATCACTGTTATTATGGGAGCACTGTGGATGTCACTGTTATTATGGGAGCACTGTGGATGTCACTGTTATTATGGGAGCACTGTGGATGTCACTGTTATTATGGGAGCACTGTGGATATCACTGTTATTATGGGAGCACTGTGGATATCACTGTTATTATGGGAGCACTGTGGATGTCACTGTTATTATGGGAGCACTGTGGATATCACTGTTATTATGGGGCACTGTGGATGTCACTGTTATTATGGGGGCACTGTGGGTGTCACTGTTATTATGGGAGCACTGTGGATATCACTGTTATTATGGGGGCACTGTGGATATCACTATTATTATGGGAGCACTGTGGATATCGCTGTTATTATGGGAGCACTGTGGATATCACTGTTATTATGGGGGCACTGTGGATATCACTGTTATTATGGGGCACTGTGGATGTCACTGTTATTATGGGAGCACTGTGGATGTCACTGTTATTATGGGAGCACTGTGGATGTCACTGTTATTATGGGAGCACTGTGGATGTCACTGTTATTATGGGAGCACTGTGGATGTCACTGTTATTATGGGGGCACTGTGGATATCACTGTTATTATGGTGGCACTGTGGATGTCGCTGTTGTTATGGGGGCACTGTGGATATCGCTGTTATTATGGGAGCACTGTGGATATCGCTGTTATTATGGGGGCACTGTGGATGTCGCTGTTATTATGGGGGCACTGTGGATGTCGCTGTTATTATGGGAGCACTGTGGATGTCACTGTTATTATGGGGGCACTGTGAATGTCACTGTTATTATGGGAGCACTGAGAATGTCACTGTTATTATGGGAGCACTCTGGATATCGCTGTTATTATGGGGACACTGTGGATATCGCTGTTATTATGGGGGCACTGTGGATATCACTGTTATTATGGGGGCACTGTGGATATCACTGTTATTATGGGGGCACTGTGGATGTCACTGTTATTATGGGGGCACTGTGGATATCACTGTTATTATGGGGCACTGTGGATATCACTGTTATTATGGGGGCACTGTGGATATCGCTCTTATTATGGGGGCACTGTGGATATCACTGTTATTATGGGAGCACTGTGGATATCGCTGTTATTATGGGAGCACTGTGGATGTCGCTGTTATTATGGGGGCACTGTGGATGTCGCTGTTATTATGGGAGCACTGTGGATGTCGCTGTTATTATGGGGGCACTGTGGATGTCGCTGTTATTATGGCAGCACTGTGGATGTCGCTGTTATTATGGGAGCACTGTGGATATCGCTGTTATTATGGGGGCACTGTGGATGTCACTGTTATTATGGGAGCACTGTGGATGTCACTGTTATTATGGGAGCACTGTGGATGTCACTGTTATTATGGGGGCACTGTGGATGTCACTGTTATTATGGGAGCACTGTGGATGTCACTGTTATTATGGGAGCACTGTGGATATCACTGTTATTATGGGGGCACTGTGGATGTCACTGTTATTATGGGGACACTGTGGATATCACTGTTATTATGGGAGCACTGTGGATGTCACTGTTATTATGGGGGCACTGTGGATATCACTGTTATTATGGGGGCACTGTGGATATCACTGTTATTATGGGAGCACTGTGGATATCACTGTTATTATGGGGGCACTGTGGATGTCACTGTTATTATGGGAGCACTGTGGATATCACTGTTATTATGGGGGCACTGTGGATGTCACTGTTATTATGGGAGCACTGTGGATATCACTGTTATTATGGGGGCACTGTGGATATCACTGTTATTATGGGGGCACTGTGGATGTCACTGTTATTATGGGAGCACTGTGGATGTCACTGTTATTATGGGAGCACTGTGGATATCACTGTTATTATGGGGGCACTGTGGATGTCACTGTTATTATGGGGGCACTGTGGATGTCACTGTTATTATGGGGGCACTGTGGATATCACTGTCATTATGGGAGCACTGTGGATATCACTGTTATTATGGGGGCACTGTGGATATCACTGTTATTATGGGGGCACTGTGGATATCACTGTTATTATGGGGGCACTGTGGATGTCACTGTTATTATGGGGGCACTGTGGATATCACTGTTATTATGGGAGCACTGTGGATGTCACTGTTATTATGGGGGCACTGTGGATATCACTGTTATTATGGGAGCACTGTGGATATCACTGTTATTATGGGGGCACTGTGGATGTCACTGTTATTATGGGGGCACTGTGGATGTCACTGTTATTATGGGGGCACTGTGGATATCACTGTTATTATGGGGGCACTGTGGATGTCGCTGTTATTATGGGGGCACTGTGGATATCACTGTTATTATGGGGACACTGTGGATATCACTGTTATTATGGGAGCACTGTGGATGTCGCTGTTGTTATGGGGGCACTGTGGATATCGCTGTTATTATGGGGGCACTGTGGATGTCGCTGTTATTATGGGAGCACTGTGGATGTCACTGTTATTATGGAGGCACTGTGGATATCACTGTTATTATGGGAGCACTGTGGATGTCACTGTTATTATGGGGGCACTGTGGATATCACTGTTATTATGGGGGCACTGTGGATGTCACTGTTATTATGGGGGCACTGTGGATATCACTGTTATTATGGGGGCACTGTGGATGTCGCTGTTATTATGGGGGCACTGTGAATATCGCTGTTATTATGGGGGCACTGTGGATATCACTGTTATTATGGGAGCACTGTGGATGTCGCTGTTATTATGGGGGCACTGTGGATATCACTGTTATTATGGGGGCACTGTGGATGTCGCTGTTATTATGGGGGCACTGTGGATATCGCTGTTATTATGGGGGCACTGTGGATATCACTGTTATTATGGGAGCACTGTGGATGTCGCTGTTATTATGGGGGCACTGTGGATGTCGCTGTTATTATGGGGGCACTGTGGATATCGCTGTTATTATGGGAGCACTGTGGATATCACTGTTATTATGGGGGCACTGTGGATGTCACTGTTATTATGGGGGCACTGTGGATATCACTGTTATTATGGGGGCACTGTGGATATCACTGTTATTATGGGGGCACTGTGGATATCACTGTTATTATGGGGGCACTGTGGATGTCACTGTTATTATGGGGGCACTGTGGATATCGCTGTTATTATGGGGGCACTGTGGATATCGCTGTTATTATGGGGGCACTGTGGATATCGCTGTTATTATGGGGGCACTGTGGATATCACTGTTATTATGGGGGCACTGTGGATGCCGCTGTTATTATGGGGGCACTGTGGATATCGCTGTTATTATGGGGGCACTGTGGATATCGCTGTTATTATGGGGGCACTGTGGATGTCGCTGTTATTATGGGGGCACTGTGGATATCGCTGTTATTATGGGGGCACTGTGGATATCACTGTTATTATGGGAGCACTGTGGATGTCGCTGTTATTATGGGGGCACTGTGGATGTCGCTGTTATTATAGGGGCACTGTGGATATCGCTGTTATTATGGGGGCACTGTGGATGTCACTGTTATTATGGGGGCACTGTGGATATCACTGTTATTATGGGGGCACTGTGGATATCACTGTTATTATGGGGGCACTGTGGATATCACTGTTATTATGGGGGCACTGTGGATGTCACTGTTATTATGGGGGCACTGTGGATATCGCTGTTATTATGGGGGCACTGTGGATATCGCTGTTATTATGGGGGCACTGTGGATATCGCTGTTATTATGGGGGCACTGTGGATATCGCTGTTATTATGGGAGCACTGTGGATATCGCTGTTATTATGGGAGCACTGTGGATATCGCTGTTATGGGGGCACTGTGGATGTCGCTGTTATTATGGGGGCACTGTGGATATCGCTGTTATTATGGGGGCACTGTGGATATCACTGTTATTATGGGGGCACTGTGGATATCACTGTTATTATGGGAGCACTGTGGATATCACTGTTATTATGGATGCACTGTGGATATCACTGGCATTATGGGGGCACTGTGGATGTCGCTGTTTTTATGGGGGCACTGTGGCGGTCGCTGTTATTATGGGGGCACTGTGGCTGTCGCTGTTATTATGGGGGCACTGTGGATGTCGCTGTAATTATGGGGGCACTGTGGATGTCGCTGTAATTATGGGGGCACTGTGGATGTCGCTGTAATTATGGGGGCACTGAGGATGTCGCTGTAATTATGGGGGCACTGTGGATGTCGCTGTAATTATGGGGGCACTGTGGATGTCGCTGTAATTATGGGGGCACTGTGGATGTCGCTGTAATTATGGGGGCACTGTGGATGTCGCTGTAATTATGGGGGCACTGTGGATGTCGCTGTAATTATGGGGGCACTGTGGATGTCGCTGTAATTATGGGGGCACTGAGGATGTCGCTGTAATTATGGGGGCACTGTGGATGTCGCTGTAATTATGGGGGCACTGTGGATGTCGCTGTAATTATGGGGGCACTGTGGATGTCACTGTTATTATGGGAGCACTGTGGATATCACTGTTATTATGGGGGCACTGTGGATGTCACTGTTATTATGGGAGCACTGTGGATATCACTGTTATTATGGGGGCACTGTGGATGTCGCTGTTATTATGGGAGCACTGTGGATATCACTGTTATTATGGGGGCACTGTGGATGTCGCTGTTGTTATGGGGGCACTGTGGATATCGCTGTTATTATGGGGGCACTGTGGATGTCGCTGTTATTATGGGGGCACTGTGGATGTCGCTGTTATTATGGGGGCACTGTGGATGTCGCTGTTATTATGGGAGCACTGTGGATATCACTGTTATTATGGGAGCACTGTGGATATCACTGTTATTATGGGGGCACTGTGGATATCACTGTTATTATGGGGGCACTGTGGATATCACTGTTATTATGGGAGCACTGTGGGTATCAGTGTTATTATGGGAGCACTGTGGATATCGCTGTTACTATGGGGGCACTGTGGATATCACTGTTATTATGGGGGCACTGTGGATATCACTGTTATTATGGGAGCACTGTGGATATCACTGTTATTATGGGGGCACTGTGGATATCACTGTTATTATGGGGGCACTGTGGATATCACTGTTATTATGGGAGCACTGTGGATATCACTGTTATTATGGGGGCACTGTGGATGTCACTGTTATTATGGGAGCACTGTGGATGTCACTGTTATTATGGGAGCACTGTGGATATCACTGTTATTATGGGGCACTGTGGATATCACTGTTATTATGGGAGCACTGTGGATGTCACTGTTATTATGGGAGCACTGTGGATATCACTGTTATTATGGGAGCACTGTGGATATCACTGTTATTATGGGGGCACTGTGGATATCACTGTTATTATGGGAGCACTGTGGATGTCACTGTTATTATGGGAGCACTGTGGATGTCACTGTTATTATGGGAGCACTGTGGATATCACTGTTATTATGGAGGCACTGTGGATGTCACTGTTATTATGGGGGCACTGTGGATATCACTGTTATTATGGGAGCACTGTGGATATCACTGTTATTATGGGAGCACTGTGGATGTCACTGTTATTATGGGAGCACTGTGGATATCGCTGTTATTATGGGGCACTGTGGATATCGCTGTTATTATGGGAGCACTGTGGATATCACTGTTATTATGGGAGCACTGTGGATGTCACTGTTATTATGGGAGCACTGTGGATATCACTGTTATTATGGGAGCACTGTGGATGTCACTGTTATTATGGGAGCACTGTGGATATCACTGTTATTATGGGAGCACTGTGGATATCACTGTTATTATGGGAGCACTGTGGATGTCACTGTTATTATGGGAGCACTGTGGATATCGCTGTTATTATGGGAGCACTGTGGATGTCTCTGTTATTATGGGAGCACTGTGGATGTCACTGTTATTATGGGAGCACTGTGGATGTCACTGATATTATGGGAGCACTGTGGATGTCACTGTTATTATGGGAGCACTGTGGATGTCGCTGTTATTATGGGAGCACTGTGGATATCACTGTTATTATGGGAGCACTGTGGATATCACTGTTATTATGGGGCACTGTGGATATCACTGTTATTATGGGAGCACTGTGGATGTCACTGTTATTATGGGGCACTGTGGATATCACTGTTATTATGGGGGCACTGTGGATATCACTGTTATTATGGGAGCACTGTGGATATCGCTGTTATTATGGGGCACTGTGGATATCACTGTTATTATGGGGGCACTGTGGATATCACTGTTATTATGGGGGCACTGTGGATATCACTGTTATTATGGGAGCACTGTGGATATCACTGTTATTATGGGAGCACTGTGGATGTCTCTGTTATTATGGGAGCACTGTGGATGTCACTGTTATTATGGGAGCACTGTGGATGTCACTGATATTATGGGAGCACTGTGGATGTCACTGTTATTATGGGAGCACTGTGGATGTCACTGTTATTATGGGAGCACTGTGGATATCGCTGTTATTATGGGGCACTGTGGATATCACTGTTATTATGGGAGCACTGTGGATGTCACTGTTATTATGGGAGCACTGTGGATATCACTGTTATTATGGGGCACTGTGGATATCACTGTTATTATGGGAGCACTGTGGATGTCACTGTTATTATGGGGCACTGTGGATATCACTGTTATTATGGGAGCACTGTGGATGTCACTGTTATTATGGGAGCACTGTGGATATCGCTGTTATTATGGGGCACTGTGGATATCACTGTTATTATGGGGCACTGTGGATATCACTGTTATTATGGGAGCACTGTGGATGTCTCTGTTATTATGGGAGCACTGTGGATATCACTGTTATTATGGGAGCACTGTGGATGTCACTGTTATTATGGGAGCACTGTGGATATCGCTGTTATTATGGGGCACTGTGGATATCACTGTTATTATGGGAGCACTGTGGATGTCACTGTTATTATGGGAGCAGTGTGGATGTCACTGTTATTATGGGAGCACTGTGGATGTCACTGTTATTATGGGAGCACTGTGGATATCGCTGTTATTATGGGGCACTGTGGATATCACTGTTATTATGGGGCACTGTGGATATCACTGTTATTATGGGAGCACTGTGGATGTCTCTGTTATTATGGGAGCACTGTGGATATCACTGTTATTATGGGAGCACTGTGGATGTCACTGTTATTATGGGAGCACTGTGGATATCGCTGTTATTATGGGGCACTGTGGATATCGCTGTTATTATGGGGCACTGTGGATATCACTGTTATTATGGGGCACTGTGGATATCACTGTTATTATGGGAGCACTGTGGATGTCACTGTTATTATGGGGGCACTGTGGATGTCACTGTTATTATGGGAGCACTGTGGATGTCACTGTTATTATGGGAGCACTGTGGATATCACTGTTATTATGGGGGCACTGTGGATATCACTGTTATTATGGGAGCACTGTGGATATCACTGTTATTATGGGAGCACTGTGGATGTCACTGTTATTATGGGGGCACTGTGGATATCACTGTTATTATGGGAGCACTGTGGATATCACTGTTATTATGGGAGCACTGTGGATGTCGCTGTTATTATGGGGGCACTGTGGATATCACTGTTATTATGGGAGCACTGTGGATATCACTGTTATTATGGGAGCACTGTGTATATCGCTGTTATTATGGGGGCACTGTGGATATCACTGTTATTATGGGGGCACTGTGGATATCACTGTTATTATGGGGGCACTGTGGATGTCACTGTTATTATGGGGGCACTGTGGATATCACTGTTATTATGGGAGCACTGTGGATATCACTGTTATTATGGGGGCACTGTGGATATCACTGTTATTATGGGAGCACTGTGGATGTCGCTGTTATTATGGGAGCACTGTGGATGTCGCTGTTATTATGGGGGCACTGTGGATATCACTGTTATTATGGGAGCACTGTGGATATCACTGTTATTATGGGGGCACTGTGGATATCACTGTTATTATGGGGGCACTGTGGATGTCGCTGTTATTATGGGGGCACTGTGGATGTCGCTGTTATTATGGGAGCACTGTGGATGTCACTGTTATTATGGGAGCACTGTGGATATCACTGTTATTATGGGAGCACTGTGGATATCACTGTTATTATGGGGGCACTGTGGATATCACTGTTATTATGGGAGCACTGTGGATATCACTTTTATTATGGGGGCACTGTGGATATCACTGTTATTATGGGGGCACTGTGGATGTCGCTGTTATTATGGGGGCACTGTGGATATCACTGTTATTATGGGGGCACTGTGGATATCACTGTTATTATGGGGGCACTGTGGATGTCGCTGTTATTATGGGAGCACTGTGGATGTCACTGTTATTATGGGGGCACTGTGGATATCACTGTTATTATGGGGGCACTGTGGATGTCGCTGTAATTATGGGGGCACTGTGGATGTCGCTGTTATTATGGGAGCACTGTGGATATCGCTGTTATTATGGGAGCACTGTGGATATCGCTGTTATTATGGGGGCACTGTGGATATCACTGTTATTATGGGAGCACTGTGGATATCACTGTTATTATGGGAGCACTGTGGATATCACTGTTATTATGGGGGCACTGTGGATGTCACTGTTATTATGGGAGCACTGTGGATGTCGCTGTTATTATGGGGGCACTGTGGATATCGCTGTTATTATGGGGGCACTGTGGATATCACTGTTATTATGGGAGCACTGTGGATATCACTGTTATTATGGGAGCACTGTGTATATCGCTGTTATTATGGGGGCACTGTGGATATCGCTGTTATTATGGGGGCACTGTGGATATCACTGTTATTATGGGGGCACTGTGGATATCACTGTTATTATGGGAGCACTGTGGATATCACTGTTATTATGGGGGCACTGTGGATATCACTGTTATTATGGGAGCACTGTGGATGTCGCTGTTATTATGGGGGCACTGTGGATATCACTGTTATTATTGGAGCACTGTGGATGTCACTGTTATTATGGGGGCACTGTGGATATCACTGTTATTATGGGAGCACTGTGGATATCACTGTTATTATGGTTGCACTGTGGATGTCGCTGTTATTATGGGAGCACTGTGGATGTCACTATTATTATGGGGGCACTGTGGATATCACTGTTATTATGGGGGCACTGTGGATGTCGCTGTAATTATGGGGGCACTGTGGATGTCGCTGTTATTATGGGAGCACTGTGGATATCGCTGTTATTATGGGAGCACTGTGGATGTCACTGTTATTGTGGGGCACTGTGGATGTCACTGTTATTATGGGGGCACTGTGGATGTCGCTGTTATTATGGAGGCACTGTGGATGTCGCTGTTATTATGGGAGCACTGTGGATATTGCTGTTATTATGGGAGCACTGTGGATATCGCTGTTATTATGGGAGCACTGTGGATGTCACTGTTATTATGGGGGCACTGTGGATATCACTGTTATTATGGGAGCACTGTGGATGTCACTGTTATTATGGGAGCACTGTGGATATCACTGTTATTATGGGAGCACTGTGGATGTCACTGTTATTATGGGAGCACTGTGGATATCACTGTTATTATGGGAGCACTGTGGATATCACTGTTATTATGGGAGCACTGTGGATGTCACTGTTATTATGGGGGCACTGTGGATGTCACTGTTATTATGGGAGCACTGTGGATATCACTGTTATTATGGGAGTACTGTGGATATCACTGTTATTATGGGAGCACTGTGGATATCACTGTTATTATGGGAGTACTGTGGATATCACTGTTATTATGGGAGCACTGTGGATGTCACTGTTATTATGGGGCACTGTGGATGTCGCTGTTATTATGAGGGCACTGTGGATATCACTGTTATTATGGAAGCACTGTGGATATCACTGTTATTATGGGAGTACTGTGGATATCACTGTTATTATGGGAGTACTGTGGATATCACTGTTATTATGGGAGCACTGTGGATGTCACTGTTATTATGGGAGCACTGTGGATATCACTGTTATTATGGGAGTACTGTGGATATCACTGTTATTATGGGAGCACTGTG
Organism: Phyllobates terribilis; assembly: GCF_046119375.1. NCBI lineage: Eukaryota > Metazoa > Chordata > Amphibia > Anura > Dendrobatidae > Phyllobates > Phyllobates terribilis. The sequence continues at coordinate 583,881,420 of NW_027362771.1, forward strand.
GATGTTGCTGTTATTATGGGGGCACTGTGGATGTCATTATGGGGGCACTGTGGCTGTCGCTGTTATTATGGGGGCACTGTGGATGTCATTATGGGGGCACTGTGGATATCACTGTTATTATGGGAGCACTGTGGATGTCGCTGTTATTATGGGGGCACTGTGGATATCACTGTTATTATGGGAGCACTGTGGATATCACTGTTATTATGGGGGCACTGTGGATATCACTGTTATTATGGGGGCACTGTGGATGTCGCTGTTATTATGGGGGCACTGTGGATGTCGCTGTTATTATGGGAGCACTGTGGATGTCACTGTTATTATGGGAGCACTGTGGATATCACTGTTATTATGGGAGCACTGTGGATATCACTGTTATTATGGGAGCACTGTGGATATCACTGTTATTATGGGAGCACTGTGGATATCACTGTTATTATGGGAGCACTGTGGATATCACTGTTGTTATGGTTGCACTGTGGATGTCGCTGTTATTATGGGGGCACTGTGGATGTCACTGTTATTATGGGGGCACTGTGAATATCACTGTTATTATGGGGGCACTGTGGATGTCGCTGTAATTATGGGGGCACTGTGGATGTCGCTGTTATTATGGGAGCACTGTGGATATCGCTGTTATTATGGGAGCACTGTGGATGTCACTGTTATTATGGGGCACTGTGGATGTCACTGTTATTATGGGGGCACTGTGGATATCACTGTTATTATGGAGCACTGTGGATATCACTGTTATTATGGGAGCACTGTGGATATCACTGTTATTATGGGGGCACTGTGGATGTCACTGTTATTATGGGGCACTGTGGATGTCACTGTTATTATGGGGGCACTGTGGATATCACTGTTATTATGGGAGTACTGTGGATGTCACTGTTATTATGGGGCACTGTGGATGTCACTGTTATTATGGGGGCACTGTGTATATCACTGTTATTATGGGAGCACTGTGGATATCACTGTTATTATGGGAGCACTGTGGATATCGCTGTTATTATGGGAGTACTGTGGATATCACTGTTATTATGGGAGCACTGTGGATGTCACTGTTATTATGGGAGCACTGTGGATATCACTGTTATTATGGGAGCACTGTGGATATCACTGTTATTATGGGAGCACTGTGGATATCACTGTTATTATGGGAGCACTGTGGATATCACTGTTATTATGGGAGCACCGTGGATGTCACTGTTATTATGGGAGCACTGTGGATATCACTGTTATTATGGGAGCACCGTGGATGTCACTGTTATTATGGGAGCACTGTGGATATCACTGTTATTATGGGAGCACTGTGGATGTCACTGTTATTATGGGAGCACTGTGGATATCACTGTTATTATGGGAGCACTGTGGATGTCACTGTTATTATGGGAGCACTGTGGATATCACTGTTATTATGGGAGCACTGTGGATATCACTGTTATTATGGGAGCACTGTGGATGTCACTGTTATTATGGGAGCACTGTGGATATCACTGTTATTATGGGAGCACTGTGGATATCACTGTTATTATGGGAGCACTGTGGATATCACTGTTATTATGGGAGCACTGTGGATATCACTGTTATTATGGGAGCACTGTGGATGTCACTGTTATTATGGGAGCACTGTGGATATCACTGTTATTATGGGAGCACTGTGGATGTCACTGTTATTATGGGAGTACTGTGGATATCACTGTTATTATGGGTGCACTGTGGATATCACTGTTATTATGGGGGCACTGTGGATATCACTGTTATTATGGGAGCACTGTGGATATCACTGTTATTATGGGAGTACTGTGGATATCACTGTTATTATGGGTGCACTGTGGATATCACTGTTATTATGGGGGCACTGTGGATATCACTGTTATTATGGGAGCACTGTGGATGTCACTGTTATTATGGGAGTACTGTGGATATCACTGTTATTATGGGAGCACTGTGGATGTTGCTGTTATTATGGGAGCACTGTGGATATCACTGTTATTATGGGAGCACTGTGGATATCACTGTTATTATGGGGGCACTGTGGATGTCACTGTTATTATGGGAGCACTGTGGATATCACTGTTATTATGGAGGCACTGTGGATATCACTGTTATTATGGGGGGACAGTGGATGTCACTGTTATTATGGAGGCACTGTGGATATCACTGTTATTATGGGAGCACTGTGGATGTCACTGTTATTATGGGAGCACTGTGGATGTCACTGTTATTATGGGAGCACTGTGGATATCACTGTTATTATGGAGGCACTGTGGATATCACTGTTATTATGGGAGCACTGTGGATATCACTGTTATTATGGGAGCACTGTGGATATCACTGTTATTATGGAGGCACTGTGGATATCACTGTTATTATGGGAGCACTGTGGATATCACTGTTATTATGGGGGCACTGTGGATATCACTGTTATTATGGGGGCACTGTGGATGTCACTGTTATTATGGGAGCACAGTGGATATCACTGTTATTATGGGAGCACTGTGGATATCACTGTTATTATGGGAGCACAGTGGATATCACTGTTATTATGGGAGCACTGTGGATATCACTGTTATTATGGGGGCACTGTGGATATCACTGTTATTATGGGAGCACTGTGGATATCACTGTTATTATGGGGGCACTGTGGATATCACTGTTATTATGGGAGCACTGTGGATATCGCTGTTATTATGGGAGCACTGTGGATGTCACTGTTATTATGGGAGCACTGTGGATATCACTGTTATTATGGGGGCACTGTGGATATCACTGTTATTATGGGAGCACTGTGGATGTCACTGTTATTATGGGAGCACTGTGGATATCACTGTTATTATGGAGGCACTGTGGATATCACTGTTATTATGGGAGCACTGTGGATATCACTGTTATTATGGGGGCACTGTGGATGTCACTGTTATTATGGGAGCACTGTGGATGTCACTGTTATTATGGGAGCACTGTGGATATCACTGTTATTATGGGAGCACTGTGGATGTCACTGTTATTATGGGAGCACTGTGGATGTCACTGTTATTATGGGAGCACTGTGGATATCACTGTTATTATGGGAGCACTGTGGATATCACTGTTATTATGGGGATCACTGTGGATGTCGCTGTTATTATGGGAGCACTGTGGATATCACTGTTATTATGGGAGCACTGTGGATATCACTGTTATTATGGGGATCACTGTGGATGTCGCTGTTATTATGGGAGCACTGTGGATATCACTGTTATTATGGGAGCACTGTGGATATCACTGTTATTATGGGGGCACCGTGGATGTCACTGTTATTATGGGAGCACTGTGGATGTCACTGTTATTATGGGAGCACTGTGGGTGTCGCTGTTATTATGGGGGCACTGTGGATATCACTGTTATTATGGGAGCACTGTGGATATCACTGTTATTATGGGAGCACTGTGGATATCACTGTTATTATGGGGGCACTGTGGATATCACTGTTATTATGGGAGCACTGTGGATGTCATTATGGGGGCACTGTGGCTGTCGCTGTTATTATGGGGGCACTGTGGATGTCATTATGGGAGCACTGTGGCTGTCATTATGGGGGCACTGTGGCTGTCATTATGGGGGCACTGTGGCTGTCGCTGTTATTATGGGGGCACTGTGGATGGGATAACCCTGTCGCTATTCCTGGGCGCCTCCTGTGTAGATGTGTATTGGTATCTCGCACTATATTTGCTCACAGGCGGGAGGACATGACTGCTCCGGCTCCTCGGAGCGGTGGTTCCTTTTCGGAACGCGAGCAGAAAAAATATTCATCATTTTGCCTCAGCCGAGATCCCGTAGTCCATATTATAATCAACGCCACCTTAGTAACAGTTGCTAAGGGAGCAACGAGTATCCGATTGGTGGGAAAAGATACCAACGTGTGATGACGTAATGAGGCATAATGAATTCGCAGAGAACCCGGAAGTCGCCGTCAGTCTTTCTGCTGCCTTCAGACCGTGAAGCAGACGATTGTCAGGTACAGGGGGCGGCTCATCACTGTGTGACTTCACGTATTTATACTAATGACGTTTTCTGTGTGTTCTATATCATAATTCAATGCTCACCCAGGCTTGCTAGGACTTGTAGTTCGCCAGCTCAAGCTGCTAATGGTTTCCTATGTCAACAAGGAGGCCAGGGATCGATACCATTATTAGATCGGCTGTTCTTAAAGGGGAACTCCATCTCATAACTTTTGGAGCACAGCGTTTCTTTTTGCTCTTCAAGTAAAGAGCTTTGATCCTTTTCTGTGTGGAAAATGTCCCTGCCAGGGTCCAGTCACTTGGTGGCTATGATCCCTCAGTGGCCTCTGCTTGCTGTCAGTGAATTGACACATTCAGGGTGCGCCATAGCCTTCTACAGAGGCAGCGGGGACCTGTCAGCACAGGCCGCTGCTGCCGGATCCATCTCTGTAGAAACAGACGATTACGTTCAGTGACAGCAAGCGCTTCTGGCTGATCGTTCTGCTTAAAGGAATTGTTCCACCATGAAAATAAAGCTCCACTGATGATCAATTGGGGGAGCCATGGACTATATAGCGGGTCTAAAGGTGCCGTAGGGGGGCTGCCATTTATATGTCATGATAGGGAACACAGGAGGCTTCGCCCTCATGTTGGGGTGCAGGTTGTCCTCGCTGCCCCCGAATAGATGACCGCACGCCGCCCACACTGGCCTCTTGTACCGTACACAGCTGCCTTATCTACAGGATGATTGCATGAGTCAGCAGCACCATAGTAAAGCCAAGGATGGCAGTGGTAAGGCGCTGTATACAGGGGCATGCAAAAGTTTGGGCACTTCTTGTCAAAATTACTGTTATTGTGCAAGTTGAAGATGAAATGATCTCTAAAAGGCCTAAAGTCAAAGATTACACATTTCCTTTGTATTTTAGGCTAAAAATATATATATTTTGTCGTTTTTTTACATTTTAAAAATTGCAAAAAGGAAAATGGGCCGATGCAAAAGTTTGGGCACCCTTGGAGATTTGTGTGCTCAGATAACTTTGACCAAGGTTTCAGACCTTAATTAGCCTGTTAGGGTTATGGCTTGCTCACTATCATCGTTAGGAAAGGTGATGCAAGTTTCCCAGCTTTATAATAACCAGCCTCCTCTAAGCTCGTGCCAAAAAACAGCAGCCATGGGTTCTTCTAAGCAGCTGCCGAGCACTCTGAAAATGGTGGAGGCCACAAAGCAGGAGAAGGTTATAAGAAGATAGCAAATCGTTTTCAAGTTGCCCTTTCCTCAGTTCGAATTATAATTAAGAAATGGCAGTTACCAGGAACAGTGGAGGTCAAGCTAAGGTCTGCAAGACCAAGCAAAATATCAGTGAGAGCTGCTCATATGATTGCTAGAGAGGCAAATCAGAACTCCCACTTTATTGAAAAAGACCTTCAGAAAGATTTAGCAGACTCTTCATGGAAGAGTCATCAGAAGAAAACCTCTCCTGCGTCCTCACCATAAAATTCAGCGTCAGAAGTATGCAAAAGAACATCTAAACAAGCCTCATGCATTTTGGAAACAAGTCCTGTAGACCAATGAGGATAACATAGAACTCTTTGGTCACAATCATCAAAGGTATGTGTGGAGAAAAAAGGGCACAGAATTTCAGGAAAATAACATCTCGCCAACCATTAAGCATGGGGATGGATCAATCATGCTTTGGGGTTGTGTTGCAGCCAATGGCACAGGGAACATTTCACGGGTAGAGGGAAGAATGGATTCAGTGAAATTTCAACAAATTCTTGATGCAAACATAACGCTGAAGATGAAAACAGGAGGCTTCTATAAATGGATAATGATCCTAAACGTACGTCAACATCCATAATAGACGACCTCAAAAGGCGTAAGCTGAAGGTTTTACAATGGCCCTCACAGTCCCCTGATCTGAATATCATTGAAAATCTGTGGCAAGACCTCAAAATAGCAGTGCATGCAAGACGACCCCGGAATCTCACAGAACTGGAAGAATTTCCCAAGGAAGAAAGGATGAAAATCCCTCAAACAAGAATTGAAAGGCTCTTATCTAGCTACAAAAAGTGTTTACAATCTGTGATACTTGCAAAAGGGGGCGCTACTAGGTACTAACCATGCAGGGTGCCCAAACTTTTCCATCATTCTTTTTGTAATTTTAAAGATGAGAAAAAAAATATCATCACATGTGGTTCCCAATGGTGATTATTGCTGTCTTTCTCTGCAGGATGGTGGCGGAGGGGGATCCCGGAAACCTGGTGAAGGTGGCGCACCTCCTGTTGCTGGCGGCATCGTGGGGCATGCAGTGCTGGGTGACGTTTGTCGCAGGTGACTCCAGCTGAATGTCACATGTGGTGTCTTTTTGGTTGTGTTATAAGATATGAAAATAGATTCCACTATAACAACAACGGTATCAAATGCCGACATGAAACTCAATAATACATGACATATATCAAAAAGGACTCTCCCGGTCTCAGTTAATCAGTTACACAGGGGAATCCCACAAAGAACAAACAAAGAGCCATAGTGCAGTATAAAAAGACATGTATGGATCTCACCCATTCTTCATGGTACCGGAGCCATATTTCATAAGGGGATTCCTTTTCCAGATGTCTCACAGGTTCAAATAAACTGCCCTGTCGTGCCCCCTGTGAAGACTCCCGCCCTAACAAGGGCAGTACCCAAGTATTATGCTACTCCACGAAAAATCCCTCCCGACGCGTTTTCTTCTCCAAATGGAGAATTCATCAGGGGAGTGTACTTGCAATAGAGGGGGATACATTTTAGAGTTCAAAATACCCATCTATCAAATGGGGAAAAAAAGGTGCAGATTAAAAATTCCAGTAAAGGAGCTCCCACAGTGGTGGTGCCACACAAATAGGAGACACTGAGTGCTGCATTCTCCTCCAGAAAAAATAGGGAGACGAATGCAGCACTTTGTGTCTCCTATTTGATAGTTGGGTATTTTGAACTCTAAAATGTGTCCCCCTTTATTGCAAGTACACTCCCCTGATGAATTCTCCATTTGGAGAAGGAAACGGGTCGGGAGGGATTTTTTGTGGGGTAGGAAAATACTTGGGTACTGCCCTTGTTAGGGCGGGAGTCTTCACAGGGGGCACGACAGGGCAGTTTGTTTGAACCTGTGAGACATCTGGAAAAGGAATCCCCTTAAGAAATATGGCTCCGGTACTATGAAGAATGAGTGAGATCCATACATGTCTTTTTATACTGCACTATGGCTCTTTGTTTGTTCTTTGTGGGATTCCCCTGTGTAACTGATTAACTGAGACCGGGAGAGTCCTTTTTGATATATGTCATGTATTATTGAGTTTCATGTCGGCATTTGATACCTTTGTTGTTATAGTGGAATTAATCTATTTTAATATCTTATAATTAAAAGTTATATTTTAAGAGCTCCCTAAAGCTTTTCTGTACCATACTTCTAAGGGTATATCCGGTATTCATACGGACTGTGGTGCTTTTCATTAGACTTTTTGGTTGTGGCCAAACATCGCTCTGTGCCGCAGCTTCAGTGCTGCGTAGTGATAACTGACTGGTGTCCTTCCTGGGATATTGGGATAAGGTAGTCAGAATCAGTTGGGTGTTTTGTGACTTGCCCACCCCGGTACCCTAGAGGTGATAATGCGGCCCAACCACCGACACAGAGCGATCTTTCTCCGTGTGATCTGTGTCATCATCTAGCCCCGGTCTTATGAGTAGGTGACATGTCCTTCTGCTCCTTCCGTAGGCTTCGTAATGATCAGGGGGGTCTCTCGCCATACGTTTGGATTGGTGCAGAGTAAGCTGTTCCCCTTCTATGGGCACATTGTCTTGGGCTTCTCCTTCCTGAACCTGGCTATTTATGCTGCTTATCACCCGCGGGAGCTTCTCTCCACCACTGAGCGTGTGCAGGTGAGTGACCCCAGTGCCAAATCTGTGGCAGAGCCTCCCCAGCTATCATACATCCCAGTAGCTCTGGTTGTGTTATATGGAATAGGAGGGAGTATTTGAACCCTCTCGAGCCCCCATCTACCTCTATACTACGCTCTCATCCATCTTCTCATTTCTCTATATTTTGCAGATTGGCCTCTTCTTTGTCTCGCTCATTCTATCCGCGCTGAACGCTCGGTGGTTCTCCCCGGCCACTACTAATGTCATGTTTAGGATGCAGGCCGTAGAGCGCGAGCATGGCCTGGGAGCAGAGATCGGGCTGAGCGCCAACATTGAAGGGTACAAGCGCCTGAGGGAGAAGGACCCCAAATACCAAGCCCTGCGCAAATCTTTCTTTCGTTACCACGGTATCTCTTCTCTCTGCAACATGGTGACGTTGCTCTGCAATGGCGCGAACCTGGTATTCACTGCCCTGTTACTGCCTTCAATATAAGGAGTCAGCAGGAAGGAAACACGGACCGCAAACGTGCCAACCATCAGCGCTGATGATGTACATTTATAATTCCAGTACATTTCTTGTTAATTGATGTGAATTTTGCACTTGTAAATTTATAATGAATAAAATTTTAGATTTTTAAGAAACACTAAAATTTGTCGATATGTAGAAGAATATGACTACCTTAATACTGCCTCCTATGTACAGGAATATAACTACTATAATACTGCCCCCTATGTATGAGAATATAACTACTATAATACCGCCCCTATGTACAAGAATATAACTACTATAATACTGCCCCCTATGTATGAGAATATAACTACTATAATACCGCCCCTATGTACAAGAATATAACTACTATAATACTGTCCCCTATGTACAAGAATATAACTACTATAATACTGCTCCTATGTACAAGAATATAACTACTATAATACTGCTCCTATGTACAAGAATATAACTACTATAATACTGCCCCCTATGTACAAGAATATATCTACTATAATACTGCCTCCTATGTACAAGAATATAACTACTATAATACTGCTCCTATGTACAAGAATATAACTACTATAATACTGCCCCTATGTACAAGAATATAACTACTATAATACTGCTCCTATGTACAAGAATATAACTACTATAATACTGCCCCCTATGTACAAGAATATATCTACTATAATACTGCCCCCTATGTACAAGAATATAACTACTATAATACTGCCCCTATGTACAAGAATATAACTACTATAATACTGCCCCTATGTACAAGAATATAACTACTATAATACTGCCCCCTATGTACAAGAATATATCTACTATAATACTGCCCCTATGTACAAGAATATAACTACTATAATACTGCCCCTATGTACAAGAATATAACTACTATAATACTGCCTCCTATGTACAAGAATATAACTACTATAATACTGCTCCTATGTACAAGAATATAACTACTATAATACTACCACTATGTACAAGGATATAACTGCAATAATACTGCTCCCTATGTACAAGAATATAACTACTATAATACTGCTCCTATGTACAAGAATATATCTACTATAATACTGTCCCTATGTACAAGAATATAACTACTATAATACTGCTCCTATGTACAAGAATATAACTACTATAATACTGCCCCTATGTACAAGAATATAACTACTATAATACTGCTCCTATGTACAAGAATATAACTACTATAATACTGCCCCCTATGTACAAGAATATAACTACTATAATACTGCTCCTATGTACAAGAATATAACTACTATAATACTGTCCCTATGTACAAGAATATAACTACTATAATACTGCTCCTATGTACAAGAATATAACTACTATAATACTGCCCCTATGTACAAGAATATAACTACTATAATACTGTCCCTATGTACAAGAATATAACTACTATAATACTGCTCCTATGTACAAGAATATAACTACTATAATACTGCCCCTATGTACAAGAATATAACTACTATAATACTGTCCCTATGTACAAGAATATAACTACTATAATACTGCTCCTATGTACAAGAATATAACTACTATAATACTGCCCCTATGTACAAGAATATATCTACTATAATACTGCTCCTATGTAGAAGAATATAACTACTATAATACTGCCCCCTATGTACGAGAATATAACTGTTTATGTGGTAACTTTGACCACAGACAGTAGATTTTGTCGGCCCTGATTGTGATGGGATTCAGTAATAAGCTAATATCTGTCTCTGTAGGTCTTGAAATCAAATACCTGATGTGTTGATTATTAATGCACCGGACCCCATGTTCCCTCATAGATGAGCAGTGTCGCGTGTGCTCGGTAGACGGTTGATATCTTCTGGAGTGATACATCGTACATATTCGTGTGGACAGTCCCGTCCCCGCTTACAGCTTTTATAGCGGTATGACTCCAGTATAATAATTGCTGTGCTGGAACGTCCCTGCACCCCGCTGGGCGCATCATGTAATCGGTTTGTGGTCATCCCAGCTATTACTATAATGAGCAGCTTTATGGTTATTGTGAGGTTATTGCTGGTCTACATAGCGGAACAGGACGCCAATATTTGCACAGGACTGCGGGGGACTTGTCACTGCTGACCACTAATTTCAACCGTCATTGTATGTAGATTTGTGTTATCCCATTTTCTGGACACAGTGGTTTGTCATGATGAAGCCACTAGGTGGCACATATATATATATATATATATATATTTTCTTATGGCCATGTCCAATTATGGTAGAACAGTGAGGGCACAGCAAGAGATTCCCACATCCGTAACAAGTAATATATTCCTATTCGTACATATTTTCTGATAGAATGCCTCCGGTCACATAACAAATATGGAGGCATTCGTGCAATTTTGCATCGAGTCACCGCATATGGTAAAAATAATGCATCAAAGGAAACCGGAAAGTAAAAAAAAATGTGTTTACCTGTAGATATAGTGAGAATCTGCAGGTTAATACGGCTTTAAATATGTTCAGCTAATTGGTAACTCGGCTTCAGGGAGAAAATGAAGCTATATTTTTCCCAGGGCTATGGAGTTTGAGTCGGTGTAAAATGGACTGACTCCTAAAATATCTTAATAAATTGGGTTTAGTAGTACAATGCAGGATGTGCTGTAAATTTTTTCATAAGAATTTGGGAAAGTTATGAAAAGTCCTATAAACGTCTGTTCTGTTCCTGATCTAAGGGTCTTGGCTTTTAGCTGAGCTGAATCTGTGCTGCACTTTATGTACACGCTCAGTACCGAGGCCGGGCTGTGGAGTCGGAGATTTGTCTTACCGACTCCACAGCCCTGATTTTCCCTGCAGCTGTTCGCTTCCGGTCATCGGAGTGGAGGTGTGAGCAATCAGTACACGTCCGGCTCTGTGCACACTGACTGTTACAGCGCGAAGCTGCAGGGAGAATATAATTTCATTTTGTCACCAAAGGTGCCACTCACAACATTGTGACTGTAGCAGCTGCATCCACGCCTCTATGACTGACAGCCGAAGGCTTCAGGAGGAATACAGTTCACTTTCTCCTGGTAGCTGCACTTTCAGCGACCGAGCAGGTTCTGAACCTGCGGATTATCCCCATATCTGCAGGTTAATAGCATCTGGGGACATGACAGGTTCCCTAGAACATTTCATGCTAAGTATTTTTTGTGTGTTTTTTTTTCTATGCAGTCGTGGCAAAATATTTGAGACTGAAGTACAATTAGAAACATTTTATACAGTGGCATGTAAAAGTTTGTGCACCCCTGATCAAAATTACTGTTATTGTGAACAGTTAAGCAAGTTGAAGATGAAATGATCTTTAAAAGGCCTAAAATTAAAAATGACACATTTCCTTTGTATTTTAGGCAAAAAAAAATTTTTTTCATCTCTTGCATTTTAAAAATTACAAAAAGGAACATTGGCCGATGCAAAAGTTTGGGCACCCTTGGAGATTTATGTGCTCAGATAACTTTGGCCACAATTTCAGACCTTAATTAACCTGTTAGGGTTATGGCTTGTTCACTATCATCGTTAGGAAAGGCCAGGCGATGCAAATTTCCCAGCTTTATAACAACGCAGCCTCCTCTAACCTTGTGCCAAAGAGCAGCAGCCATGGGTTCTTCTAAGCTGCTGCTGAGCACTCTGAAAATGGTGGAGGCCCACAAAGCAGAACAAGGATATAAGAAGATAGCAAAGCGTTTTCAAGTTGCCCTTTCCTCAGTTCAAAATGTTATTAAGAAATGGCATTTACCAGGAACAGTGGAGGTCAAGATAAGGTCTGGAAGACCAAGCAAAATTTCCGTGAGAGACGCTCGTAGGATTGCTAGAAAGGCAAATCGGAACCCCCATTTGACTGCAAAAGACCTTTACCAGACTCTTGGGTTGTGGTACATTGTTCTACTGTTCAGAGACACCTGCACAAATATGGCCTTCATGGAAGAGTCATCAGAAGAAAACCTCTCCTGCATCCTTACCATAAAATTCAGCATCAGATGTATGCAAAAGAACATCTAACCAAGCCTGATGCATTTTGGAAACAAGTCCTGTGGTCCGATGAGGTTAAAGTAGAAGTCTGTGGCCACAATGTTCAAAGGTACAGTACAGACCAAAAGTTTGGACACACCTTCTCATTTAAAGATTTTTCTGTATTTTCATGACTTTGAAAATTGTACATTCACACTGAAGGCATCAAAACTATGAATTAACACATGTGGAATTATATACTTAACAAAAAAGTGTGAAACCATCAAGCAAAGAAACTGGCTCACATGAGGACCGCCCCAGGAAAGGAAGACCAAGAGTCACTTCTGCTTCTGAGGATAAGTTTATCCGAGTCGCCAGTCTCAGAAATCGTAGGTTAACAGCAGCTCAGATTAGAGACCAGGTCAATGCCACACAGAGTTCTAGCAGCAGACACATCTCTACAACAACTGTTAAGAGGAGACTTTGTGCAGCAGGCCTTCATGGTAAAATAGCTGCTAGGAAACCACTGCTAAGGACAGGCAACAAGCAGAAGAGACTTGTTTGGGCTAAAGAACACAAGGAATGGACATTAGACCAGTGGAAATCTGTGCTTTGGTCTGATGAGTCCAAATTGAGATCTTTGGTTCCAACCACCGTGTCTTTGTGCGACGCAGAAAAGGTGAATGGATGGACTCTACATGCCTGGTTCCCACCGTGAAGCATGGAGGAGGAGGTGTGATGGTGTGGGGGTGCTTTGCTGGTGACACTGTTGGGGATTTATTCAAAATTGAAGGCATACTGAACCAGCATGGCTGCCACAGCATCTTGCAGCAGCATGCTATCCCATCCTGTTTACGTTTAGTTGGACCATCATTTATTTTTCAACAGGACAATGACCCCAAACACACCTCCAGGCTATGTAAGGGCTATTTGACCAAGAAGGAGAGTGATGGTGTGCTACGCCAGATGACCTGGCCTCCACAGTCACCAGACCTGAACCCAATCGAGATGGTTTGGGGTGAGCTGGACCGCAGAGTGAAGGCAAAAGGGCCAACAAGTGCTAAGCATCTCTGGGAACTCCTTCAAGATTGTTGGAAGACCATTTCCGGTGACTACCTCTTGAAGCTCATCAAGAGAATGCCAAGAGTGTGCAAAGCAGTCATCAAAGCAAAAGGTGGCTACTTTGAAGAACCTAGAATATAAGACATATTTTCAGTTGTTTCACACTTTTTTGTTAAGTATATAATTCCACATGTGTTAATTCATAGTTTTGATGCCTTCAGTGTGAATGTACAATTTTCATAGTCATGAAAATACAGAAAAATCTTTAAATGAGAAGGTGTGTCCAAACTTTTGGTCTGTACTGTGTATGTGTATGTGTCAAAAAAATAAAGGGAACACTTAAACATCAGAATATAACTCCAAGTGAGTCAAACTTCTGTGAAATCAAACTGTCCACTTAGGAAGCAACACTGATTGACAATCAATTTCACATGCTGTTGTGCAAATGGAATAGACAATAGATGGAAATTATTGGCAATTATCAAGACACCCTCAATAAAGGAGTGGTTCTGCAGGTGGGGACCACAGACCACATCTCAGTACCAATGCTTTCTGGCTGATGTTTTGGTCACTTTTGAATGTTGGTTGTGCTTTCACACTCGTGGTAGCATGAGACGGACTCTACAACCCACAGAAGTTGCTCAGGTAGTGCAGCTCATCCAGGATGGCACATCAATGCGAGCTGTGGCAAGAAGGTTTGCTGTGTCTGTCAGTGTAGTGTCCAGAGGCTGGAGGTGCTACCAGTAGACAGGCCAGTACACCAGGAGACATGGAGGGGGCCGTAGGAAGGCAACAACCCAGCAGCAGGACCGCTACCTCTGCCTTTGTGCAAGGAGGAACAGGAGGAGCACTGCCAGAGCCCTGCAAAATGACCTCCAGCAGGCCACAAATGTACATGTGTCTGCACAAACGGTTAGAAACCGACTCCATGAGGGTGGTATGAGGGCCCGACGTCCACAGATGGGGGTTGAGCTCACAGCCCAACACCGTGCAGGATGCTTGGCATTTGCCACAGAACATCAGGATTGGCAAAGTCACCACTGGCGCCCTGTGCTCTTCACAGATGAAAGCAGGTTCACACTGAGCACATGTGACAGACGTGACAGAGTCTGGAGACGCCGCGGAGAGCTATCTGCAGCCTGCAACATCCTTCAGCATGACCGGTTTGGCAGTGGGTCAGTAATGGTGTGGGGTGGCATTTCTTTGGAGGGCCGCACAGCCCTCCATATGCTCGCCAGAGGTAGCCTGACTGCCATTAGGTACCGAGATGAGATCCTCAGACCCCTTGTGAGACCATATGCTGGTGCGGTTGGCCCTGGGTTCCTCCTAATGCAGTACAATGCCAGACCTCATGTGGCTGGAGTGTGTCAGCAGTTCCTGCAAGATGAAGGCATTGAAGCTATGGACTGGCCCGCCCTTTCCCCAGACCTGAATTCGATTGAGCACATCTGGGACATCATGTCTCACTCCATCCACCAACGTCACGTTGCACCATAGACTGTCCAGGAGTTGGCGGATGCTTTAGTCCAGGTCTGGGAGGAGATCCCACAGGAGACCATCCGCAACTCATCAGGAGCATGCCCAGGCGTTGTAGGGAGGTCATACAGGCACGTGGAGGCCACACACAATACTCAGCCTCATCAGGAGCATGCGCAGGCGTTGTAGGGAGGTCATACAGGCACGTGGAGGCCACACACAATACTCAGCCTCATCAGGAGCATGCCCAGGCGTTGTAGGGAGGTCATATAGGCACGTGGAGGCCACACACAATACTGAGCCTCATCAGGAGCATGCCCAGGCGTTGTAGGGAGGTCATACAGGCACGTGGAGGCCACACACAATACTGAGCCTCATCAGGAGCATGCCCAGGCATTGTAGGGAGGTCATACAGGCACGTGGAGGCCACACACAATACTCAGCCTCATCAGGAGCATGCCCAGGCGTTGTAGGGAGGTCATACAGGCACGTGGAGGCCACACACAATACTCAGCCTCATCAGGAGCATGCCCAGGCGTTGTAGGGAGGTCATACAGGCACGTGAAGGCCACACACAATACTGAGCCTCATCAGGAGCATGCCCAGGCGTTGTAGGGAGGTCATACAGGCACGTGGAGGCCACACACAATACTCAGCCTCATCAGGAGCATGCCCAGGCGTTGTAGGGAGGTCATACAGGCACGTGGAGGCCACACACAATACTGAGCCTCATTTTGACTTGTTTTAAGGACATTACATCAAAGTTGGATCAGCCTGTAGTGTGTTTTTCCACTTTAATTTTGGGGGTGACTCCAAATCCAGGCCTCCAATAGTTAATAAATTTGATTTCCATTGATGATTTTTGTGTGATTTTGTTGTCAGCACATTCAACTTTGTACAGAACAAAGTATTCAATGAGAATATTTCATTCATTCAGATCTAGGATGGGTTATTTGAGTGTTCCCTTTATTTTTTTGAGCAGTATATATATATATATATATATATATATATATATATATATATATATATATATATATATTTATTATGTATATTTGAATTTGCCGTAATCGTCCTGACAGAATGAAGTCACTTACTAATATTTACCCCACCTGAAAGGGATTGTGTTGTTGTTGTTTTTTCTCAAATCCGCAAAACAAATAATTTATTTCCATGTTTAGTAAAGTCAATGGTAATTTATATGGTGGCTTTCAAAAATAGAAACCTGTCTGGCAAAAAACAACAGCTATGCTATATGAACAAAAGTATGTGCCCCTCTCCAAATTCCACCTACAAAAGTGGCCTCCATGACTGAAACCGGAACGCTGCTGGAGAGAATAAAGTCCATTTTCTCCCGTCGGCGTTTGGCTAAGTGCGGATTCCGGGCAGGTTCGTAACGCTATTAGGCTGCAGATTAACCCCATATCTGCAGATTAATAGTGTTTTTTCTGGTGACAGGTTCCCTTTAATATTCAGTCGGCCCCTCTGCAGCTAGAACAGCTCCTGCTTTTCTGAAAAGGATTTCTACAAGATCTTGGAGACATCTGTGGGAATTTTTGTACCTTCATCCAGAAGAGCATCTGTGAGGTAACACACTGATGGTGGACAGAGGCCAGGGGGTCACAGTCTCCGTTCTAGTTCATCCCAAAGGTAAAAAAGGCAGAAATGACACCCGGTGTATCACATCCAGCCTTCCACCTCTGGTGTATAACCTCCGCCCTCCCCCAGGGTATAACCTTTGACCTACCATGTCGTCTGCCTTTAGTACCATGTGACTGAATCTCCAATAGTCAGGACAATACACTATTGACTGACGAGTGATGGACGAGGCAATGGCTGCTTCCACTACTAAGCTGATAGAACTCACAGTGAGCGTACAGTATATACTTGTACACCTCCGATTCCAACGCATGGAATATAAATACTGTATCCTGCCAACTCCACAATAACAAAAGAACTACTAGTTGCCACCACCACTCGTTTATACAGGCCAATTGGACACCCGTTACAGGTAGCGTATGGCTTCAGGGGTGCAGTCTACAGAACAAGAGGAACAGAGCTATTACATTTTATACATTTAATCCGGAAAATAGGCAGCGTTTATAAAAATATACAAAGCTGATACAAAATAGGAACAAACAATGCAGTATATACAGTTACATAAAATAAAAGGGATAAGAAAAGAAAATTACTAAACCTGTGTCACGGAAATGAATCACAGCCTAGCAGGAGGGAGATACTGCTTAGGAAAAATGGACAGGACACACAGCAAGCTGTATCCTCCAGGGCTGACAATTGACTAAACCCAAATTCTGCTGTTTATTAGATCAAGGTTACGCCCGCATAGCTCCTGTGGGCGCTGGTTGTGGGATGTGCTGGGTGTTTCAGATTATTATGAGATCTTCAATTTACAGGATATCTTTGCCCCTGGAGGTCCCAGGCAGCAGATGTTGTCATTATGTTTCCTGTTGCGATTTTACCTTTATACAGAGATGAAACATGGCCTGGATAGCATCATCCATCGGTCCCGTTATTAAGTTGGGGAGGGAGGGAGGGGGAGGTTAGAAGGGCCTTACAGTGATGTGAGTGAATGCATTATGTTTGACCCTTTGCTGCAACGCCGAAAATATATCTCCCATAGACATCAGATCAATGCAAACCAACCCCAATATTCATCACTGACCACTGGCTCCAAAAGGTCTGGGAGTCGTGCTTTGATCAGACGAAGTTTATGCCTGGGAATTGTACTTCCCTACCTCTGCGTAAACAAATCTCAGTGTTTGCATCTTTTTCCCTGTGCAAATCTCCTGTTGTAACTACCTGGTCACTATAGGAGGCCCCTACTTCAATTGAGGTTGATGTGTCAGCTCTCTCTCACTTCCCCAGTTATAATTAGTTTCTCTCTTTCCCCAGCCACAATTAATCCCATATGTTCAATTTGAGGGTAATATGTCCCCACTCTGGAGATGTCTGTATGGATTTTTCTTTACAACACCGTGGGGCACAATAAATGTGATATGTGAACTGTAAGATGCCATGTTTTTAGCATAGGGAAAATATGCAACTTCAAAAAACTCTTCTTGGGAACTTAACCTTAGAGTAACAAACCAGATGTCATCAGCACATACTGCACTAATTTCCATGTGGCTCTACCATCTCAAATGTTATCTTCCCTAACTCAAAAGTCAACAAAAGATTCATTATGTGCCCTCAGGATAAAAGCTGTGTTAGTCAGTATAGCTTCAGCATTAAAATTGTTGTGGATGGAAAGTGATTGTCCGGTCACAAGATACTGATGTATACTTATAGCTCTGACTGGATATAGGCACTGAAAAGAGTTGCACTGCGCAGCGCCATTGAATCTGTAGCTGCCGCTGCCAAGTGCTGCACATCAGCTACTACTCAAGAGAGTGCAGCTCGTTCAATGTTTACACCCAGTCAACGCCGGACTTAATAACTTGTGAGTGCGGTCCCTGCAGACGGACCACCATCAAACTGATATTGATGACTTATCCCAAAAACAAACTATGAATATATTGTGACCGGGCAACCCCTTGAATAGGATGGAGGATTTGTGCCGTAGAAGAACCCATGTCTTCATGCTTCTGGTCATGTAAGGCTGATATTCATGTTTATTACAGCTCTTGAATATAAAAATCATATATCAGATCCCCATGTTTTATAATATATTCATAATAACCAGATATCTTAGATATGTTACTACACACCTTATTAATGACAGCATACAAGCCTATAATATACAGGGAGGAGCAATAGTATCATTGTGGCATCTGTCAGTCCATAGGATGTACAATAAATGATAAAACAACACATTATACGCACACCTTATCCTCACACTACTACTACACCATGCCAGGTATACACAGCACAGGTACAGTACACACATCTCCTCCTCACACTACTACTACACCATGACAGGTATACACAGCACAGGTACAGTACACACATCTCCTCCTCACACTACTACTACACCATGCCAGGTATACACAACACAGGTACAGTACACATATCTCCTCCTCACACTACTACTACACCATGACAGGTATACACAGCACAGGTACAGTACACACATCTCCTCCTCACACTACTACTACACCATGCCAGGTATACACAGCACAGGTACAGTACACACATCACCTCCTCACACTGCTACTACACCATGTCAGGTATACACAGCACAGGTACAGTACACACATCTCCTCCTCACACTACTACTACACCATGCCAGGTATACACAGCACAGGTACAGTACACACATCACCTCCTCACACTGCTACTACACCATGTCAGGTATACACAGCACAGGTACAGTACACACATCTCCTCCTCACACTACTACTACACCATGTCAGGTATACACAGCACAGGTACAGTACACACATCTCCTCCTCACACTACTACTACACCATGTCAGGTATACACAGCACAGGTACAGTACACACATCTCCTCCTCACACTACTACTACACCATGACAGGTATACACAGCACAGGTACAGTACACACATCTCCTCCTCACACTGCTACTGCACCATGACAGGTATACACAACACAGGTACAGTACACACATCTCCTCCTCACACTACTACTACACCATGCCAGGTATACACAGCACAGGTACAGTACACACATCACCTCCTCACACTGCTACTACACCATGTCAGGTATACACAGCACAGGTACAGTACACACATCTCCTCCTCACACTACTACTACACCATGTCAGGTATACACAGCACAGGTACAGTACACACATCTCCTCCTCACACTACTACTACACCATGTCAGGTATACACAGCACAGGTACAGTACACACATCTCCTCCTCACACTACTACTACACCATGACAGGTATACACAGCACAGGTACAGTACACACATCTCCTCCTCACACTGCTACTGCACCATGACAGGTATACACAGCACAGGTACAGTACACACATCTCCTCCTCACACTACTACTACACCATGACAGGTATACACAGCACAGGTACAGTGCACACATCACCTCCTCACACTACTACTACACCATGACAGGTATACACAGCACAGGTACAGTACACACATCTCCTCCTCACACTACTACTGCACCATGCCAGGTATACACAGTACAGGTACAGTACACACATCTCCTCCTCACACTACTACACCATGACAGGTATACACAGCACAGGTACAGTACACACATCACCTCCTCACACTACTACTCCACCATGCCAGGTATACACAGCACAGGTACAGTACACACATCTCCTCCTCACACTACTACTACACCATGCCAGGTATACACAGCACAGGTACAGTACACACATCTCCTCCTCACACTACTACTACACCATCACAGGTATACACAGCACAGGTACAGATCACACATCTCCTCCTCACACCACTACTACTACACCATGACAGGTATACACAGCACAGGTACAGTACACACATCTCCTCCTCACACTACTACTACACCATGACAGGTAAACACAGCACAGGTACAGTACACACATCTCCTCCTCACACTACTACTGCACCATGCCAGGTATACACAGCACAGGTACAGTACACACATCTCCTCCTCACACTACTACTACACCATGCCAGGTATACACAGCACAGGTACAGTACACACATCTCCTCCTCACACTACTACTACACCATGACAGGTATACACAGTACAGGTACAGTACACACATCTCCTCCTCACACTATTACTACACCATGACAGGTATACACAGCACAGGTACAGTACACACATCTCCTCCTCACACTACTACTGCACCATGACAGGTATACACAGTACAGGTACAGTACACACATCTCCTCCTCACACTACTACTACACCATGACAGGTATACACAGCACAGGTACAGTACACACATCTCCTCCTCACACTACTACTACACCATGACAGGTATACACAGTACAGGTACAGTACACACATCTCCTCCTCACACTACTACTACACCATGACAGGTATACACAGCACAGGTACAGTGCACACATCTCCTCCTCACACTACTACTACACCATGACAGGTATACACAGCACAGGTACAGTACACACATCTCCTCCTCACACTACTACTGCACCATGCCAGGTATACACAGTACAGGTACAGTACACACATCTCCTCCTCACACTACTACACCATGACAGGTATACACAGCACAGGTACAGTACACACATCTCCTCCTCACACTACTACTCCACCATGCCAGGTATACACAGCACAGGTACAGTACACACATCTCCTCCTCACACTACTACTGCACCATGACAGGTATACACAGTACAGGTACAGTACACACATCTCCTCCTCACACTACTACTGCACCATGACAGGTATACACAGTACAGGTACAGTACACACATCTCCTCCTCACACTACTACTACACCATGACAGGTATACACAGCACAGGTACAGTACACACATCACCTCCTCACACTACTACTCCACCATGCCAGGTATACACAGCACAGGTACAGTACACACATCTCCTCCTCACACTACTACTACACCATGACAGGTATACACAGCACAGGTACAGTACACACATCACCTCCTCACACTACTACTCCACCATGCCAGGTATACACAGCACAGGTACAGTACACACATCTCCTCCTCACACTACTACTACACCATCACAGGTATACACAGCACAGGTACAGATCACACATCTCCTCCTCACACCACTACTACTACACCATGACAGGTATACACAGCACAGGTACAGTACACACATCTCCTCCTCACACTACTACTGCACCATGCCAGGTATACACAGCACAGGTACAGTACACACATCTCCTCCTCACACTACTACTACACCATGCCAGGTATACACAGCACAGGTACAGTACACACATCTCCTCCTCACACTACTACTACACCATGACAGGTATACACAGTACAGGTACAGTACACACATCTCCTCCTCACACTACTACTGCACCATGACAGGTATACACAGCACAGGTACAGTACACACATCTCCTCCTCACACTACTACTGCACCATGACAGGTAGACACAGTACAGGTACAGTACACACATCTCCTCCTCACACTACTACTGCACCATGACAGGTATACACAGCACAGGTACAGTACACACATCTCCTCCTCACACTACTACTACACCATGACAGGTATACACAGTACAGGTACAGTACACACATCTCCTCCTCACACTACTACTACACCATGACAGGTATACACAGCACAGGTACAGTACACACATCTCCTCCTCACACTACTACTACACCATGACAGGTATACACAGCACAGGTACAGTGCACACATCTCCTCCTCACACTACTACTACACCATGACAGGTATACACAGCACAGGTACAGTACACACATCTCCTCCTCACACTACTACTACACCATGACAGGTATACACAGCACAGGTACAGTGCACACATCTCCTCCTCACACTACTACTACACCATGACAGGTATACACAGCACAGGTACAGTACACACATCTCCTCCTCACACTACTACTGCACCATGCCAGGTATACACAGCACAGGTACAGTACACACATCTCCTCCTCACACTACTACACCATGACAGGTATACACAGCACAGGTACAGTACACACATCACCTCCTCACACTACTACTCCACCATGCCAGGTATACACAGCACAGGTACAGTACACACATCTCCTCCTCACACTACTACTGCACCATGACAGGTATACACAGTACAGGTACAGTACACACATCTCCTCCTCACACTACTACTCCACCATGCCAGGTATACACAGCACAGGTACAGTACACACATCTCCTCCTCACACTACTACTGCACCATGCCAGGTATACACAGCACAGGTACAGTACACACATCTCCTCCTCACACTACTACTGCACCATGACAGGTATACACAGCACAGGTACAGTACACACATCTCCTCCTCACACTACTACTGCACCATGACAGGTATACACAGTACAGGTACAGTACACACATCTCCTCCTCACACTACTACTGCACCATGACAGGTATACACAGCACAGGTACAGTACACACATCTCCTCCTCACACTACTACTGCACCATGACAGGTATACACAGTACAGGTACAGGACACACATCTCCTCCTCACACTACTACTACACCATGACAGGTATACACAGGACAGGTACAGTACACACATCTCCTCCTCACACTACTACTACACCATGACAGGTATACACAGCACAGGTACAGTACACACATCTCCTCCTCACACTACTACTACACCATGACAGGTATACACAGCACAGGTACAGTACACACATCTCCTCCTCACACTGCTACTGCACCATGACAGGTATACACAGCACAGGTATAGTACACACATCACCTCCCCACACTACTACTGCACCATGACAGGTATACACAGCACAGGTACAGTACACACATCTCCTCCTCACACTACTACTGCACCATGCCAGGTATACACAGTACAGGTACAGTACACACATCTCCTCCTCACACTACTACACCATGACAGGTATACACAGCACAGGTACAGTACACACATCACCTCCTCACACTACTACTCCACCATGCCAGGTATACACAGCACAGGTACAGTACACACATCTCCTCCTCACACTACTACTGCACTATGACAGGTATACACAGTACAGGTACAGTACACACATCTCCTCCTCACACTACTACTACACCATGACAGGTATACACAGCACAGGTACAGTACACACATCTCCTCCTCACACTACTACTGCACCATGCCAGGTATACACAGTACAGGTACAGTACACACATCTCCTCCTCACACTACTACACCATGACAGGTATACACAGCACAGGTACAGTACACACATCACCTCCTCACACTACTACTCCACCATGCCAGGTATACACAGCACAGGTACAGTACACACATCTCCTCCTCACACTACTACTACACCATGCCAGGTATACACAGCACAGGTACAGTACACACATCTCCTCCTCACACTACTACTACACCATGACAGGTATACACAGTACAGGTACAGTACACACATCTCCTCCTCACACTACTACTGCACCATGACAGGTATACACAGCACAGGTACAGTACACACATCTCCTCCTCACACTACTACTGCACCATGACAGGTATACACAGCACAGGTACAGTACACACATCTCCTCCTCACACTACTACTACACCATGACAGGTATACACAGCACAGGTACAGTACACACATCTCCTCCTCACACTACTACTACACCATGACAGGTATACACAGTACAGGTACAGTACACACATCTCCTCCTCACACTACTACTACACCATGACAGGTATACACAGGACAGGTACAGTACACACATCTCCTCCTCACACTACTACTACACCATGACAGGTATACACAGCACAGGTACAGTACACACATCTCCTCCTCACACTACTACTACACCATGACAGGTATACACAGGACAGGTACAGTACACACATCTCCTCCTCACACTACTACTACTACACCATGCCAGGTATACACAGCACAGGTACAGTACACACATCTCCTCCTCACACTACTACTACACCATGACAGGTATACACAGCACAGGTACAGTATATACATCTCCTCCTCACACTACTACTACACCATGACAGGTATACACAGCACAGGTACAGTACACACATCTCCTCACACTACTACTACACCATGACAGGTATACACAGCACAGGTACAGTACACACATCTCCTCCTCACACTACTACTACTACACCATGCCAGGTATACACAGCACAGGTACAGTACACACATCTCCTCCTCACACTACTACTGCACCATGACAGGTATACACAGTACAGGTACAGTACACACATCTCCTCCTCACACTACTACTGCACCATGACAGGTATACACAGCACAGGTACAGTACACACATCTCCTCCTCACACTACTACTACACCATGCCAGGTATACACAGTACAGGTACAGTACACACATCTCCTCCTCACACTACTACTACTACACCATGCCAGGTATACACAGCCCAGGTACAGTACACACATCTCCTCCTCACACTACTACTACACCATGACAGGTATACACACTACAGGTACAGTATACACATCTCCTCCTCACACTACTACTGCACCATGACAGGTATACACAGTACAGGTACAGTACACACATCTCCTCCTCACACTACTACTGCACCATGACAGGTATACACAGTACAGGTACAGTATACACATCTCCTCCTCACACTACTACTGCACCATGACAGGTATACACAGCACAGGTACAGTACACACATCTCCTCCTCACACTACTACTACACCATGACAGGTATACACAGCACAGGTACAATACACACATCTCCTCCTCACACTACTACTGCACCATGACAGGTATACACAGTACAGGTACAGTATACACATCTCCTCCTCACACTACTACTGCACCATGACAGGTATACACAGTACAGGTACAGTACACACATCTCCTCCTCACACTACTACTACACCATGACAGGTATACACAGCCCAGGTACAGTACACACATCTCCTCACACTACTACTACACCATGACAGGTATACACAGCACAGGTACAGTACACACATCTCCTCCTCACACTACTACTACTACACCATGCAGGTATACACAGCACAGGTACAGTACACACATCTCCTCACACTACTACTGCACCATGACAGGTATACACAGTACAGGTACAGTACACACATCTCCTCCTCACACTACTACTACACCATGACAGGTATACACAGCCCAGGTACAGTACACACATCTCCTCACACTACTACTACACCATGACAGGTATACACAGCACAGGTACAGTACACACATCTCCTCTTCACACTACTACTACACCATGACAGGTATACACAGTACAGGTACAGTACACACATCTCCTCCTCACACTACTACTGCACCATGACAGGTATACACAGTACAGGTACAGTACACACATCTCCTCCTCACACTACTACTGCACCATGACAGGTATACACAGTACAGGTACTGTACACACATCTCCTCCTCACACTACTACTACACCATGACAGGTATACACAGCCCAGGTACAGTACACACATCTCCTCACACTACTACTACACCATGACAGGTATACACAGCACAGGTACAGTACACACATCTCCTCCTCACACTACTACTACTACACCATGCCAGGTATACACAGCACAGGTACAGTACACACATCTCCTCCTCACACTACTACTGCACCATGACAGGTATACACAGCACAGGTACAGTACACACATCTCCTCCTCACACTACTACTACACCATGACAGGTATACACAGCACAGGTACAGTACACACATCTCCTTCTCACACTACTACTGCACCATGACAGGTATACACAGTACAGGTACAGTACACACATCTCCTCCTCACACTTCTACTGCACCATGACAGGTATACACAGCACAGGTACAGTACACACATCTCCTCCTCACACTACTACTACACCATGACAGGTATACACAGCACAGGTACAGTACACACATCTCCTCCTCACACTACTACTACACCATGACAGGTATACACAGCACAGGTACAGTACACACATCTCCTCCTCACACTACTACTGCACCATGACAGGTATACACAGTACAGGTACAGTATACACATCTCCTCCTCACACTACTACTGCACCATGACAGGTATACACAGCACAGGTACAGTACACACATCTCCTCCTCACACTACTACTACACCATGACAGGTATACACAGCCCAGGTACAGTACACACATCTCCTCACACTACTACTACACCATGACAGGTATACACAGCACAGGTACAGTACACACATCTCCTCCTCACACTACTACTACTACACCATGCCAGGTATACACAGCACAGGTACAGTACACACATCTCCTCCTCACACTACTACTGCACCATGACAGGTATACACAGCACAGGTACAGTACACACATCTCCTCCTCACACTACTACTACACCATGACAGGTATACACAGCACAGGTACAGTACACACATCTCCTCCTCACACTACTACTGCACCATGACAAGTATACACAGTACAGGTACAGTACACACATCTCCTCCTCACACTACTACTGCACCATGACAGGTATACACAGCACAGGTACAGTACACACATCTCCTCCTCACACTACTACTACACCATGACAGGTATACACAGCACAGGTACAGTACACACATCTCCTCCTCACACTACTACGGCACCATGACAGGTATACACAGTACAGGTACAGTATACACATCTCCTCCTCACACTACTACTGCACCATGACAGGTATACACAGTACAGGTACAGTACACACATCTCCTCCTCACACTACTACTACTACACCATGCCAGGTATACACAGCACAGGTATAGTACACACATCTCCTCCTCACACTACTACTGCACCATGACAGGTATACACAGTACAGGTACAGTACACACATCTCCTCCTCACACTACTACTGCACCATGACAGGTATACACAGCACAGGTACAGTACACACATCTCCTCCTCACACTACTACTACACCATGACAGGTATACACAGTACAGGTACAGTACACACATCTCCTCCTCACACTACTACTACTACACCATGCCAGGTATACACAGCCCAGGTACAGTACACACATCTCCTCCTCACACTACTACTACACCATGACAGGTATACACAGTACAGGTACAGTACACACATCTCCTCCTCACACTACTACTGCACCATGACAGGTATACACAGCACAGGTACAGTACACACATCTCCTCCTCACACTACTACTACACAATGATGGGTATATACAGCACAGGTACAGAACACACATCTCCTCACACTACTACTGCTACTACACCATGACAGGTATACACAGCACAGGTACAGTACACACATCTCCTCCTCACACTACTACTACTACACCATGACAGGTATACACAGCACAGGTACAGTACACACATCTCCTCCTCACACTACTACTGCACCATGACAGGTATACACAGTACAGGTACAGTATACACATCTCCTCCTCACACTACTACTGCACCATGACAGGTATACACAGTACAGGTACAGTACACACATCTCCTCCTCACACTACTACTACACCATGACAGGTATACACAGCCCAGGTACAGTACACACATCTCCTCACACTACTACTACACCATGACAGGTATACACAGCACAGGTACAGTACACACATCTCCTCCTCACACTACTACTGCACCATGACAGGTATACACAGCACAGGTACAGTACACACATGTCCTCCTCACACTACTACTGCACCATGACAGGTATACACAGCACAGGTACAGTACACACATGTCCTCCTCACACTACTACTACACCATGCCAGGTATACACAGCACAGGTACAGTACACACATCTCCTCCTCACACTACTACTGCACCATGACAGGTATACACAGTACAGGTACAGTACACACATCTCCTCCTCACACTACTACTACACCATGACAGGTATACACAGCACAGGTACAGTACACACATCTCCTCCTCACACTACTACTGCACCATGACAGGTATACACAGCACAGGTACAGTACACACATGTCCTCCTCACACTACTACTACACCATGCCAGGTATACACAACACAGGTACAGAACACACATCTCCTCCTCACACTACTACTGCACCATGACAGGTATACACAGCACAGGTACAGTACACACATCTCCTCCTCACACTACTACTGCACCATGACAGGTATACACAGTACAGGTACAGTACACACATCTCCTCCTCACACTACTACTACACCATGACAGGTATACACAGCACAGGTACAGTACACACATCTCCTCCTCACACTACTACTGCACCATGACAGGTATACACAGCACAGGTACAGTACACACATCTCCTCCTCACACTACTACTCCACCATGACAGGTATACACAGCACAGGTACAGTACACACATCTCCTCCTCACACTACTACTACACCATGACAGGTATACACAGCACAGGTACAGTACACACATCTCCTCCTCACACTACTACTACACCATGACAGGTATACACAGCACAGGTACAGTACACACATCTCCTCCTCACACTACTACGGCACCATGACAGGTATACACAGTACAGGTACAGTATACACATCTCCTCCTCACACTACTACTGCACCATGACAGGTATACACAGCACAGGTACAGTACACACATCTCCTCCTCACACTACTACTACACCATGACAGGTATACACAGTACAGGTACAGTACACACATCTCCTCCTCACACTACTACTACACCATGACAGGTATACACAGCACAGGTACAGTACACACATCTCCTCCTCACACTACTACTACACCATGACAGGTATACACAGCACAGGTACAGTACACACATCTCACACTACTACTACTACACCATGCCAGGTATACACAGCACAGGTACAGTACACACATCTCCTCCTCACACTACTACTACACCATGCCAGGTATACAGTTATATGAAAAAGTTTGGGCACCCCTATTAATCTTAAGCTTAATGTTTTCTTAAAATTGGTGTTTTTGCAACAGCTATTTCAGTTTGATATATGTAATAACTGTTGGACACAGTAATGTTCCTGCCTTGAAATGAGGTTTATTGTACTAACAGAAAATGTGCAATCTGCATTCAGACGAAATTTGACAGGTGCATAAGTATGGGCACCCTTATCATTTTCTTGTTTTAAATACTCCTACCTACTTTTTACTGACTTACTAAAGCACTTTTTTTGGTTTTGTAACCTCATTGAACTTTGAACTTCATAGCCAGGTGTATGCAATCATGAGAAAAGCTACTTAAAGAGGCCACTTGCAAGTTGTTCTCCTGTTTGAATCTCCTCTGAAGAGTGGCATCATGGGCTCCTCAAAACAACTGTCAAATGATCTGAAAACAAAGATTATTCAACATAGTTGTTCAGGGGAAGGATACAAAAAGCTGTCCCAGAGATTTAACCTGTCAGTTTCCACTGTGAGGAACATAGTAAGGAAATGGAAGAACACAGGGACAGTTCTTGTTAAGGCCAGAAGTGGCAGGCCAAGAAAAACATCAGAAAGGCAGAGAAGAAGAATGGTGAGATCAGTCAAGGACAATCCTCAGACCACCTCCAGAGAGCTGCAGCATCAACTTGCTGCAGATGGTGTCACTGTGCATCGGTCAACTATACAACGCACTTTTCACAAGGAGAAGCTGTATGGGAGAGTGATGCGAAAGAAGCCGTTTCTGCAAGCACGCCACAAACAGAGTCGGCTGAGGTATGCAAAAGCACATTTCTTTTTGGAAGAAGGTCCTGTGGACTGATGAAACCAAGATTGAGTTGTTTGGTCATAGAAAAAGGCGTTATGCATGGTGGCAAAAAAACACAGCATTCCAAGAAAAACACTTGCTACTCACAATAAAATTTGGTGGAGGTTCCATCATGCTTTGGGGCTGTGTGGCCAATGCCGGCATCGGGAATCTTGTTAAAGTTGAGGGACGCATGGATTCCACTCAGTATCAGCAGATTCTTGACAATAATGTTCAAGAATCAGTGACAAAGTTGAAGTTACGCAGGGGATGGATCTTTCAGCAAGACAATGATCCCAAACACCGCTCCAAATCTACTCAGGCATTCATGCAGAGGAACAATTACAATGTTCTGGAATGGCCATCCCAGTCCCCAGACCTGAATATCATTGAACATCTGTTGGATCATTTGAAGAGGGCTATCCATGCTTGGCGACCATCAAACTTAACTGAGCTGGAATTGTTTTGTAAAGAGGAATGGTCAAAAATACCTTCATCCAGGATCCAGGAAATCATTAAAAGCTACAGGAAGTGACTAGAGGCTGTTATTTTTGCAAAAGGAGGATCTACTAAATATTAATGTCACTTTTCTGGTGAGGTGCCCATACTTATGCACCTGTCAAATTTTATTTGAATGCAGATTGCACATTTTCTGTTAGTACAATAAACCTAATTTCAAGGCAGAAACATTACTGTGTCCAACAGTTATTACATATATCAAACTGAAATAGCTGTTGCAAAACCACCAATTTTTATAAAACATTAAGCTTAAGATAAATAGGGGTGCCCAAACTTTTTCATATAACTGTACACAGCACAGGTACAGTACACACATCTCCTCCTCACACTACTACTGCACCATGACAGGTATACACAGTACAGGTACAGTACACACATCTCCTCACACTACTACTACACCATGACAGGTATACACAGCACAGGTACAGTACACACATCTCCTCCTCACACTACTACTGCACCATGACAGGTATACACAACACAGGTACAGTATACACATCTCCTCCTCACACTACTACTGCACCATGACAGGTATACACAGTACAGGTACAGTACACACATCTCCTCACACTACTACTACACCATGCCAGGTATACACAGTACAGGTACAGCACACACATCTCCTCCTCACACTACTACTACACCATGCCAGGTATACACAGCACAGGTACAGTATACACATCTCCTCCCCACACTACTACTGCACCATGACAGGTATACACAGTACAGGTACAGTATACACATCTCCTCCTCACATTACTACACCATGACAGGTATACACAGTACAGGTACAGTACACACATCTCCACCTCACACTACTACTACTACTACACCATGACAGGTATACACAGCACAGGTACAGTACACACATCTCCTCCTCACACTACTACTACACCATGACAGGTATACACAGCACAGGTACAGTACACACATCTCCTCCTCACACTACTACTGCACCATGAGAGGTATACACAACACAGGTACAGTATACACATCACCTCCTCACGCTACTACAACACCATGACAGGTATACACAACACAGGTACAGTATACACATCACCTCCTCACGCTACTACTACACCATGACAGGTATACACAGCACCGGTACAGAACACACATCTCCTCCTCACACTACTACTCCACCATGACAGGTATACACAGCACAGGTACAGTACACACATCTCCTCCTCACACTACTACTCCACCATGACAGGTATACACAGTACAGGTACAGTACACACATCTCCTCCTCACACTACTACTCCACCATGACAGGTATACACAGCACAGGTACAGTATACACATCACCTCCTCACACTACTACTACACCATGACAGGTATACACAGCACAGGTACAGTACACACATCTCCTCCTCACACTACTACTACACCATGACAGGTATACACAGTACAGGTACAGTACACACATCTCCTCCTCACACTACTACTACACCATGTCAGGTATACACAGCACAGGTACAGTACACACATCTCCTCCTCACACTACTACTGCACCATGACAGGTATACACAGTACAGGTACAGTACACACATCTCACACTACTACTACACCATGACAGGTATACACAGCACAGGTACACTACACACATCTCCTCCTCACACTACTACTGCACCATGACAGGTATATACAGTACAGGTACAGTACACACATCTCCTCACACTACTACTACACCATGCCAGGTATACACAGTACAGGTACAGCACACACATCTCCTCCTCACACTACTACTACACCATGACAGGTATACACAGCCCAGGTAGAGTACACACATCTCCTCCTCACACTACTACTACTGCACCATGACAGGTATACACAGTACAGGTACAGTACACACATCTCCTCCTCACACTACTACTACTGCACCATGACAGGTATACACAGTACAGGTACAGTACACACATCTCCTCACACTACTACTACACCATGCCAGGTATACACAGTACAGGTACAGCCACACATCTCCTCCTCACACTACTACTACACCATGCCAGGTATACACAGCACAGGTACAGTATACACATCTCCTCCTCACACTACTACTGCACCATGACAGGTATACACAGTACAGGTACAGTACACACATCTCCTCCTCACACTACTACTACTACACCATGACAGGTATACACAGCACAGGTACAGTACACACATCTCCTCCTCACACTACTACTGCACCATGAGAGGTATACACAGCACAGGTACAGTACACACATCTCCTCCTCACACTACTACACCATGACAGGTATACACAGCACAGGTACAGTACACACATCTCCTCCTCACACTACTACACCATGACAGGTATACACAGCCCAGGTACAGTACACACATCTCCTCCTCACACTAATACTACTACACCATGACAGGTATACACAACACAGGTACAATACACACATCTCCTCCTCACACTACTACTACTACACCATGACAGGTATACACAGCACAGGTACAGTACACACATCTCCTCCTCACACTACTACTACTACACCATGACAGGTATACACAGCACAGGTACAATACACACATCTCCTCCTCACACTACTACTACTACACCATGACAGGTATACACAGCACAGGTACAGTACACACATCTCCTCCTCACACTACTACTGCACCATGACAGGTATACACAGCCCAGGTAAAGTACACACATCTCCTCCTCACACTACTACTACTACACCATGACAGGTATACACAGCACAGGCACAGTATACACATCTCCTCACACTACTACTGCACCATGAGAGGTATACACAGTACAGGTACAGTACACACATCTCCTCACACTACTACTACACCATCACAGGTATACACAGCACAGGTACAGTACACACATCTCCTCACACTACTACTACACCATCACAGGTATACACAGCACAGGTACAGTACACACATCTCCTCCTCACACTACTACTACACCATGACAGGTATACACAGCACAGGTACAGTACACACATCTCCTCACACTACTACACCATGACAGGTATACACAGCACAGGTACAGTACACACATCTCCTCCTCACACTACTACTACTACACCATGACAGGTATACACAGCACAGGTACAGTACACACATCTTCTCCTCACACTACTACTACTCCACCATGACAGGTATACACAGCCCAGGTACAGTACACACATCTCCTCCTCACACTACTACTACTACACCATGACAGGTATACACAGTACAGGTACAGTACACACATCTCCTCACACTACTACTACTACACCATGACAGGTATACACAGCACAGGTACAGTACACACATCTCCTCCTCACACTACTACTACTACACCATGACAGGTATACACAGCACAGGTGCAGTACACACATCTCCTCCTCACACTACTACTACACCATGACAGGTATACACAGTACAGGTACAGTACACACATCTCCTCCTCACACTACTACTGCACCTTGACAGGTATACACAGCACAGGTACAGTACACACATCTCCTCCTCACACTACTACTACACCATCACAGGTATACACAGCACAGGTACAGTACACACATCTCCTCCTCACACTACTACTACTACACCATGACAGGTATACACAGCACAGGTACAGTACACACATCTCCTCCTCACACTACTACTACACCATCACAGGTATACACAGTACAGGTACAGTACACACATCTCCTCCTAACACTACTACTCCACTATGACAGGTATACACAGCACAGGTACAGTACACACATCTCCTCCTCACACTACTACTACACCATGACAGGTATACACAGTACAGGTACAGTACACACATCTCCTCCTCACACTACTACTACACCATGACAGGTATACGCAGTACAGGTACAGTACACACATCTCCTCCTCACACTACTACTCCACCATGTCAGGTATACACAGCCCAGGTACAGTACACACATCTCCTCCTCACACTACTACTCCACCATGACAGGTATACACAGCACAGGTACAGAACACACATCTCCTCCTCACACTACTACTACATCATGACAGGTATACGCAGTACAGGTACAGTACACACATCTCCTCCTCACACTACTACTACATCATGACAGGTATACGCAGCACAGGTACAGTACACACATCTCCTCCTCACACTACTACCACACCATGACAGGTATACACAGTACAGGTACAGTACACACATCTCCTCCTCACACTACTACTACACCATGACAGGTATACACAGCACAGGTACAGTACACACATCTCCTCCTCACACTACTACCACACCATGACAGGTATACACAGCACAGGTACAGTACACACATCTCCTCCCCACACTACTACTGCACCATGACAGGTGTACACAGCACAGGTACAGTACACACATCTCCTCCTCACACTACTACTGCACCATGACAGGTATACACAGTACAGGTACAGCACACACATCTCCTCCTCACACTACTACTACACCATGCCAGGTATACACAGCACAGGTACAGTACACACATCTCCTCCCCACACTACTACTGCACCATGACAGGTGTACACAGCACAGGTACAGTACACACATCTCCTCCTCACACTACTACTGCACCATCACAGGTATACACAGCACAGGTACAGTACACACATCTCCTCCCCACGCTACTACTGCACCATGACAGGTATACACAGTACAGGTACAGTACACACATCTCCTCCTCACACTACTACTGCACCATGACAGGTATACACAGTACAGGTACAGCACACACATCTCCTCCTCACACTACTACTACACCATGCCAGGTATACACAGCACAGGTACAGTACACACATCTCCTCCCCACACTACTACTACACCATGACAGGTATACACAGCACAGGTACAGTACACACATCTCCTCCCCACACTACTACTACACCATGACAGGTATACACAGTACAGGTACAGCACACACATCTCCTCCTCACACTACTACTACACCATGCCAGGTATACACAGCACAGGTACAGTACACACATCTCCTCCCCACACTACTACTGCACCATGATAGGTATACACAGCACAGGTACAGTACACACATCTCCTCCTCACACTACTACTGCACCATGAGAGGTATACACAGCCCAGGTACAGTACACACATCTCCTCCTCACACTACTACTACGCCATGACAGGTATACACAGCCCAGGTACAGTACACACATCTCCTCACACTACTACTACACCATCACAGGTATACACAGCACAGGTACAGTACACACATCTCCTCCTCACACTACTACTACACCATGACAGGTATACACAGCACAGGTACAGTACACACATCTCCTCCTCACACTACTACACCATGACAGGTATACACAGCCCAGGTACAGTACACACATCTCCTCCTCACACTACTACTACTACACCATGACAGATATACACAGCACAGGTACAGTACACACATCTCCTCCTCACACTACTACTACTACACCATGACAGGTATACACAGCACAGGTACAGTATACACATCTCCTCACACTACTACTACACCATCACAGGTATACACAGCACAGGTACAGTACACACATCTCCTCCTCACACTACTACTACTACACCATGACAGGTATACACAGTACAGGTACAGTACACACATCTCCTCACACTACTACTACACCATCACAGGTATACACAGCACAGGTACAGTACACACATCTCCTCCTCACACTACTACTCCACCATGACAGGTATACACAGCACAGGTACAGTACACACATCTCCTCCTCACACTACTACTACACCATGACAGGTATACACAGCACAGGTACAGTACACACATCTCCTCCTCACACTACTATTACACCATGACAGGTATACACAGCACAGGTACAGTACACACATCTCCTCCTCACACTACTATTACACCATGACAGGTATACACAGCACAGGTACAGTACATACATCTCCTCCTCACACTACTACACCATGACAGGTATACACAGCCCAGGTACAGTACACACATCTCCTCCTCACACTACTACTACTACTACACCATGACAGGTATACACAGCACAGGTACAGTACACACATCTTCTCCTCACACTACTACTACTACACCATGACAGGTATACACAGCCCAGGTACAGTACACACATCTCCTCCTCACACTACTACTACTACACCATGACAGGTATACACAGCACAGGTACAGTACACACATCTCCTCCTCACACTACTACTGCACCATGACAGGTATACACAGCACAGGTACAGTACACACATCTCCTCCTCACACTACTACTACTACTACTACACCATGACAGGTATACACAGTACAGGTACAGTACACACATCTCCTCCTCACACTACTACTACACCATGACAGGTATACACAGTACAGGTACAGTACACACATCTCCTCCTCACACTACTACTACTACTCCATGACAGGTATACACAGCACAGGTACAGAACACACATCTCCTCACACTACTACTACACCATCACAGGTATACACAGCACAGGTACAGTACACACATCTCCTCCTCACACTACTACTACTACACCATGACAGGTATACACAGCACAGGTACAGTACACACATCTCCTCCTCACAATACTACTCCACCATGACAGGTATACACAGCACAGGTACAGTACACACATCTCCTCCTCACACTACTACTACACCATGACAGGTATACACAGCCCAGGTACAGTACACACATCTCCTCCTCACAGTACAACTGCACCATGACAGGTATACACAGCACAGGTACAGTACACACATCTCCTCCTCACACTACTACTACACCATCACAGGTATACACAGCACAGGTACAGTACACACATCTCCTCCTCACACTACTACTACTACACCATGACAGGTATACACAGCACAGGTACAGTACACACATCTCCTCCTCACACTACTACTCCACCATGACAGGTATACACAGCACAGGTACAGTACACACATCAACTCCTCACACTACTACTACTACACCATGACAGGTATACACAGCCCAGGTACAGTATACACATCTCCTCCTCACACTGCTACTACATCATGACAGGTATACACAGCACAGGTACAGTACACACATCTCCTCCTCACACTACTACTCCACCATGACAGGTATACACAGCCCAGGTACAGTACACACATCTCCTCCTCACACTACTACTACTACACCATGACAGGTATACACAGTACAGGTACAGTACACACATCTCCTCCTCACACTACTACTACTACTACACCATGACAGGTATACACAGCACAGGTACAGTACACACATCTCCTCCTCACACTACTACTGCACCATGACAGGTATACACAGCACAGGTACAGTACACACATCTACTCCTCACACTACTACTACTACACCATGACAGGTATACACAGCACAGGTACAATACACACATCTCCTCCTGACACTACTACTACACCATGACAGGTATACACAGTACAGGTACAGTACACACATCTCCTCCTCACACTACTACTGCACCTTGACAGGTATACACAGCACAGGTACAGTATACACATCTCCTCCTCACACTACTACTACTACTACACCATGACAGGTATACACAGCACAGGTACAGTACACACATCTCCTCCTCACACTACTACTGCACCATGACAGGTATACACAGCACAGGTACAGTACACACATCTACTCCTCACACTACTACTACTACACCATGACAGGTATACACAGCACAGGTACAATACACACATCTCCTCCTGACACTACTACTACACCATGACAGGTATACACAGTACAGGTACAGTACACACATCTCCTCCTCACACTACTACTACACCATGACAGGTATACACAGCACAGGTACAGTACACACATCTCCTCCTCACACTACTACTGCACCATGACAGGTATACACAGCACAGGTACAGTACACACATCTCCTCACACTACTACTACACCATGACAGGTATACACAGTACAGGTACAGTACACACATCTCCTCCTCACACTACTACTACACCATGACAGGTATACACAGCACCGGTACAGTACACACATCTCCTCCTCACACTACTACTATACCATCACAGGTATACACAGCACAGGTACAGTACACACATCTCCTCCTCACACTACTACTATACCATCACAGGTATACACAGCACAGGTACAGTACACACATCTCCTCCTCACACTACTACTACTACACCATGACAGGTATACACAGCACAGGTACAGTACACACATCTCCTCCTCACACTACTACTCCACCATGACAGGTATACACAGCACAGGTACAGTACACACATCTCCTCCTCACACTACTACTCCACCATGACAGGTATACACAGTACAGGTACAGTATACACATCACCACCTCACACTACTACTACACCATGACAGGTATACACAGCACAGGTACAGTACACACATCTCCTCCTCACACTACTACTGCACCATGACAGGTATACACAGCACAGGTACAGTATACACATCTCCTCCTCACACTACTACTACACCATGACAGGTATACACAGCACAGGTACAGTACACACATCTCCTCCTCACACTACTACTACACCATCACAGGTATACACAGTACAGGTACAGTACACACATCTCCTCCTCACACTACTACTACACCATGACAGGTATACACAGTACAGGTACAGTACACACATCTCCTCCTAACACTACTACTCCACTATGACAGGTATACACAGCACAGGTACAGAACACACATCTCCTCCTCACACTACTACTACACCATGACAAGAATGCACAGCACAGGTACAGTACACACATCTCCTCCTCACACTACTACTACACCACGACAGGTATACACAGCACAGGTACAGTACACACATCTCCTCCTCACACTACTACTACACCATGACAGTTATACACAGTACAGGTACAGTACACACATCTCCTCCTCACACTACTACTACACCATGACAGTTATACACAGTACAGGTACAGTACACACATCTCCTCCTCACACTACTACTACACCATGACAGGTATACACAGTACAGGTACAGTACACACATCTCCTCCTCAGACTACTACTACATCATGACAGGTATACACAGCACAGGTACAGTACACACATCTCCTCCTCACACTACTACTCCACCATGACAGGTATACACAGCACAGGTACAGAACACACATCTCCTCCTCACACTACTACTACATCATGACAGGTATACACAGCACAGGTACAGTACACACATCTCCTCCTCACACTACTACTACACCATGACAGGTATACACAGTACTGATACGGTACACACATCTCCTCCTCACACTACTACCACACCATGACAGGTATACACAGCACAGGTACGGTACACACATCTCCTCCTCACACTACTACTACACCATGACAGGTATACACAGCACAGGTACGGTATACACATCTCCTCCTCACACTACTACTACACCATGACAGGTATACACAGCACAGGTACAGTACACACATCTCCTCCTCACACTACTACTACACCATGACAGGTATACACAGCACAGGTACAGTACACACATCTCCTCCTCACACTACTACTACACCATGACAGGTATACACAGCACAGGTACAGTACACACATCTCCTCCTCACACTACTAATACACCATGTCAGGTATACACAGCACAGGTACAGTACACGCATCTCCTCACACTACTACTACACCATGACAGGTATACACAGCACAGGTACAGTACACACATCTCCTCCTCACACTACTACTACACCATGACAGGTATACACAGCACAGGTACAGTACACACATCTCCTCCTCACACTACTACTACACCATGACAGGTATACACAGCACAGGTACAGTACACACATCTCCTCCTCACACTACTGCAACACCATGACAGGTATACACAGCCCAGGTACAGTACACACATCTCCTCCTCACACTACTACTACACCATGACAGGTATACACAGCACAGGTACAGAACACACATCTCCTCCTCACACTACTACTACACCATGACAGGTATACACAGCACAGGTACAGAACACACATCTCCTCCTCACACTACTACTACACCATGACAGGTATACACAGCACAGGTACAGTATACACATCTCCTCCTCACACTACTACTACACCATGACAGGTATACACAATACAGGTACAGTACACACATCTCCTCACACTACTACTACACCATGACAGGTATACACAGTACAGGTACAGCACACACATCTCCTCCTCACACTACAACTACAGCATGACAGGTACAGTACACACATCTCCTCCTCACACTACAACTACACCATGACAGGTATACACAGCACAGGTACAGTACACACATCTCCTCCTCACACTACAACTACAGCATGACAGGTACAGTTACATGAAAAAGTTTGGGCACCCCTATTAATCTTAAGCTTAATGTTTTATAAAAATTGGTGTTTTTGCAACAGCTATTTCAGTTTGATATATGTAATAACTGTTAGACACAGTAATGTTTCTGCCTTAAAATGAGGTTTATTGTACTAACAGAAAATGTGCAATCTGCATTCAAACAAAATTTGACAGGTGCATAAGTATGGGCACCTCACCAGAAAAGTGACATTAATATTTAGTAGATCCTCCTTTTGCAAAAATAACAGCCTCTAGTCGCTTCCTGTAGCTTTTAACGAGTTCCTGGATCCTGGATGAAGGTATTTTTGACCATTCCTCTTTACAAAACAATTCCAATTCAGTTAAGTTTGATGGTCGCCGAGCATGGACAGCCCTCTTCAAATGATCCCACAGATGTTCAATGATATTCAGGTCTGGGGACTGGGATGGCCATTCCAGAACATTGTAATTGTTCCTCTGCATGAATGCCTGAGTAGATTTGGAGCGGTGTTTTGGATCAATGTCTTGCTGAAAGATCCATCCCCTGCGTAACTTCAACTTTATCACTGATTCTTGAACATTATTGTCAAGAATCTGCTGATACTGAGTGGAATCCATGCGTCCCTCAACTTTAACAAGATTCCCGGTGCCGGCATTGGCCACACAGCCCCAAAGCATGATGGAACCTCCACCAAATTTTACTGTGGGTAGCAAGTGTTTTTCTTGGAATGCTGTGTTTTTTTTTATCGCCATGCATAATGCCTTTTTGTATGACCAAACAACTCAATCTTGGTTTCATCAGTCCACAGGACCTTCTTCCAAAAATAAATTGGCTTCTCCAAATGTGCTTTTGCATACCTCAGCCGACTCTATTTGTGGCGTGCTTGCAGAAACGGCTTCTTTCGCATCACTCTCCCATACAGCTTCTCCTTGTGCAAAGTGCGTTGTATAGTTGACCGATGCACAGTGACACCATCTGCAGCAAGTTGATACTGCAGCTCTCTGGAGGTGGTCTGAGGATTGTCCTTGACTGATCTCACCATTCTTCTTCTCTGCCTTTCTGATGTTTTTCTTGGCCTGCCACTTCTGGCCTTAACAAGAACTGTCCCTGTGTTCTTACATTTCCTTACTATGTTCCTCACAGTGGAAACTGACAGGTTAAATCTCTGAGACAGCTTTTTGTATCCTTCCCCTGAACAACTATGTTGAATAATCTTTGTTTTCAGATCATTTGACAGTTGTTTTGAGGAGCCCATGATGCCACTCTTCAGAGGAGATTCAAACAGGAGAACAACTTGCAAGTGGCCACTTTAAGTAGCTTTTCTCATGATTGCATACACCTGGCTATGAAGTTCAAAGCTCAATGAGGTTACAAAACCAAAAAAAGTGCTTTAGTAAGTCAGTAAAAAGTAGGTAGGAGTATTTAAAACAAGAAAATGATAAGGGTGCCCATACTTATGCACCTGTCAAATTTTGTTTGAATGCAGATTGCACATTTTCTGTTAGTACAATAAACCTC
The DNA here is from genome assembly GCF_046119375.1 of Phyllobates terribilis. NCBI lineage: Eukaryota > Metazoa > Chordata > Amphibia > Anura > Dendrobatidae > Phyllobates > Phyllobates terribilis. The sequence goes on from NW_027362771.1 coordinate 583,923,938, forward strand.
ATTTCAAGGTAGAAACATTACTGTGTCCAACAGTTATTACATATATCAAACTGAAATAGCTGTTGCAAAAACACGAATTTTTATAAAACATTAAGCTTAAGATTAATAGGGGTGCCCAAACTTTTTCATATAACTGTATACACAGCCCAGGTACAGTACACACATCTCCTCCTCACGCTATTACTACACCATGACAGGTATACACAACACAGGTACAGTACACACATCTCCTCCTCACACTACTACTGCACCATGACAGGTATACACAGCACAGGTACAGTACACACACCTCCTCCTCACACTACTACTAGACCATGACAGGTATACACAGCACAGGTACAGTACACACATCTCCTCCTCACACTACTACTGCACCATGACAGGTATACACAGCACAGGTACAGTACACACATCTCCTCCTCACACTACTACACCATGACAGGTATACACAGCACAGGTACAGTACACACATCTCCTCACACTGCTACTACACCATGACAGGTATACACAACACAGGTACAGTACACACATCTCCTCCTCACACTACTACACCATGACAGGTATACACAGCACAGGTACAGTGCACACATAGCCTCACACTACTACTACACCATGACAGGTATACACAACACAGGTATAGTACACACATCTCCTCCTCACACTACTACACCATGACAGGTATACACAGCACAGGTACAGTACACACATCTCCTCCTCACACTACTACACCATGACAGGTATACACAGCACAGGTACAGTACACACATCTCCTCCTCACACTACTACACCATGACAGTTATACACAACACAGGTACAGTACACACATCTCCTCCTCACACTACTACTACACCATGACAGGTATACACAGCACAGGTACAATACACACATCTCCTCCTCACACTACTACTACACCATGACAGGTATACACAGCACAGGTACAATACACACATCTCCTCCTCACACTACTACACCATGACAGGTATACACAACACAGGTACAGTACACACATCTCCTCCTCACACTACTACTACACCATGTCAGGTATACACAGCACAGGTACAGTACACACATCTCCTCCTCACACTACTACTAGACCATGACAGGTATACACAGCACAGGTACAGTACACACATCTCCTCCTCATACTACTACTACTACTACTACACCATGACAGGTATACACAGCACAGGTACAGTACACACATCTCCTCACACTGCTACTACACCATGACAGGTATACACAACACAGGTACAGTACACACATCTCCTCCTCACACTACTACACCATGACAGGTATACACAGCACAGGTACAGTGCACACATAGCCTCACACTACTACTACACCATGACAGGTATACACAACACAGGTACAGTACACACATCTCCTCCTCACACTACTACACCATGACAGGTATACACAGCACAGGTACAGTACACACATCTCCTCCTCACACTACTACACCATGACAGGTATACACAGCACAGGTACAGTACACACATCTCCTCCTCACACTACTACACCATGACAGTTATACACAACACAGGTACAGTACACACATCTCCTCCTCACACTACTACTACACCATGACAGGTATACACAGCACAGGTACAATACACACATCTCCTCCTCACACTACTACTACACCATGACAGGTATACACAGCACAGGTACAATACACACATCTCCTCCTCACACTACTACACCATGACAGGTATACACAACACAGGTACAGTACACACATCTCCTCCTCACACTACTACTACACCATGTCAGGTATACACAGCACAGGTACAGTACACACATCTCCTCCTCACACTACTACTACACCATGACAGGTATACACAGCACAGGTACAGTACACACATCTCCTCCTCACACTACTACTACACCATGAGAGGTATACACAGCACAGGTACAGTACACGCATCTCCTCCTCACACTACTACTACACCATGACAGGTATACACAACCCAGGTACAGTATACACATCAACTCCTCACACTACTACTACACCATGACAGGTATACCCAACCCAGGTACAGTACACACATCTCCTCCTCACACTTCTACTACACCATGCCAGGTATACACAGCCCAGGTACAGTACACACATCTCCTCCTCACACTACTACTACACCATGCCAGGTATACACAGCCCAGGTACAGTACACACATCTCCTCCTCACACTACTACCACACCATGACAGGTATACACAGCACAGGTACAGTACACGCATCTCCTCCTCACACTACTACTACACCATGAGAGGTATACACAGCACAGGTACAGTACACGCATCTCCTCCTCACACTACTACTACACCATGACAGGTATACACAACCCAGGTACAGTATACACATCAACTCCTCACACTACTACTACACCATGACAGGTATACACAACCCAGGTACAGTACACACATCTCCTCCTCACACTTCTACTACACCATGCCAGGTATACACAGCCCAGGTACAGTACACACATCTCCTCCTCACACTACTACTACACCATGCCAGGTATACACAGCACAGGTACAGTACACACATCTCCTCCTCACACTACTACTACACCATGACAGGTATACACAGCACAAGTACAGTATACACATCTCCTCCTCACATTACTACACCATGACAGGTATACACCGCACAAGTACAGTACACACATCTCCTCCTCACACTACTACTACTACTACACCATGACAGGTATACACAGCACAGGTACAGTACACACATCTCACACTACTACTACTACACCATGACAGGTATACACAGCTCAGGTACAGTACACACATCTCCTCCTCACACTACTACTACACCATGACAGGTATACACAGCACAGGTACAGTACACACATCTCCTCCTCACACTACTACTAGACCATGACAGGTATACACAGCACAGGTACAGTACACACATCTCCTCCTCACACTACTACTACACCATGACAGGTATACACAGCCCAGGTACAGTACACACATCTCCTCCTCATACTACTACTTCTACTACACCATGACAGGTATACACAACACAGGTACAGTACACACATCTCCTCCTCACACTACTACTACTACTACTACTACACCATGACAGGTATACACAACACAGGTACAGTACACACATCTCCTCCTCACACTACTACACCATGACAGGTATACACAGCACAGGTACAGTGCACACATCTCCTCACACTACTACTACACCATGACAGGTATACACAACACAGGTACAGTACACACATCTCCTCCTCACACTACTACACCATGACAGGTATACACAACACAGGTACAGTACACACATCTCCTCCTCACACTACTACACCATGACAGGTATACACAGCACAGGTACAGTACACACATCTCCTCCTCACACTACTACACCATGACAGTTATACACAACACAGGTACAGTACACACATCTCACACTACTACTACTACACCATGACCGGTATACACAGCACAGGTACAGAACACACATCTGCTCTTCACACTACTATTACACCATGACAGGTATACACAGCACAGGTACAGTACACACATCTTCTCCTCACACTACTACACCATGACAGGTATACACAACACAGGTACAGTACACACATCTCCTCCTCACACTACTACTACACCATGACAGGTATATACAACACAGGTACAGTACACACATCTCCTCCTCACACTACTACTACACCATGTCAGGTATACACAGCACAGGTACAGTACACACATCTCCTCCTCACACTACTACTACACCATGACAGGTATACACAGCACAGGTACAATACACACATCTCCTCCTCACACTACTACACCATGACAGGTATACACAACACAGGTACAGTAAACACATCTCCTCCTCACACTACTACTACACCATGAGAGGTATACACAGCACAGGTACAGTACACACATCTCCTCCTCACACTACTACTACACCATGACAGGTATACACAGCACAGGTACAGTACACACATCTCCTCCCCACACTACTACTACACCATGACAGGTATACACAGCATAAGTACAGTACACACATCTCCTCCTCACACTACTACTACACCATGAGAGGTATACACAGCACAGGTACAGTACACACATCTCCTCCTCACACTACTACTACACCATGACAGGTGTACACAACCCAGGTACAGTACACACATCTCCTCCTCACACTACTACTACACCATGACAGGTATACACAGCACAGGTACAGTACACACATCTCCTCCTCACACTACTACTGCACCATGACAGGTATACACAGCACAGGTACAGTATACATATCTCCTCCTCACACTACTACTACACCATGCCAGGTATACACAGTCCAGGTACAGTATACACATCTCCTCCTCACACTACTACTACACCATGCCAGGTATACACAGCACAGGTACAGTACACACATCTCCTCCTCACACTACTACCACACCATGACAGGTATACACAGCACAAGTACAGTATACACATCTCCTCCTGACATTACTACACCATGACAGGTATACACCGCACAAGTACAGAACACACATCTCCTCCTCACACTACTACTACTACTACACCATGACAGGTATACACAGCACAGGTACAGTACACACATCTCCTCACACTACTACTACTACACCATGACAGGTATACACAGCTCAGGTACAGTACACACATCTCCTCCTCACACTACTACTACACCATGACAGGTATACACAGCACAGGTACAGTACACACATCTCCTCCTCATACTACTACTACTACACCATGACAGGTATACACAGCACAGGTACAGTACACACATCTCCTCACACTGCTACTACACCATGACAGGTATACACAACACATGTACAGTACACACATCTCCTCCTCACACTACTACTACACCATGACAGGTATACACAACCCAGGTACAGTATACACATCTCCTCCTCACACTACTACTACACCATGACAGGTATACACAACCCAGGTACAGTACACACATCTCCTCCTCACACTACTACTACACCATGCCAGGTATACACAGCCCAGGTACAGTACACACATCTCCTCCTCACACTACTACTACACCATGACAGGTATACACAACCCAGGTACAGTATACACATCTCCTCCTCACACTACTACTACACCATGACAGGTATACACAACCCAGGTACAGTACACACATCTCCTCCTCACACTACTATTACACCATGCCAGGTATACACAGCCCAGGTACAGTACACACATCTCCTCCTCACACTACTACTACACCATGACAGGTATACACAGCACAAGTATAGTATACACATCTCCTCCTCACATTACTACACCATGACAGGTATACACCGCACAAGTACAGTACACACATCTCCTCCTCACACTACTACTACTACTACTACACCATGACAGGTATACACACCACAGGTACAGTACACACATCTCCTCACACTACTACTACTACACAATGACAGGTATACACAGCTCAGGTACAGTACACACATCTCCTCCTCACACTACTACTACACCATGACAGGTATACACAGCAGAGGTACAGTACACACATCTCCTCCTCACACTACTACTAGACCATGACAGGTATACACAGCACAGGTACAGTACACACAGCTCCTCCTCATACTACTACTACTACTACACCATGACAGGTATACACAGCACAGGTACAGTACACACATCTCCTCACACTGCTACTACACCATGACAGGTATACACAACACAGGTACAGTACACACATCTCCTCCTCACACTACTACTACTACTACACCATGACAGGTATACACAACACAGGTACAGTACACACATCTCCTCCTCACACTACTACACCATGACAGGTCTACACAGCACAGGTACAGTACACACATCTCCTCCTCACACTACTACACCATGACAGGTATACACAGCACAGGTACAGTGCACACATCTCCTCACACTACTACTACACCATGACAGGTATACACAACACAGGTACAGTACACACATCTCCTCCTCACACTACTACACCATGACAGGTATACACAGCACAGGTACAGTACACACATCTCCTCCTCACACTACTACACCATGACAGGTATACACAGCACAGGTACAGTACACACATCTCCTCCTCACACTACTACACCATGACAGTTATACACAACACAGGTACAGTACACACATCTCCTCCTCACACTACTACTACACCATGACAGGTATACACAGCACAGGTACAATACACACATCTCCTCCTCACACTACTACTACACCATGACAGGTATACACAGCACAGGTACAATACACACATCTCCTCCTCACACTACTACACCATGACAGGTATACACAACACAGGTACAGTACACACATCTCCTCCTCACACTACTACTACACCATGTCAGGTATACACAGCACAGGTACAGTACACACATCTCCTCCTCACACTACTACTACACCATGACAGGTATACACAGCACAGGTACAGTACACACATCTCCTCCTCACACTACTACTACACCATGAGAGGTATACACAGCACAGGTACAGTACACACATCTCCTCCTCACACTACTACTACACCATGACAGGTATACACAACCCAGGTACAGTACACACATCTCCTCCTCACACTACTACTACACCATGACAGGTATACACAGCACAGGTACAGTACACACATCTCCTCCTCACACTACTACTACACCATGACAGGTATACACAGCACAGGTACAGTACACGCATCTCCTCCTCACACTACTACTACACCATGACAGGTATACACAACCCAGGTACAGTATACACATCTCCTCCTCACACTACTACTACACCATGACAGGTATACACAACCCAGGTACAGTACACACATCTCCTCCTCACACTACTACTACTACACCATGCCAGGTATACACAGCCCAGGTACAGTATACACATCTCCTCCTCACACTACTACTACACCATGACAGGTATACACAACCCAGGTACAGTATACACATCTCCTCCTCACACTACTACTACACCATGACAGGTATACACAACCCAGGTACAGTACACACATCTCCTCCTCACACTACTACTACACCATGCCAGGTATACACAGCCCAGGTACAGTACACACATCTCCTCCTCACACTACTACTACACCATGACAGGTATACACAGCACAGGTACAATACACACATCTCCTCCTCACACTACTACACCATGACAGGTATACACAACACAGGTACAGTACACACATCTCCTCCTCACACTACTACTACACCATGACAGGTATACACAGCACAGGTACAGTACACACATCTCCTCCTCACACTACTACTACACCATGACAGGTATACACAGCACAGGTACAGTACACACATCTCCTCCTCACACTACTACTACTACACCATGAGAGGTATACACAGCACAGGTACAGTACACACATCTCCTCCTCACACTACTACTACACCATGACAGGTATACACAACCCAGGTACAGTACACACATCTCCTCCTCACACTACTACTACACCATGACAGGTATACACAGCACAGGTACAGTACACACATCTCCTCCTCACACTACTACTACACCATGACAGGTATACACAGCACAGGTACAGTACACGCATCTCCTCCTCACACTACTACTACACCATGACAGGTATACACAACCCAGGTACAGTATACACATCTCCTCCTCACACTACTACTACACCTTGACAGGTATACACAACCCAGGTACAGTACACACATCTCCTCCTCACACTACTACTACTACACCATGCCAGGTATACACAGCCCAGGTACAGTACACACATCTCCTCCTCACACTACTACTACACCATGACAGGTATACACAGCACAAGTACAGTATACACATCTCCTCCTCACATTACTACACCATGACAGGTATACACCGCACAAGTACAGTACACACATCTCCTCCTCACACTACTACTACACCATGACAGGTATACACAGCACAGGTACAGTACACACATCTCACACTACTACTACTACACCATGACAGGTATACACAGCTCAGGTACAGTACACACATCTCCTCCTCACACTACTACTACACCATGACAGGTATACACAGCACAGGTACAGTACACACATCTCCTCCTCACACTACTACTACACCATGACAGGTATACACAGCACAGGTACAGTACACACATCTCCTCCTCACACTACTACTACACCATGACAGGTATACACAGCACAGGTACAGTACACGCATCTCCTCCTCACACTACTACTACACCATGACAGGTATACACAACCCAGGTACAGTATACACATCTCCTCCTCACACTACTACTACACCATGACAGGTATACACAACCCAGGTACAGTACACACATCTCCTCCTCAAACTACTACTACACCATGCCAGGTATACACAGCCCAGGTACAGTATACACATCTCCTCCTCACACTACTACTACACCATGACAGGTATACACAACCCAGGTACAGTATACACATCTCCTCCTCACACTACTACTACACCATGACAGGTATACACAACCCAGGTACAGTACACACATCTCCTCCTCACACTACTACTACATCATGCCAGGTATACACAGCCCAGGTACAGTACACACATCTCCTCCTCACACTACTACTACTACACCATGCCAGGTATACACAGCCCAGGTATAGTACACACATCTCCTCACACTGCTACTACACCATGACAGGTATACACAACACAGGTACAGTACACACATCTCCTCCTCACACTACTACTACTACACCATCACAGGTATACACAACACAGGTACAGTACACACATCTCCTCACACTGCTACTACACCATGACAGGTATACACAACACAGGTACAGTACACACATCTCCTCCTCACACTACTACTACTACACCATCACAGGTATACACAACACAGGTACAGTACACACATCTCCTCCTCACACTACTACACCATGACAGGTATACACAACACAGGTACAGTACACACATCTCCTCCTCACACTACTACACCATGACAGGTATACACAGCACAGGTACAGTACACACATCTCCTCCTCACACTACTACACCATGACAGTTATACACAACACAGGTACAGTACACACATCTCACACTACTACTACTACACCATGACAGGTATACACAGCACAAGTACAGTACACACATCTTCTCCTCACACTACTACACCATGACAGGTATACACAACACAGGTACAGTACACACATCTCCTCCTCACACTACTACACCATGACAGGTATACACAACACAGGTACAGTACACACATCTCCTCCTCACACTACTACTACACCATGACATGTATACACAGCACAGGTACAGTACACACATCTCCTCCTCACACTACTACTACACAATGACGGGTATATACAGCACAGGTACAGAACACACATCTCCTCACACTACTACTGCTACTACACCATGACAGGTATACACAACACAGGTACAGTACACACATCTCCTCCTCACACTACTACTACACCATCACAGGTATACACAGCACCGGTACAGTACACACATCTCCCCCTCACACTACTACTACACCATGACAGGTATATACAACACAGGTACAGTACACACATCTCCTCCTCACACTACTACTACACCATGACCGGTATACACAGCACAGATACAGAACACACATCTCCTCCCCACACTACTACTACACCATGACAGTATACAGAACACAGGTACAGTACACACATCTCCTCCTCACACTACTACTACACCATGACAGGTATACACAATACAGGTACAGTACACACATCTCACACTACTACACCATGACAGGTATACACAGCACAGGTACAGTATACACATCTCCTCCTCACACTACTACTACACCATGACAGGTATACACAGCACAGGTACAGTATAAACATCTCCTCACACTACTACTACACCATGACAGGTATACTCAGTCCAGGTACAGTACACATATCTCCTCCTCACACTACTACTACTACACCATGACAGGTATACACAGCCCAGGTACAGTACACACATATCCTCCTCACACTAGTACTACACCATGACAGGTATACACAGCACAGGTACAGTACACACATCTCCTCCTCACACTACTACTACACCATGACAGGTATACACAGCACAGGTACAGTACACACATCTCCTCCTCACACTACTACTGCACCATCACAGGTATACACAGCACAGGTACAGTGCACACATCTCCTCCTCACACTACTACTGCACCATCACAGGTATACACAGCACAGGTACAGTGCACACATCACCTCCTCACACTACTTCTACACCATGACAGGTATACACAGCACAGGTATAGTACACACATCTCCTCCTCACACTACTACTACACCATCACAGGTATACACAGTACAGGTACAGTGCACACATCACCTCCTCACCTTCAGTGGCATACCCTCAATGGAAGCAGGCCACGCAGCCGCTATCTCTATCAACCCCAATATCCTGGATGCCGATACAGATGAAAGTAATGATAAGAGAGAGAGCGTTAGCTGATGTTCCCTCTCCCATCATTCTTCTTCGACGTCCTACATCTCAGCACAGCGGACGCGATGACGTATCTACATGGCGCCCACTGCCCTGAGATGTTCGATGCATAAGAATGCTTTGCTGCAGAGACCGGAGCAGCGGTGAATGAGCAGAGGTGAGTATTGTACTTTTTATTTTAATCAGTGAGTACATTGTGGTGGCCATAATACTGGACTATGGAGGACTATGGGGAGTGCATTATACTGTATGGGATGCATTGTGCTGTATGGAGAACTATGAGGTGCATTATACTGTATAGGATGCATTATACTGTATGGAGGACTATGGGGAGTGCATTATACTGTACGGAGGACAACGAGGAGTGCATTATACTATATGGAGGACTATGAGGTGCATTATATTGTATGGAGGACTATGGGGTGTATTACATTATATGGAGGACTATGGGGAGTGCATTATACTGTATGGAGGACTATGGGGAGTGCATTATACTGTATGGAGGACTATGGGGAGTGCATTATACTGTATGGAGGAATATGGGGAGTGAATTATACTGTATGGAGGGCTATGGGGAGCGCATTATGCTATATGGAGGACTATGGGGAGCATATTATACTATATGGAGGACCATGGGGAGTTCATTATAGTATATGGATGACTATATGGGGTGCATTATACTATAAGGAGGAATATGGTGTGCATTATACTGTATGGAGGAATATGGGGTGCATTATACTGTTTGGAGGACTATAGGGAGTGCATTATATTATATGGAGGACTATGGGGTGCGTTATATACTGTATGGAGGGCTATGGGAAGTGCATTATACTATATGAAATACTATGGCGTGCACTATGCTATATGGAGACCTATGAGGAGTGCATTATTCTATATTGAGGACTATGGGGTGCATTATACGGTATGGAGGACTATGGGGAGTGCATTATACTGTATGGAGGATTATGGGGTGCAGTATACTCAATGGAGGATTATGGGGTTCAGTATAATATATGGAGGACTATGGAGTGCAGTATAATATATGGAGGACTCTGGGGTGCAGTATACTATATGGGGGATTATGGGGTGCAGTATACTATATGGGGGATTATGGGGTGCAGTATACTATGTGGAGGACTATGAAGCCCATCATACTATATGGAGGGCTATGTTGGGGCTATTATAATATTTGTAGGGCTATGTGGGAGTCATTATAATATGTGAAGAGCTATGTGGGGGCCATTATAATATTTGGAGGGCTATGTGGGGGCCATTATACTGTATGCAAGTAATTATAAAGTGTGAAGGTTTGTGTGGGGTCCATCATGTTGTGTGGGGGCCATAATACTGTGTGGAGGGCTAGTGGGGGCCATTATTCAGTGTGGTGAGTTGTGTGGCCATTATACTGTATGTAGGACCATTATACTGCATGGAAGGTTGTGTGGGGGTTACATTTGGGGGATCGTACCATGTTGGGGTCACCATACTCTGCTGGGGGAGTTGAGGTGGGGTACATGCTGTGCGTGTGGAGGGTACTTTTGTGTTTGGTGGGCACTTTTGTTGGCATCATACATTATGGGTGCATTAAAAGGGGAATCTAGGGGCTTCAGTAGGAAGAGAATTACTTTGTGAGGACTGCAAAGTTGTGAGATGTGCTCTTCTGTGACCCCGCCAAATATTATTTTATTTCTTGGGGGGGGGGGGGAATTAAAAACTAAAGCTTCTGCTATTGGCCCCCATGATTTCTATGTACGCCCCTGCTCACACTACTACTACATAACATATACACAGCACAGGTACAGTTCCCACATCTCCTAATCACACTCCTACGACAATATTCCAGATGTACATATGTATTGGATGTATGTCAACATGATGGAGCAGTACATCATATTGTATTCTACTGCAGCAGATGAGCATAATTACTCTGGGGTAGTTGGATGGGCACAGTGGAGATAAGGCTCCGGATTGCAGGGTCTGGCCATTGTTTAGTACAGTCAGGACATAGGGACCGTGGAGCCAGTAGAAGGCAGGTCAGGGACAGGAAGGGCCAGCCCTGCAGGGAGAGAGGGCTGGGGGAGGAGGAGGTGAGAGCCTGTGCTAGGAGAGTAGGAGGGAGAATGCAGGGGAAGGAGGCACACCTCAGTTTGGAGAGATAGAGCTACCTGCAAACAGACAGATCCGGGAGGGAGGGCAGGAGACAGCAGCAGACAGCAGGAGACAGTTCAGGGGGGGGGGACAGAGAAAGTAACATATAGACAGGGGCAAGAGAGTGCTGCAATAGACAGAGCACACAGGCTGCTGGACAGTGACAGGGAACCCACTGCAAGTGGAAAGAGTGACCAAGAAGCTGAGCCTGTGCCGGCTGGACCCTGCTGGAGAAGGTAGTATACTGATGACTGTATATACTGGGGCTAGACAGCACAACGCCACCACTGTCACCAGCAGCTGCTGTGTCCCCATCCTGGGACACGTCTCCTTACATGTGGGTGTGTATGTGCCAGGAGTCATGTGTGTTTCCTCCACATATCCCTATGTACTAATGTGATTATTCTAGTGTGCACTATATACATATATAGACTGTGTGCATGGTGGGCTAGGTCTCTGGGACGTCCGTCTCCTGGGGTCCGCTCCCCGTACAGTGCGCAGGCTGTTTATTCACTAGGAGTATTCCTTGGACTGCTGGATATAATGGATGGGCGGCTGGGAAGGCCCATCGTGATCTGACAGATGGGGCAGGGTGTTGTCAGCCACCAGCCCAGTATATTGCATTTCCCTGCTGGGCCGTGACATAATATATAATAATACAGAATTTATATGGCGCTTTTTAATTTGGCTAGCCCTATAATCAGGGCATGTAGTAATTATAATCCTGGCACTGAGATATTTTCGGGTGGTTGGTGGGGTGTAAATCCCATTGACGCTGCCGATTGTGGGGGGGAGCATGGAAAATTAATGGCTTTCCCCATTAGTGCAACATTATGAGCAAGCGGCAGGGTCTCATATACCAGAGTAGTGTGCGGTACCCCCGAACGACTGCACCCATGCCTAGTACATTTGGAAGAGGTTTATTTTATAGCAGCTTTTGTTTTTTTATCAGCCTCTGTAAGCACGGCGGAGATCCCAGCTCCTGGGTTTTATTTGCTTTGGGGTGTAGGCAGTGTAACACCCAGGTTGGCTGGACACAATGCTCAGCTCCGACTGCTCAGAATGACTTTCCATTAGAAGAGGAATTCCACGTAAGACATTAATCACATAGGACTGTAATGACTTAATGGCTCCTCCAGGTCAACACATCTGCCCCCTCCCCTGCCTATGGACAGTCCCCTGATGCCTGTGTCTCCTGCTTATGGATAGTCCCTGTATTCCCCCCCTCCCCTAGTCCATGTTGGTTACTTGTCTTTTTGGTGCTGAACTCTCCTCCCCATTTGGAATATATCAACCCCTGGACCATGAAAAGGAACTAAAAGCCAAACAAGCTTCAGGCTTTGGTGGACCAGCATCATAAGAAGGCCTCCTCTTTGTGCTCAGTTGCCTCTTTTCCTCTCCTCGTTGTATGTCCTCGATGCTGAAAGTTGTAGTACACTTATGTCCATATGGTCCTCACCTATGCGTAGTGTACAATCCTGAAGGGATTGTGATTTGGTAAGATATTCGTGGAGATGTGTCACTCGGGAGTAGTCAAACTTGTCTCAAAGATGTGACCTCGAAATGCTCCAGATGGCACCATGACTGGCTGCTTGTGTGGGCAGATCTTCAGACCTTGACCATCAGTTCCTGTCCTTGTTCTATTACACACAGAATCAAATAATGATCCAACCTTAATACTTTTACAGAAATTGTTCTCTGTATTAGATTTGTAGAAAACGGTTATCTGATGGTGGAGGGAGAAGGGGGTAACGTTGTCTCTTCTGGGTTGTCCGAGCCGGATGATACTATAGATTCAAGAAATGAAAACCTGGTCTTTATGCATCACCCACTTCAAGTCTGAAATGACCTGCAGGGTAAAGTAATGTCTGAAGGACCTTCCTGGACTAATAAAGTCTGCATTGCTTTGAGATCCAAGATTAAAGAGAGTCATACTACCAGATTTGGGTGGGTCGGTCGACCATCGTATTTGCGTGAATGCCCATATCCTTTCATTTGTAGGGGAGATAAGCCGCCAGAGATGTCCAGCAGGAACGTGCTCCCCTCTCCTCAATGACAACACATTCATGAAGGTGTATGGGCACCATTAGGTACGCTGTTGATTATTGGATGGTAGATGGCATATGATGTCTCCAGAAGTATTGAAGATGGCTCGGGACAGGCAGGTTTATTGACTGTCTTGATGATTGATGACTATTTTTCTATCCTCTAGTGTCCCCCAAACTCACTTTTCCTTTTTTTTTTTTTTTTTCAGTTCATTGATGTAAGGGACAGATAATTAATGCTAAGTACAGAATAGACAGGCCTTTCAATGGATTACTTCTGTCACAACATTTATTTAAAGCCTCCGACCTGTCTGTAGCTACAGTGAAATAATTCAATTCTGACTTTGAGCAGCCACCACTAGGGGGAGCTCACTGCATCTCGATTTATAGTGCTGTCTATCTCAGAAAGTAGTGAGCTCCCCCTAGTGGTGGCCAAGGAAAACGAAGTTCAGAGTTCCAATAAAGATATAAAAGTTTAGTTTCTAGATGGAAGCAGGTATGTAACTTTAAGGGGGCAATAGGGACATGTAGCAGCAAGAAAACGATTGTCCCATAAATATACAGTATGGATATCTGCTGTAGTACTGGCGGTAAATGTAAAGTTACAGCTGGACGACTGATCAGTTGTGTATCTGACGGTCAAATTTCAATTGCACCGACAGCCATAAAATAGCCTATATGGTATATTTTCCTATATTATCATGTGCTTCCTGCTCATAAAGGCAGAGACTGTGATAGCTGAATGCTATCATGGCATTGCCATATATGTAATGCTTCCGTATAAGAGAAACCCCATGTAAGCCGGCAGCTCCGCCATCACTACGTATGAATGACTGCAGTAGAAATAATTCTTGCGTTGAAAGTGATTTCAGTACATCTCAGGTATTTCAGTAATTCTGCGTCTTATTTGGTGGGACGCCTACATAATCACTGCCGTGTTGAAGATCAGTGGAACTTCAAGAAAGCAGAGTAACTTCTACGTTGGTTCACGGCGCCCCGTCGTGCCCTGCAGCGCTAGTAGCCGTTCTTACACTATCTGGACCGGACTTACTGGATCCAGTGCTCGTGTCTCATGTTAGCAATCAGCTCAAGTACAGGATATGGAGAAAAGTATTGGGGCGCGTACACATTACACCTCCAGGAGCTTTTCTCACGTCCTGGTCTACATTCATAGCCATTGATATGGAGTCGGCCCCTCTGCAGATATAACGGCTCCCGCTCTTCTGGGAAGGATTTCTACAAGATTTTGAAGGCATCTGTGGGAATTTTGGAGCATTTGTGGGGTCAGATCCTGATGTTGGGAGGAGACCGGGCTCACTATCTCTATTTTAGGTGTTAGATGGGGCTGAGGTCCGGGCTCTGTGCTGCCGCTCATGTTCTTCCACAATCTCCCCCCTCCATGTCTGTATGGAGCTTCTGCACTGGGCAGTTATGAGGAAGAGGAAAGGGTCTTCCCCAAACTGTTCCCACAAAGCCAGAAGCTACAATTGTCCACAATGTCTTGTACTGAAGCATTAAGATTTCCCATCACTGGAACTAAGATGTCGAGGCCGCCCCCTGATAACAGCTCAGGGCATTATCCTCCTCCACCATCTGTACAGCGGCACAATGCAGTCAGGTGGTAACGTCCTCCTGGAATCACCAAACCCAGACTCCTCCATCAGACAGAGACGTGTGATCCATCACTGCACAGAACACGTCTCCTCCAGAGTCCAGTGGTGGCGGCTTTACACCACTCCATCCGATGCTCGGCATTGTGCTTGGTGATGTACGGCTGTATTCACTTCTCAATAATATCACTCACAAGTGATGGGGGAGGATTTAGGAGGAAGAAAACGGACTTGTTACCCCGGTGGCTCCTATTACAGGACTGCGCTGGTATCACTGAGATCTGCACCACCAGCTATTCTGTCACATGGTAGTAAGGGATGACAGCATGACAAGGGGCCGGAGGTTTGACACCAAGGGCGGGAGGTCGGATGTTATACACCGGGGACGAGGGGTCGGATGTTATACACCGGGGACGAGGGGTCGGATGTTATACACCGGGGACGAGGGGTCGGATGTTATACACCGGGGACGAGGGGTCGGATGTTATACACCGGGGACGAGGGGCCGGATGTTATACACCGGGGGCGCGGGGCCGGATGTTATACACTGGGGAGTGAGGGGCCGGATGTTATAGGACGAGGGGCCGGATGTTATACACTGGGGAGTGAGGGGCCGGATGTTATACACCGGGGAGTGAGGGGCCGGATGTTATACACCGGGGAGTGAGGGGCCGGATGTTATACACCGGGGGCGAGGGGTCGGATGTTATACACCGGGGGCGTGGGGTCGGATGTTATACACCGGGGGCGTGGGGTCGGATGTTATACACCGGGGACGAGGGGCCGGATGTTATACACGGGGGACGAGGGGTCGGATGTTATACACGGGGGACGAGGGGTCGGATGTTATACACGGGGGGCGAGGGGTTGGATGTTATACACCGGGGACGAGGGGCCGGGTCTTATACACTGGGGGGGGGGCGAGGGTCGGATGTTATACACCGGGGACGAGGGGTCGGATGTTATACACCGGAGACGAGGGGCCGGGTCTTATACACTGGGAGGGGGCGAGGGCCGGGTGTTATACACTGGGGGGGGGGGCGAGGGGTCGGATGTTATACACTGGGGGCGAGGGGCCGGATGTTATAAATTGGGGGATGAGTGGTCAGATGGTCGGATATCATACACTGGGGGCGAGGGGCTGTATTTTTACACCTCTGGTAATGGATCTTAATGAAAACCTTGAACTCAATGAATAAGACGCATGTCCCAGTGCATTTGACCTTATATTGTGTACGAGGTGTGACTCGCTATAGTTGCGTTTTGCTGTTAGGACACGACACAGATTATAAGAATGGGAGAAAAAAGAAAAAAACAGCTCACCCAAGCTCTAGGCGCATGGAAGCACAGGATCCACCGGACCACAGTTGATCAAGCTTCTTGTAAATTTGCAGGTTTATTGAAGAATAGGAGATCTTTTAAAGCATGCTATTTACCAAAGCAACATGGCAGCGACGCATTTCAAACACACACGGCGTTTTTTGTTTATTCTTTGTCTGAGCGCTTGTACGTTTGAAACGCGTCGCTGCCATGTTGCTTTGGTAAATAGCATGCTTTAAAAGATCTCCTATTCTTCAATAAACCTGCAAATTTACAAGAAGCTGGATGAACTCTGTTTTTTGATTATAAGAATGGGCCCATGCTACTATTGACCATCAATGGAGAGACCTTCCTGTTTCCCCCATCATTTCGATAAGGAGGGGACTCCATGTATGTATGTGGCCTCCTCTTCATAGGTCAGAAAGAATTGGGGTCTCAATAGTGTGATCTCTGCAGATCACAAACCTTATGACATGAGACTGACCTATCATATAAGGGCCTTCAGAGACCCTCCTCTTTAAAGTAAAGAGGCCGACACATCATAAGCGTAGAGCGGACTTTGCATTGATAAACTACAGAAATCTCCGGCCATTGGGATAATACAGTAATTCTTCTCTTACGACAGATGGCATCTGCCAATGACACCCGCCAACCTCAGAAAGACGCTGCCGACCAGAATTTTGATTACATGTTTAAGCTCCTGATCATCGGGAACAGCAGTGTGGGGAAGACCTCATTCCTGTTCCGCTACGCTGATGACTCCTTCACCTCCGCCTTTGTCAGCACCGTGGGGATAGACTTTAAGGTGAAGACAGTGTATAGGAATGAGAAGAGGGTAAAGCTGCAAATCTGGGTAAGAAATCCCAAATTATTCTCTGACAAGTGAATGGGCCGCAGCCTCCACCAATAACCTTATATGACTGCAAGCCAACATTGTGTATCTAATTGTAGGGACCGCAGATGTATCGTGTATTAAGGGTGTGTTCTGGCCTGTCACTGAGCGGCTAAACGCTAACTCCTCCTTTACACAATATTTTACAAATTACATATCGACTTAATGTTCATAAAACATTGACTCACTGTGTACAAACATCACATTACTTATCCTGTACTGATCCTGTATTATACTCCAGAGCTGCACTCACTATTCTGCTGGTGGAGTCACTGTGTACATACATTACATTACTGATCCTGAGTTACCTCCTGTATTATACTCACAGAGCTGCACTCACTATTCTGCCGATGCAGTCACGGTGTACATACATTACATTACTAATCCTGAGTTACATCCTGTATTATACTCCAGAGCTGCACTCACTATTCTGCTGGTGCAGTCACTATGTACATACATTACATTACTAATCCTGAGTTACATCCTGTATTATACTCCAGAGCTGCACTCACTATTCTGCTGGTGCAGTCACTGTGTACATACATTACATTACTGATCCTGAGTTACATCCTGTATTATACCCCAGAGCTGCACTCACTATTCTGCTGGTGCAGTCACTGTGTACATACATTACATTACTGATCCTGTACTGATCCTGAGTTACATCCTGTATTATACTCCAGAGCTGCACTCACTATTCTGCTGGTGGAGTCACTGTGTACATACATTACATTACTAATCCTGAGTTACATCCTGTATTATACTCCAGAGCTGCACTCACTATTCTGCTGGTGGAGTCACTGTGTACATACATTACATTACTGATCCGGAGTTACATCCTGTATTATACCCCAGAGCTGCACTCACTATTCTGCTGGTGCAGTCACTGTGTACATAGATTACATTACTGATCCCGAACTGACCCTGAGTTACATCCTGTATTATACTCCAGAGCTGCACTCACTATTCTGCTGGTGGAGTCACTGTGTACATACATTACATTACTGATCCTGAGTTACATCCTGTATTATACCCCAGAGCTGCACTCACTATTCTGCTGGTGCAGTCACTGTGTACATACATTACATTACTGATCCTGTACTGATCCTGAGTTACTTCCTGTATTATACTCCAGAGCTGCACTCACTATTCTGCTGGTGCAGTCACTGTGTACATACATTACATTACTGATCCTGTACTGATCCTGAGTTACATCCTGTATTATACTCCAGAGCTGCACTCACTATTCTGCTAGTGCAGTCACTGTGTACATACATTACATTACTGATCCTGAGTTACGTCCTGTATTATACTCCAGAGCTGCACTCACTATTCTGCTGGTGCAGTCACTGTGTACATGCATTACATTACTGATCCTGAGTTATATCCTGTATTATACTCCAGAGCTGCACTCACTATTCTGCTGGTGCAGTCACTGTGTACATACATTACATTACTGATCCTGAGTTACATCCTGTATTATACTCCAGAGCTGCACTCACTATTCTGCTGGTTCAGTCACTGTGTACATACATTACGTTACTGATCCTGTACTGATTCTGAGTCACATCCTGTATTATACTCCAGAGCTGCACTCACTATTCTGCTGGTGCAGTCACTGTGTACATACATTACATTACTGATCCTGAGTTACAACGTGTATTATACTCCAGAGCTGCACTCACTATTCTGCCGATGCAGTCACTGTGTACATACATTACATTACTGATCCTGAGTTACATCCTGTATTATTCTCCAGAGCTGCACTCACTGTTCTGCTGGTGCAGTCACTGTGTACATACATTACATTACTGATCCTGTACTGATCCTGAGTTACATCCTGTATTATACTCCAGAGCTGCACTCACTATTCTGCTGGTGCTGTCACTGTGTACATACATTACATTACTGATCCTGTACTGATCCTGAGTTACATCCTGTATTATACTCCAGAGCTGCACTCACTATTCTGCTGGTGCAGTCACTGTGTACATGCATTACATTACTGATCCTGAGTTATATCCTGTATTATACTCCAGAGCTGCACTCACTATTCTGCTGGTGCAGTCACTGTGTACATACATTACATTACTGATCCTGAGTTACATCCTGTATTATACTCCAGAGCTGCACTCACTATTCTGCTGGTTCAGTCACTGTGTACATACATTACGTTACTGATCCTGTACTGATTCTGAGTCACATCCTGTATTATACTCCAGAGCTGCACTCACTATTCTGCTGGTGCAGTCACTGTGTACATACATTACATTACTGATCCTGAGTTACAACGTGTATTATACTCCAGAGCTGCACTCACTATTCTGCCGATGCAGTCACTGTGTACATACATTACATTACTGATCCTGAGTTACATCCTGTATTATTCTCCAGAGCTGCACTCACTGTTCTGCTGGTGCAGTCACTGTGTACATACATTACATTACTGATCCTGTACTGATCCTGAGTTACATCCTGTATTATACTCCAGAGCTGCACTCACTATTCTGCTGGTGCTGTCACTGTGTACATACATTACATTACTGATCCTGAGTTACAACCTGTATTATACTCCAGAGCTGCACTCACTATTCTGCTGGTGGAGTCACTGTGTACATACATTACTGATCCTGAAATACATCCTGTATTATACTCCAGAGCTGCACTCACTATTCTGCTGGTGAAGTCATTGTGTACATACATTGCATTACTAATCCTGAACTGATCCTGAGTTACATCCTGTATTATACTCCAGAGCTGCACTCACTATTCTGCTGGTGAAGTCATTGTGTACATACATTGCATTACTAATCCTGAACTGATCCTGAGTTACATCCTGTATTATACTCCAGAGCTGCACTCACTATTCTGCTGGTGCAATCACTGTGTACATACATTACATTACTGATCCTGTACTAATCATGAGTTACATCCTGTATTATACTCAAGAGCTGCACTCACTATTCTGCTGGTGCAGTCACTGTGTACATACATTGCATTACTGATCCTGAGTTACATCCTGTATTATACTCCAGAGCTGCACTCACTATTCTGCTGGTGCTGTCACTGTGTACATACATTACATTACTGATCCTGAGTTACATCCTGTATTATACTCCAGAGCTGCACTCACTATTCTGCTGGTAGAGTCACTGCATGCATTCATTACATTACTGATCTTGTACTGATCCTGAGTTGCATCCTGTATTATACTCCAGAGCTGCACTCACTATTCTGCTGGTGCAGTCACTGTGTACATACATTACGTTACTGATCCTGAGTTACATCTTGTATTATACTCCAGAGCAGCACTCACTATTCTGCTGGTAGAGTCACTGTGTACATACATTACATTACTGATCCTGAGTTACATCCTGTATTATACTTCCGAGCTGCAGTGCAGAATAGTGAGTGCAGCTCTGGAGTATAATACAGGTTGTAACTCAGGATCAGTAATGTAATGTATGTACACAGTGACTGCACCAGCAGAATAGTGAGTGCAGCTCTGGAGTATAATGCAGGATGTAACTCAGGATCAGTAATGTAATGTATGTACACAGTGACTGCACCAGCAGAATATTGAGTGCAGCTCTGCAGTATAATACAGGATATAACTCAGGATCAGTACAGGATCAGTAATGTAATGTATGTACAAAGTGACTGCACCAGCAGAATAGTGAGTGCAGCTCTGGAGTATAATACAGGATGTAGCTCAGGATCAGTAATGTAATGTATGTACACAGTGACTGCACCAGCAGAATAGTGAGTGCAGCTCTGGAGTATAATACAGGATGTAACTCAGGATCAGTAATGTAATGTATGTACACAGTGACTGCACCAGCAGCATACTGGGTGCAGCTCTGATCAGCTGCTAGTCAGTGTGCTGATTACGGGTGTGGTGGCTGCAGATCCTGCTGTGAGCTCCTGATCTCTGAGAAACCAACACCTCTCCACCTGGGGACCTGCTCTCTCTCTTTCCCAGGGAGGGAGCGGGTTTCTGGGATGAGTGATGGAGCCAAGTCCCAGGCTTCTGCTTCCCGAACCAGGCCGGCGGGGGGCAGAAGAAACCAGCAACCGGCCTGCACATCAGAGGACTTGGGGGTGAGACGCTGCACCAGGAGTCGCAGCAATGTGGCTCCTACTCCCCCCGGGATTGTGGAGACCCCCAGAAGCCGCAAGGCTTCCAGCATGGAGGAAAAGCCTGACAGCGGCGTGCAAGATGGCGCTCCTTCCGGAGGAAAGCTGAGTGCTCACGGAGGTGAGGCCGACCTCCCTGAGGGGGAATGGGCGCTGCAGGGACCCCGGGTGTCTGTGTCCACCTATGCCTCCCGGGTCATGATCCACCTCCGTGAGTATGAAGATGCCAGTAAGCTCATCAGGAGGCTCCGGGAGGAGCTGCGCTGCACAAGCGCCAAAGCTGCGGGGGCCTCCAAACCAAGGAAGGCAAAACTCCAAGCCGAGGTAAAAAGACTGAGCAGTGAAATTCAACGCCTGGAACTTAGGAAAGCCACCATCAGGGAGCAGAGTGGTCCTTTCAAAGAAAAACTTATAAATGAAGACCGCTTTAGAGAAATGGCTGATACCAGAGAGCAAAGGCAGATAGGGCTGCAGCCTGAGAGCCAGGTGGATGATGAGTGATGATGACCAGCAGCAAGCCCCACCTGGCAGCCTGCAAAGTCACCCGCAGGCCACGTGCAGCGAGCTCCCTGCAGGACAGGCGACAGTGACATCCGGTCGCAGTTCTGCCGGCTCTGGGGAGGACAGTGACAGCAGCGGCCAAGGAGGGGCGCTAATGGCGGAGATAAAGCTCCTGGAGTCCCCAGTGTGCCTCCAAAACTTCCATCTTGGTGACGATCTACCAGAAGAGGCACCTGGGGGCCACAAAAAGGCAAAGAAGACCACGCCAAAGCTGCAGGAAGCGGTAAGCTATGTCTATGCCCCCCTCCCTGTACCCCCTGAGTCGGCGGCAGGCTCAGCTCGCTGTATAAGCCCCGTTGCCCAGCCCAGCCCGGGTTCTGCTGTGGATCCGGTGCAAAGGCGCGGGGAGATTACAGAGTGCGGTAGTGAGGCGCAGAGCTCCGTCTCTGCTTGTAGTAGTGGGGACATAGCAGGAGGTGCATCAGCCGAGAGGCTGGACAGTGAGGGCGGCCCGGCGGCGGGCGTTCCATCAGGCCACGATGCTGTGGTGCGCTCCTCAGTGGGAGGGGGGAGCAGCCCGGTGTCGGAGGCAGCTCCGGTAGCCTCGGCGCCTCTGAATGCTGTTGCCGCTGATCACTTAGTTGAGAAGCGGCGGCAGTGTGAGGGGGCAGTTGGGGCTGAGCGTTCCAGTCCTCCCACGAAAGTGCTATTTTGTGTTGGCGTCGCTGGTCCGGAAGATCCTGATGCTAAAGATCAGCGGCGCCTAACTGCAGCTAGAGATCAGCGGCACATTATACCAAATGCCAAACAGCGGAAATTACCGACCGATGATGTGGAGGGCACACATAAGACCGGGGGTGAGGTCGCCTCCAGCTCTATGGAGGTGACTGAGCCCCTTGTGCCTGATGCGGAGGTCAAAAGGTCATCCACCATTGTTACTGGTCCAGCAGGAATGAATGTGGTGGTGGAGGTGAATGAGGATAATTCATTGTCTAGTGGTGTGGTTGCTGGTTTGGTGGAGGGTGAGATGGAGGTGGGTAATGGTGATACTGTCGGGGCTGATGTGGTCACTGGTCCGGTTGCCCCCCCGGGGGTGGCAACACCTGTCCAGAGTTATGCCAGTGTCACCTCCGGGGCAAATAGGGCATCCTCCTCGTCTCCAGGCTTTGGGGACGGCATGTTGCAACGGCGCCTTCTGGAGGCTCTAAAGAAGGGGGAGAGATCACTAATGGTAGAGGGTCGAGAGGTTGATCTATCCTTCTGGATAGAGAGGCATGGCCTCGGGGCCTTCCGAGAGCAAAAAGGGGGAGATACAGTGTGGTCCCTCCCAACAGCCGGGCCAGGCAGTGTGCGTAGGAATGTGGTCCGTCTTCGGTGGAGGGGCAGTGATGCATGTCCTCCAAGGTCTAAAGTTGTGGAGCTCCTGCTGAGGATGGGCTTCAAGGCGATTGACATCTACGCCTTGATACATCCCTATTCCACGCCTGAGTTTGATGTCAGCTTTGTTCGACCGGAGGGGCTTGAGCTCTTCTGGGCGAATTATGAGTTGGCAAAAAATGAGCCCGGCTGGCGAGACTTTGCCGTTCAGGCAGTGTCTCGCCAAAACCAGATCAAGAAAGTGACCGTGATGACTCGTAACGAGTCGCTTTCTTGCTATGACATCATGACGTGGCTTGGTCAGTATGGAGAGGTGGTGGAGATGCCAAAGAAAAACCGCGACGAGTTTGGTATCTGGTCAGGGGCCTGGACGTTTATGGTAAAACTTAAGCGTTCAGGTGGTACGGTTGCCCACATTCCATCGTCTGCCTTCCTGGGTAGGGATCGTATCCTGGTCTTCTACCAGGGGCAACCGAAGCTCTGTCACAGGTGCGGCGACCCCACACACTTCAGTGCAAACTGCTCCGTGCAGAAATGCGCGTTGTGTGGGGGTGTCGGCCATCTTGCCGCCTCTTGTGTGGAGATTAGGTGCCACCTGTGTGGTGAGTTAGGCCACCCATTCAGCCGTTGTCCTCGCTCCTTTGCTAATGCAGTCGAGACCCCGGTGGGAGTAAGCCGTGAGGCCGATTCTGCTGGAGAGGGGACTAGCAGGGGTGGGGGAGCTGAGGGGCCAGGGAAGAAAAGCAATAAAAAGACGCCTGCCCAGCTGAGGCGTCTAGACAAGCGCAGACAGGAGAGGGAGCGGGGCGAGCCCCAGACTACCGGGGCAGCCCCTGTCCTGGATGCCAGTGTTGCTGCTGAGGCCCCGAGGGATGATGAGTTGGATGAGGAGGTCAGGAGGATCCACAGGGAGGAAACTGCCTCTGCTTCAGAATCCTCCCATTATGAAAGTATGGATGAGGATAATAAGCAGTGGCTAGAGCACAAGCGTAAGCTCGGCACCAAAAAGAAGAGAAAGAAGGGAGATAAAACATCTTCTCCCGCTCTGACCAAGGTACCTAAGGAAGGTAAAGCCGACTCCCCTCTAGTTGGTCTTTCTAACCGGTTCCAAGCCCTTGATAACATCTCTTCCTCTGAGGAGGAGGCTGAGGTTCCGGCTTCAGCGGAGCTTACAGGGGGCGCCGAGTCTCCTTCTCCTGGGGATGCAAGGTCCTTGGGGGGAGGGACTGGCCCAGAGTCCGGAGACGAGGACGAAAAAAGAAGGAAAAATGTGGGAATGGACACCTCTGTGTCATTAAAGAGGGGGAAGGATTCCTCCTCTGAGGCAGAGGATAAGGGGAGTGGGAAGAAGAAAGCCATCTAACTCAATCACCAATGATGGCGGTACCCACTCCGTTGACGCTGGCGTCCATTAATGTCGCCAGCATTAAGTCAAACATGGCTAGATTTGCGGCCTTTGATTTTCTCAGCCGGGTTGAAGCTGACATTTTCTTTTTGCAAGAGACCAGGCTGCCAAATATGGCAGAGGTGTTTATAGCTAAGAGGGAGTGGAGACTCGGGCCCTCCTATTGGTCTCTTGCGGCCGAGCCGTATAGCGGAGTGGCGGTCCTTTTTACCGCACCGGTAGAATGCCGACGGGTATTGAGTTAGAAATGGGGAGGTGCCTGATATTAGATGTCCTCATGAAGGGACAAGAGCTTCGGCTCATTAACATCTATGGTCCCCAATCTAAATGGGACCGGAAGTGTCTCTTTATGAGGATCAAGCCCTACCTTTTTACGAGTCGGCAGGTCGTCTTTGGAGGGGACTTCAACACTGTCACGAGGCCCCGGGATAGAGGAGGTTCCAGAGACAAGCTGACTTATGATAGCGTTGCCCTTAATAGTATAGCTAGTGAGGCCCGCCTGGTGGATGTCCACATCCGGCACACCGCAGGCCACGAGGGGTTCACCTGTCATAGAAGTAACTGTAGGTCCAGGATAGACAGGTTTTATTTAAAGGAGGAAGCCGTCTCTTCAGCAGTATCTGTTGTTGAGGTGGAGTTCTCCGATCACTGTTTGATTTTGTTTTCCCTGAATGTTACAGAGAGCCCCCGGATGGGAAGAGGCTTTTGGAGGCTCAATTCGGCTCTCTTGGAAGAAGCGGAGATAAGACAGTCCTTTGAGGATTTTCTTCAGAGCCAGGTACCCTTACTGGATCTTTGTAGTAGTAAGTCAGAGTGGTGGGAGATGTTTAAGAAAAGGGTGGCGAGATTCTTCCGCCAGCTCTCGAGCCTCAGGAGCCTGGACAGGTACCGCCTGTATCAGGGCCTGAGGAGGAAACTCGAGCATCTTGTGTCAACTGGAGGTAGCCGCGAGGAGATCTCCAGAGTGAAATCTTTGCTAATGAGGTGTCAGTATGATAGACACGCATCTTTGGTTTTTGAGAGGGATTACGGGAAGTACCGCTCGCCCGACCCTTATAGAAACTGCAAGATGTCAGTGAATAGTAAAGTTGTTACAGGACTGGTTGACACTGCGGGGTCCCTGAAAAGATCCAGATCAGGGATCCTGGAGGTCGTCAGATCCTTCTACTCGCACCTCTTGGGGAAGAGGGATCTGGATTGGGATGAGATGTCGGCTTTTCTGGCTGAAGCCGTCCCCGAACCAGGGGTAGACCCCTCTCTTGGCGTTTTGACAGAGATGATCAGGGAAGAGGAAGTTAAGTTGGCGATTGAAGGGCTTGCCCTGAAGAAATCTCCCGGTCCGGATGGCTTAACATCTGAATTCTATAAGACCTTTAAGGACGCCTTGGTTCCCCTCTTGACTGAGGTATTCAATGAGTGTCTTTCCTCGGGCACTCTGCCAAAGTCAATGAGGAGGTCTGCCCTGATCATCTTGTCAAAGGGTAAGGACCCATCTTGCATTGAGAATTGGCGTCCCATAGCGCTTCTCAATGCAGACAGGAAGGTTTTGGCAAAGGTGCTGTTTAATCGGCTGGTGAAATTTGCACCCCAGCTCCTTTCGGGGGCCCAGCATTGCTCTGTTCCGAGCCGCAGTACAATTAGTGCTGTACTCTGTGTCCGAGAGGCGGTGGAGCAGGGTAGGGCTGGCCACTGGAAGGGGTACATGCTGTCATTGGACCAGGCAAAAGCGTTTGATCGGGTTAATCATGAGTACCTCTGGTCTGTCCTTCTGAGGTATGGCCTGCCGGGGGGGTTTGTTGATTGGCTTAAGACCTTGTACTCTGGGGCAGAGAGTTTCCCGCTTGTGAACGGTTGGATTGGCAGCTCTTTTGAGGTTGGGTGTGGTGTTCGCCAGGGTTGTCCCTTGAGCCCGTGTTTGCGATTGACCCACTTCTTAGGAGGGTGGAGCGTGGACCGTTGGCTGGGATCGGGATGGACCGGGCAGCACCGGAAGCCACTCTGAGAGTGGTGGCGTATGCCGATGACGTCACCGTTTTTGTTTCCTCTGATGGGGAGGCAGAATGGCTGATGTCAGAGGTAAATCGCTACTCGGAGGCATCCGGGTCTAAGATCAACCGGGATAAGTGTGAGAGTCTCTGGCTGGGAGGAGGAGATCCTGGTTTTGATCTCCCGGACACCCTTCCAGAACCCAAAGTCTCTGCAAAAGTTCTTGGCATCGAATTTGGCCAGGGGGATTACCCCAAACAAAATTGGGACAGCAGGCTAGAGATCGCCACTCAGAATGTGAACCAATGGAAGGGTTGGTCTTTGACCCTAAGGGAAAGGGTAAACCTGATCAAAACTTACCTGCTCCCTTTGCTGATCTATCTGGGCAGTGTGTGCATCTTGCCAGAGCCTCTCTGGACTCGGGTCTACAGTTTGTTCTTTCAACTGTTATGGGGGAATAGACTGAACCTGGTCAAGAGGGAGGTTACTTACCGTACGAGGAGACTAGGAGGGTTGGGTATGGTCAACCCTGTGGTATTCCTTGTGAATACCTTCATTAAGATCAATATTGCAAACCTCTGGAAAGAGAGGACTCCTCCGTGGGTATTCTCCTGTAAGGGATGGTTTCAGCCTTTCTTCCAGGAATGGGAGACAGGAGGGCAAGTGAAGGATCTCCGCACACCGCATGGACATCTCCCGGCTTACGCTACCGTGGTTCTGAAGGTAATTCGCCGGTGGGGTCTGGGAATGTGGGAGGTCAGGACTCTGCCAAGGAACCTTCTTGACAAAAGGGTTCTGTTGACCCATTTTCAGAGGCCTCTGGCGCTCAGGGATTGCCCAAGTCGGGATCTTGGGGTGGGTCTGCATCTTTTGAATTCTATCAGGATCCCTTCGAAGGTTTGGGACTTGGCTTGGCACTGCTTCCATGGGAAACTGTGTGTGAGGGACAATCTGAAGTGTAGGAGCTCTGAGGACAGGAACTGTCCTCGGGAGCATTGTGGTACCATGCTTGACAGCATGGACCACTTCCTGCTTCGTTGTCCCTTTAACACAGAGGTGTACAACAGGGTGGGCGCCTCCATTGGCTGGCCGGTCTCTCTTATGCGGAATGGGCCTATGGAGCATTCGGGGACCTGGGTGGTCGGGACCGCTGCACCTTATTTCTAGTTAGCGCAGTGGTTAGGTATCACACGTGGAACGCACGGTGCTTAGTATCGACGCAGCGGAAAATCCTCCCAGTGGACGATGTGTTTAGGACCATACTCGGTGACCTGGTGAAGGTGCGTTCTCTGGAGTATGAGAGACTGGGTACACGGAGGGCCGCTCTCCTCTTGAGGGGCTTTTCTTTTAGTGTGCCCTAGTCTGGTCATCTCCTCTCCTGGTGGTGGGCTGCTGCTGACACCATAGATTTTTGTTTTATTGATCAGTAGACAGTGATGTAGGGCTGGAGGCGCCGAACTTGGGCTTTGTCAGTTGTGGTTATTGTATTGTTTGTTTCTGTATATATTGTATATTTGGGTTTGGGTGTAGGTGTTAGGTTGGGTGGAGGGAAAAGGGGGGAGGTGGGTTCATCTTGTGGGACACTGGTTATTTCGGTGAATAACTGGCACTGCCTGATCTGTCCTATGGACGTCAGACTGCGGCATGAGGCGCGGGACTGGTGGGCTTGAGTGTGGGGGGGTTTGTTTTGTCTTGTATATATTTGTATAGTTAGTATTTATTTTATTTTATTTATTTAAAAAAAAAAAAAAAAAAGAATGTATATATTAGTTTGTATATAATTTGTCGGTTATTGTTTATTATATTGTTATTATTTGTTTGGTAACCGGACCAGATGTCATGGTGTAGGTAGTTATTATTGTGTATATATGTATAATATGTGTGTGAGGAGAGAGGGAGCGGCTGGACCAGTTCATTACATTGTTTATTTTCTGGTTATTAATTTTGTTATGTTTCTGTTATTATTATTGTTATGTTTTTCATTTTTATAATAAAAGATCTACAGGATGTAACTCAGGATCAGTAATGTAATGTATGTACACAGTGACTGCACCAGCAGAATAATGAGTGCAGCTCTGGAGTATAATACAGGATGTAACTCAGGATCAGTAATGTAATGTATGTACACAGTGACTGCACCAGCAGAATAGTGAGTGCAGCTCTGGAGTATAATACAGGATGTAACTCAGGATCAGTAATGTAATGTATGTACACAGTGACTGCACCAGCAGAATAGTGAGTGCAGCTCTGGAGTATAATACAGGATGTAACTCAGGATCAGTAATGTAATGTATGTACACAGTGACTGCACCAGCAGAATAGTGAGTGCAGCTCTGGAGTATAATACAGGATGTAACTCAGGATCAGTAATGTAATGTATGTACACAGTGACTGCACCAGCAGAATAGTGAGTGCAGCTCTGGAGTATAATACAGGATATAACTCAGGATCAGTACAGGATTAGTAATGCAACATATGTACACAATGACTCCACCAGCAGAATAGTGAGTGCAGCTCGGGAGTATAATACAGGATGTAACTCAGGATCAGTACAGGATCAGTAATGTAATTATATACACAGTGACTGCACCAGCAGAATAGTGAGTGCAGCTCTGGAGTATAATACAGGATGTAACTCAGGATCAGTAATGTAATGTATGTACACAGTGACTGCACCAGCAGAATAGTGAGTGCAGCTCTGGAGTATAATACAGGATATAACTCAGGATCAGTACAGGATCAGTAATGTAATGTATGTACACAGTGACTGCACCAGCAGAATAGTGAGTGCAGCTCTGGAGTATAATGCAGGATGTAACTCAGGATCAGTTCAGGATTAGTAATGCAATGTATGTACACAGTGACTGCACCAGCAGAATAGTGAGTACAGCTCTGGAGTATAATACAGGATGTAACTCAGGATCAGTAATGTATGTACACAGTGACTGCACCAGCAGAATAGTGAGTGCAGCTCTGGAGTATAATACAGGATGTAACTCAGGATCAGTAATGTAATGTATGTACACAGTGACTGCACCAGCAGAATAGTGAGTACAGCTCTGGAGTATAATACAGGATGTAACTCAGGATCAGTAATGTATGTACACAGTGACTGCACCAGCAGAATAGTGAGTGCAGCTCTGGAGTATAATACAGGATGTAACTCAGGATCAGTAATGTAATGTATGTACACAGTGACTGCACCAGCAGAATAGTGAGTGTAGCTCTGGAGTATAATACAGGATGTAACTCAGGATCAGTAATGTAATGTATGTACACAGTGACTGCACCAGCAGAATAGTGAGTGCAGCTCTGGAGTATAATACAGGATGTAACTCAGGATCAGTTCAGGATTAGTAATGCAATGTATGTACACAATGACTTCACCACTACACTGGAGCTAGATGTGATTACGGCAGCGCCTTCTCCTGGTCATACTCTTATCCTGCGCATACTGTGCTGATAGTCTTTGTGTTATGGATACAGGACACAGCCGGACAGGAGAGATACCGCACTATCACCACCGCATACTACAGAGGAGCCATGGGATTCCTGCTCATGTATGACATCTCAAACATGGACTCATTCAATGCCGTGCAGGACTGGTGAGCAAATAACCCCAATACTGAAGGGATTGATGGGAGGACACATTTTTCAAACCTACCCTGTATTGTACTCCAGAGCTGTATTCACAATTCAGCTGATTGTAATTGGAAATCTTCAGCAACCTTGAGTTGAGTTTGTATAATACTGTGGAAACTGTTTCTGAACTTAATACAAACACTAGAACTAGAAAGATTTGAGCGCAGCTGAAGTGTGAATGCTGCTCTGGAGCATAATAAAGTGTCTAATACAAGATAAGTAAAGTAGTATATCTACATTGACCATGAAAAGCAACTAAAAGATCAGTAGGAGATCTCTGGTGGGCCTTTTATAATACTGGTGCCCGGGAGTAGGGCCTGAGTGCCACTGCTATGGCAGCTTCGCTACAAATAGGGTTCAGGTTTCCATCCAAGGATGAACGTTAAGTGCTTGTGGGTGAACTCGCTCTTTAAGAAGTCAGAATAATGACTATGCCTGTAGGAGTGAGCGGAGAGCGAAGTGCTGGCTCCACCGTGAGAGTCAACAGCCTGAGGAGGAGGAGGACAGAGTCACGGGGATATCACAATTACCTGGGGTGTTGAGAGAATATCATTGTGGACACAGTGAGAGTCGGGAACATCAGCTACCAATCATGGCTCTAGATTTGCCACCGCTCGAGGCAGGGACAAGTGGATGGACAGTGTCCCTTAATGGGGCGTCTCATGCCTGACATGTCTCCTAGACCCAAACCTATCAGCAGAATCAGGCTGTGTGCCCACTATGCGTTTTTCAAGCGTATTTTGCTGCGGAATTTCTGCAACGTAAACGCTTGCAAAACGTTTGGCAATCCGTGCCCCATGATCCCCAATGAAAACCTGCATGTTCTGTGTCCATGCTGCGGAATTTTCCGCAGCGGATTTTCCTTGCGGAAAAATCCGCAGCATGTCCACTATTTGTGCGTTTCTGCATGCGGATTTGAGGTCACAATGCATTTGAAAAATGCGAGTCAAATCCGCATGTAAAAACGCTGCAAAAATGCGTGTAAAATCCGCACTCGTTTTTACTGCCAAGAACATGCAGAAACCTTACAGAAATTTTCTGCTTCAATTCTGCATCGTGGGCACATAGCCTAAGGGTCCTCTGTTCCCTTTTTTTCAACCCGAAAGGAGAAGATCCTTAAAGGGGTATTCCCATCTCAAAGATGCAGTAGGTATAATAATAACATTATTAGCAAATTCCTCCAATTAGAAATGTTGTATAGTTCTTCTGATTCGCTATGTCGCCTTCCTCATGTAGGGCATTCCAGTAGCTTAGGTTTCCATAGTTACGACCACTCATAGTGACAGTTAGACAGCTCTTTGTGGTCGTAACCATGGATACCTAAGCTACTGCAATGCCCTGCACATGAGGAAAGTGACATAGCGAATCAGAAGAACTATACTACATTTCTAATTGGAGGTATTTGCTAATATTATTATTATTATTAAACCTACTACATATTGGGATAGGATCTTGTAGATGGGAATACCCCTTTAACTGTAAAGGACTATTCCCAGGAATTAAAATGATTGCACTTATGGTTTTAATGTCTGTGCTCTCACATCTGGAAACTTTAAGTAATGGTAGACTGGGGTTCCCATGTTTTTTGGTACAAATAGGAGATGGGAGAGCCGGAAGCCCATGTGCATCATTAAAAAATATGTAAGCAATTGGGATTAGGCTTCTATCACTTGTGTGTTCAAAGAGAACGTGTCATCAGGTTTTCCCCCAATAAACTAAATCCACCACCTTTAAGTGGTCTTGAACAGCTCCCCAGCAACCTGTACATAAGTGCCCAGATCCCCGAACATCTAATAAAAACTGCTCCAGTGTGTATGCAGTCCGATGGGTGTCGCTGGTCTGTGCTCGGCGCCTCCTCTGTCCCCGGCCCTCCAGCTTTGATCGACGTGGCTGACGCCTCCTACATCTCTCATGGTGAATGCCCTGAAATTAAACTTCAGCTTTTCTCCCCTTTAACCCTACAGGGCAACCCAAATCAAGACGTACTCGTGGGACAACGCCCAGGTCCTACTGGTGGGAAACAAGTGCGACCTGGAAGATGACCGGGTCATCCCTGCCGAGGACGGACGCAGACTGGCTGAAGAACTAGGTGAGGCTGATTCGGCTGAATTCCTTCACAACCGGGCGATTTTCCCTTTATGCGCTTTCATTTTTTCCTTTCCTCGTTTCCGGAGCCATGACTTTTTTTTCATTTTTCCATCCACATAGATATGAGGGCTTGCTTTTTGTGCCCCGAGTTGATGTTTTTATTGATATCACTTTGGCACTTTGGGGTAGTTGTGATGCTTTTATTGCCTGTTATTCCATTTTTTTGTGTTGTTGCAGCGGCTGAAAAAAAATGCAATTCTGGTGTTTTTGATGTTTTTTTTTTCTCATTACTCCGTTTACCGATCTTATTAATTTATTTTATACTTTGATAGAGCAGACTTTTATATGTGTATTTTAGTGGGGACAACAGGAGAGATTTAAACTTTTGTATTTTGTTGATTTTCGTATTTTTTTTAAAACATTTTCTTTACGTTTTACTGTATATTTCTTAGACCCCTTAGGGGACTTGAAGCTGCGATCGTCTGATCACTTGTGCTATACCTAGCAGGGATTCAGCACTGCTATGTATAGCGAAAATCATGAGGTCCTACACATTGGCTTTCACGGGAGGATCGTAATGACAGGCACAGGGGTCCTCAGCGGACCCCCGGCTGTCATGGCAACTCATCGGTGCCCCGCGATCACGGCACGGGTGCTCCCTTGCCGGTGTGTGTTAAATGCCACTATCAGAGATCGACAGTGGCATGTAACAGGTTAACAGCCATGCATGGGTGGAGCTGTTAGAGGCAGATGATGGCTGAATATCACAGCCATCATCTGCCGAGAAAGATGCGGGTTCGGCCAACATCAAAGTCAGGGAGCCGGCATACGATGTACCAGTACGTTATATGTTGGAAAGAGGTTAAAGGGTGTGCTAATCCTCTGTTTTCAGGAGCAAAACCGCTCCTCTGCTTTCCGACTTCCTGCTTACTTGGGGGCACTGTGCACCGCCGGCCTGAACTATGTGCTTTCTCATGCTGCCAGCTGAGCAGCTTTGTCTCTGCAGAATCGGAAAAGTGCAGGGAAACCAAGGCTGGTCCGATGTAGTGATCCAGCCGGCTTCTGAGCGGCTCTCTCAAGCTATATAGCAAAGCGCTTACAAGCAAGCGCTCCTTCCCTTGGAAACCGGCCACCTCTGATACCCTGGCCGGTAACTTAGGCAAGGAGATTTAAATTTTAAAATCAAAAATATCTTCATTTTTGAGTAGAAATAGAATTTTTAATTACGTTCTATGTTTGTACAAACCCTGCAGTTTTAACCTTAAATGAAAATCAGCGGTAGTAGTGATGTCATGACTACAGCACATATCACCGCTGTAGCCAATCACTGATCTGGGCAGCTCTGCTGGTGTAAACAGCTCGAGCCACTGAGCTCAATGATTAGCGGCAGTGGTGATATGCTCTGTAGTCATGTTGTCACTGCTGCTGCCAATACATAGTGACCGGAGTAGTGTTGGAGTGCCAGCGCTGGACTGGGGGAGGGTGATTACTGTCTGTGTTTGTTACTTTACAAGTATGCAGTTTGGGCTGCACTTTTTTTTTAAAAGTGGAAAACGCCTTTAAAAGGGTTCTCCAGTACTGTTATGTTAATAGCCTATCATAAGGAAAGGTCATCAATACCAGATCGTGGGGGTGCGACACCTGATACCCCCCCACCGATCAGCTGTTCCCGGTCTTGGGGTACTGAAGATTCTCTCTTTTCGAATGAATAGGAGTAGATCTGCAGTACCCTGCTATGGCCTCTATATAGTTGGCTGAACTGTACTAATCTGCTCTACAACTGATCACATCCAGCCAGAACCGAGACGTGAGACTGATCATATCCGGGTGGGATCAGTACTCAGGACAGATCGCTCCCGGCCGGCATCGGGACGGATCGCTCCCGGCCGGCATCGGGACGGATCGCTCCCGGCCGGCATCGGGACGGATCGCTCCCGGCCGGCATCGGGACGGATCGCTCCCGGCCGGCATCGGGACGGATCGCTCCCGGCCGGCATCGGGACGGATCGCTCCCGGCCGGCATCGGGACGGATCGCTCCCGGCCGGCATCGGGACGGATCGCTCCCGGCCGGCATCGGGACGGATCGCTCCCGGCCGGCATCGGGACGGATCGCTCCCGGCCGGCATCGGGACGGATCGCTCCCGGCCAGCTTTGGCCCTCGGGACGGATCACATCCAGCCAGCCACAGGACTCGGGGGTGATCACGTCCGGCCGGCATCAGTACTCGGGGGGTGATCACGTCCGGCCGGCATCGGGATTGACCACATCCAGTTGGCATAAAGTGTTGAAAAACACAGAACTGATATTGATGACCCATCCTAAGGATAGGTCATCAATATAAAAGTACTGGACAACCCGTTTAATGGTTAAAATTGCAGTGTTCATATAAACAAGAATGTTTGCAATTTTCTTTTTATTAAAAATCTTCTCTCTTCTCAATAACAGAGCAATTTTTAATTCTTTAGTTTACAGCCCCTTGTTTAAGTTTCCAGCCACCTCTTCTTTTTGGCAAAACTTTATTGAAATTCCCTTTAAATGGATTCATTGAAAACAAATGTGCTTTTTTAGCATAATGTAATAAAAAAAAAAAAAAAAAAAAAAAATGAAAAAAAATCTGCATTTCCTAATACTGTGCTGCTCCTGGTGTCTATATTGCTGAGTAAAAAAAAAATCACGGCCAAAGCCAAAGCCGGCCCAAGGTCTCCACTGACACGTGTTTCTCCTTCCTTCTCTCTTAAGGATTTGAGTTTTTTGAAGCAAGTGCGAAAGAGAACATCAACGTGAAGCAAGTTTTCGAGCGTTTAGTGGATGTCATCTGTGAGAAGATGAACGAAAGCCTGGAGAATGGACCAGTACCTTCAAGTGGAGCCGCGCAGCTCAATGATGCTGCCCCCAAGGAGCAGAATAGTTGCTCTTGTTAATTTGGTCACTGAAAATTACGCAAAAAATCCCAATTAGGTCGGAGAGATGTCTCTTGTTATATGCAAAGCTAGGCGAGATGCAAAATGTAACTGCCCTTATGGTGCGGAAACCTCCTGGCTGTATGAGGTCCACAGGGAAGGGGGCGACTGCCGCCATCACACTCCCGGCTGAGCGACGACTCCTCCAGCGAGAGACATTGTTACGTAGAATCCCCAAGCTAATCCATTGTTACAGAAATGAATCTGGCGTCCCACAAATATTGGGAGCCAAGTTCATGATCTATGTGGCCATCATGCACCTCCCTATGGTATGTTAGCATCTCCGCAGGGGCTTCCAGGAGCCCAGCTTTGTGTTTCCTTGCCATTAAGTGCCAAAGATTAATCCAATCTGCCCCCTAAGATGAATAATTCCACGTTACGAGGGATCTGCAAAGTTTTGCTCTGCATGTTTTATTTTTAATGCTCCGCATGAACCTTCTGGAGGGGGACATAGAAATGTTACTGTGTATGGGCCGGACCCTCCGTGATGGACTGAGGGTGGGATTACTCCGCCGTCGTTGAAGTGCAGATTCGTACATATATATATATTTGGGTGTCACAAATGAAGCTGTTAACACCTCAGATGTTCCCTCTCTTGTGGGTGTACAATCATTATACCACATGTTTACATTTGTAATAAAAGGAATTCTCCTTTTATTTTATCTATGAACTATGACTGTATACAAGAGTGTGACCTGTGTATAAGGAGGAGGAGAGGTCTGTGTATAAGGAGGAGGAGAGGTCTGTGTGTCCTGATGTCTGTGTATTAGGAGGAGGAGAGGTCTGTGTGTCCCGATGTCTGTGTATTAGGAGAAGGAGGAGAGGTCTGTGTGTCCTGATGTCTGTGTATTAGGAGAAGGAGGAGAGGTCTGTGTGTCCTGATGTCTGTGTATTAGGAGAAGGAGGAGAGGTCTGTGTGTTCTGATGTCTGTGTATTAGGAGGAGGAGGAGAGGTCTGTGTGTCCTGATGTCTGTGTATTAAGAGGAGGAGAGGTCTGTGTGTCCTGATTTCTGTGTATTAGGAGGAGGAGAGGTCTGTGTGTCCTGATGTCTGTGTATGAGGAGGAGGAGAGGTCTGTGTGTCCTGATGTCTGTGTGTCCTGATGTCTGTGTATTAGGAGGAGGAGAGGTCTGTGTGTCCTGATGTCTGTGTATTAGGAGGAGGAGGAGGAGAGGTCTGTGTGTCCTGATGTCTGTGTATTAGGAGGAGGAGAGGTCTGTGTGTCCTGATGTCTGTGTATTAGGAGAAGGAGGAGAGGTCTGTGTGTCCTGATGTCTGTGTATTAGGAGAAGGAGGAGAGGTCTGTGTGTCCTGATGTCTGTGTATTAGGAGGAGGAGGAGAGGTCTGTGTGTCCTGATGTCTGTGTATTAGGAGGAGGAGGAGAGGTCTGTGTGTCCTGATGTCTGTGTATTAGGAGGAGGAGGAGAGGTCTGTGTGTCCTGATGTCTGTGTATTAGGAGGAGGAGGAGAGGTCTGTGTGTCCTGATGTCTGTGTATAAGGAGGAGAGGTCTGTGTGTCCTGATGTCTGTGTATAAGAAGGAGGAGAGGTCTGTGTATTAAGAGGAGGAGAGGTCTGTGTGTCCTGATGTCTGTGTATAAGAAGGAGGAGAGGTCTGTGTATTAAGAGGAGGAGAGGTCTGTGTGTCCTGATGTCTGTGTATTAGGAGGAGGAGAGGTCTGTATGTTGTGATGTCTGTGTATTAGGAGGAGGAGGAGAGGTCTGTGTGTACTGATGTCTGTGTATTAGGAGGAGGAGAGGTCTGTGTGTCCTGATGTCTGTGTATTAGGAGGAGGAGAGGTCTGTGTGTCCTGATGTCTGTGTATTAGGAGGAGGAGGAGAGGTCTGTGTCCTGATATGTGTATTAGGAGGAGGAGAGGTCTGTGTGTCCTGATGTCTGTGTATTAAGAGGAGGAGAGGTCTGTGTGTCCTGATGTCTGTGTATAAGGAGAAGGAGAGGTCTGTGTGTCCTGATGTCTGTGTATTAAGAGGAGGAGAGGTCTGTGTGTCCTGATGTCTGTGTATTAGGAGGAGGAGGAGAGGTCTGTGTCCTGATATGTGTATTAGGAGGAGGAGAGGTCTGTGTGTCCTGATGTCTGTGTATTAAGAGGAGGAGAGGTCTGTGTGTCCTGATGTCTGTGTATAAGGAGAAGGAGAGGTCTGTGTGTCCTGATGTCTGTGTATTAGGAGGAGGAGAGGTCTGTGTGTCCTGATGTCTGTGTATTAAGAGGAGGAGAGGTCTGTGTGTCCTGATGTCTGTGTATTAGGAGGAGGAGAGGTCTGTGTGTCCTGATGTCTGTGTATTAGGAGGAGGAGGAGAGGTCTGTGTCCTGATATGTGTATTAGGAGGAGGAGAGGTCTGTGTGTCCTGATGTCTGTGTATTAAGAGGAGGAGAGGTCTGTGTGTCCTGATGTCTGTGTATAAGGAGAAGGAGAGGTCTGTGTGTCCTGATGTCTGTGTATTAGGAGGAGGAGAGGTCTGTGTGTCCTGATGTCTGTGTATTAAGAGGAGGAGAGGTCTGTGTGTCCTGATGTCTGTGTATTGAGAGCAGGAGAGGTCTGTGTCCTGATGTCTGTGTATTAAGAGGAGGAGAGGTCTGTGTGTCCTGATGTCTGTGTATGAGGAGGAGGAGAGGTCTGTGTGTACTGATGTCTGTGTATTAGGAGGAGGAGGACAGGTCTGTGTGTCCTGATGTCTGTGTATTAGGAGGAGGAGGAGAGGTCTGTGTCCTGATATCTGTGTATTAGGAGGAGGAGAGGTCTGTGTCCTGATGTCTGTGTATTAGGAGGAGAGGTCTGTGTGTCCTGATGTCTGTGTATTAAGAGGAGGAGAGGTCTGTGTGTCCTGATGTCTGTGTATGGAGGAGAGGTCTGTGTGTCCTGATGTCTGTGTATAAGGAGAAGGAGAGGTCTGTGTGTCCTGAAGTCTGTGTATTAAGAGGAGGAGAGGTCTGTGTGTCCTGATGTCTGTGTATTAAGAGGAGGAGAGGTCTGTGTGTCCTGATGTCTGTGAATTGAGAGGAGGAGAGGTCTGTGTGTCCTGATGTCTGTGTATAAGGAGGAGGAGAGGTCTGTGTCCTGATGTCTGTGTATTAAGAGGAGGAGAGGTCTGTGTGTCCTGATGTCTGTGTATTAGGAGGAGGAGGAGAGGTCTGTATGTCCTGATGTCTGTGTATTAGGAGGAGGAGGAGAGGTCTGTGTGTCCTGATGTCTGTGTATTAGGAGGAGGAGGAGAGGTCTGTGTGTCCTGATGTCTGTGTATTAGGAGGAGGAGGAGAGGTCTGTGTCCTGATATCTGTTTATTAGGAGGAGGAGAGGTCTGTGTGTCCTGATGTCTGTGTATTAGGATTAGGAGGAGAGGTCTGTGTGTTCTGATGTCTGTGTATTAGGAGAAGGAGCAGAGATCTGTGTATCCTGATGTCTGTGTATTAGAAGGAGGAGAGATCTGTGTGTCCTGATGTCTGTGTATTAGGAGGAGGAGGAAAGGTCTGTGTGCCCTGATGTCTGTGTATGAGGAGGAGAGGTCTGTGTGTCCTGATGTCTGTGTATTAGGAGGAGGAGGAGAGGTCTGTGTGTCCTGATGTCTGTGTATTAGGAGGAGAGGTCTGTGTGTCCTGATGCCTGTGTATTAGGAGGAGGAGGAGGAGAGGTCTGTGTGTCCTGATGTCTGTGTATTAGGAGGAGGAGAGGTCTGTGTGTCCTGATGTCTGTGTATGAGGAGGAGAGGTCTGTGTGTCCTGATGTCTGTGTATGAGGAGGAGAGGTCTGTGTATTAGGAGGAGGAGAAGTCTGTGTGTCCTGATGTCTGTGTATTAGGAGGAGGAGGAGAGGTCTGTGTGTCCTGATGTCTGTGTATTAGGAGGAGGAGAGGTCTGTGTGTCCTGATGTCTGTGTATTAGGAGAAGGAGGAGAGGTCTGTGCGTCCTGATGTCTGTGTATTAGGAAGAGGAGAGGTCTGTGCGTCCTGATCTCTGTGTATTAGGAGAAGGAGGAGAGGTCTGTGTGTCCTGATGTCTGTGTATGAGGAGGAGAGGTCTGTGTGTCCTGATGTCTGTGTATTAGGAGGAGGAGGAGAGGTCTGTGTGTGTCCTGATGTCTGTGTATTAGGAGGAGGAGGAGAGGTCTGTGTGTCCTGATGTCTGTGTATTAGGAGGAGGAGGAGAGGTCTGTGTGTCCTGATGTCTGTGTATTAGGAGAAGGAGGAGAGGTCTGTGTGTCCTGATGTCTGTGTATTAGGAGGAGGAGGAGAGGTCTGTGTGTCCTGATGTCTGTGTATTAGGAGGAGGAGAGGTCTGTGTGTCCTGATGTCTGTGTATTAGGAGGAGGAGAGGTCTGTGTGTCCTGATGTCTGTGTATTAGGAGGAGGAGGAGAGGTCTGTGTGTCCTGATGTCTGTGTATTAGGAGGAGGAGGAGAGGTCTGTGTGTCCTGATGTCTGTGTATTAGGAGGAGGAGAGGTCTGTGTATTAGGAGGAGGAGAAGTCTGTGCGTCCTGATGTCTGTGTATTAGGAGGAGGAGGAGAGGTCTGTGTGTCCTGATGTCTGTGTATTAGGAGGAGGAGAAGTCTGTGTGTCCTGATGTCTGTGTATTAGGAGGAGGAGAGGTCTGTGTGTCCTGATGTCTGTGTATTAGGAGGAGGAGAGGTCTGTGTGTCCTGATGTCTGTGTATTAGGAGGAGGAGGAGAGGTCTGTGTGTCCTGATGTCTGTGTATTAGGAGGAGGAGAGGTCTGTGTGTCCTGATGTCTGTGTATGAGGAGGAGAGGTCTGTGTATTAGGAGGAGGAGAAGTCTGTGCGTCCTGATGTCTGTGTATTAGGAGGAGGAGGAGAGGTCTGTGTGTCCTGATGTCTGTGTATTAGGAGAAGGAGGAGAGGTCTGATGCCTCCATTTTAGTAGGACATTAACTTGTTGGCAGATCCTATAAGCATCGTAAAAAGTACCAACCAATGAGAACTTTCAATTGTTATCTTTCACCCCGTAAAGAACATCATTACTATTAGTAACTTTAAGCAGACCTGTCAGATTTTGCAATATGAATTTTTTGATCAGGATTATACAGTCACAGATTATAGAAGTTAGTATACCAGCCACATTAGGACAAGTAGATTTATTTAATAATATACAGTACAGACCAAAAGTTTGGACACACCTTCTCATTTAAAGATTTTTCTGTATTTTCATGACTATGAAAATTGTACATTCACACTGAAGGCATCAAAACTATGAATTAACACATGTGGAATTATATACTTAACAAAAAAGTGTGAAACGACTGAAAATATGTCTTATATTCTAGGTTCTTCAAAGTAGCCACCTTTTGCTTTGATGACTGCTTTGCACACTCTTGGCATTCTCTTGATGAGCTTCAAGAGGTAGTCACCGGAAATGGTTTTCACTTCACAGGTGTGCCCTGTCAGGTTTAATAAGTGGGATTTCTTGCCTTATAAAAGGGGTTGGGACCATCAGTTGTGTTGTGCAGAAGTTAGGTGGATACACAGCTGATAGTCCTACTGAATAGACTGTTAGAATTTGTATTATGGCAAGAAAAAAGCAGCTAAGTAAAGAAAAACGAGTAGCCATCATTACTTTAAGAAATGAAGGTCAGTCAGTCCGAAAAATTGGGCAAACTTTGAAAGTGTCCCCAAGTGCAGTTGCAAAAACCATCAAGCGCTACAAAGAAACTGGCTCAAATGAGGACCGCCCCAGGAAAGGAAGACCAAGAGTCACCTCTGCTTCTGAGGATAAGTTTATCCGAGTCACCAGCCTCAGAAATCGCAGGTTAACAGCAGCTCAGATTAGAGACCAGGTCAATGCCACACAGAGTTCTAGCAGCAGACACATCTCTACAACAACTGTTAAGAGGAGACTTTGTGCAGCAGGCCTTCATGGTAAAATAGCTGCTAAGAAACCACTGCTAAGGACAGGCAACAAGCAGAAGAGACTTGTTTGGGCTAAAGAACACAAGGAATGGACATTAGACCAGTGGAAATCTGTGCTTTGGTCTTCTGAGTCCAAATTTGAGATCTTTGGTTCCAACAACGTGTCCTTGTGCGACGGAGAAAAGGTGAACGGATGGACTCTACATGCCTGGTTTCCACCGTGAAGCATGGAGGAGGAGGTGTGATGGTATGGGGGTGCTTTGCTGGTGACACTGTTGGTGATTTATTCAAAATTGAAGGCATACTGAACCAGCATGGCTACCACAGCATCTTGCAGCGGCATGCTATTCCATCCGGTTTGCGTTTAGTTGGACCATCATTTATTTTTCAAGAGGACAATGACCCCAAACACACCTCCAGGCTGTGTAAGGGCTATTTGACCAAGAAGGAGAGTGTTGGGGTCTACGCCAGATGACCTGGCCTCCACAGTCACCAGACCTGAACCCAATCGAGATGGCTTGGGGTGAGCTGGACCGCAGAGTGAAGGCAAAAGGGCCAACAAGTGCTAAGCATCTCTGGGAACTCCTTCAAGATTGTTGGAAGACCATTTCCGGTGACTACCTCTTGAAGCTCATCAAGAGAATGCCAAGAGTGTGCAAAGCAGTCATCAAAGCAAAAGGTGGCTACTGTGAAGAACCTAGAATATAAGACATATTTTCAGTTGTTTCACACTTTTTTGTTAAGTATATAATTCCACATGTGTTAATTCATAGTTTTGATGCCTTCAGTGTGAATGTACAATTTTCATAGTCATGAAAATATAGAAAAATCTTTAAATGAGAACGTGTGTCCAAACTTTTGGTCTGTACTGTATGCAGATTGGGATTTTTTTTTTTACATTAGGACAC
Organism: Phyllobates terribilis; assembly: GCF_046119375.1. Classification (NCBI taxonomy): domain Eukaryota; kingdom Metazoa; phylum Chordata; class Amphibia; order Anura; family Dendrobatidae; genus Phyllobates; species Phyllobates terribilis. The sequence goes on from NW_027362771.1 coordinate 583,967,283, forward strand.
TTTTCAAAGTATATTAATACTATATGCAGGGGCCTCAGTGACATCCATAGCGTTACACCACCATGACTGTATGATGCAGCCACGTCACTTTACTTTGTTACTGATGTATTTCCTCATGGCAAATGGAGACCGATAATGCAGGACGGGAGGAGATAATGTCAGTGTATCAGAAGTGATGCACTATTTTATTTTTGACGGTTTTGTCTTAATTTCTGGGAATCTCTTTAATAGGAAGGTGTGAGCCCCGTACTCGTACCTGGGTACAGGAATATTTGCAGAATTCCTGTTACGGATCTGTAAATTGCTGTTTACAGATCGGCCTCGTTTCATTACATTAAATATTTACCTTACAGAACACACAGCTCGAATTTTCCTTTTGAAAATACAAAGGGAAAAAAAAAGTGTTTTTATTTTAGTTGTTTTTTTCCCTTCTGCGTCTTCCACGTCAGTGTTTGCAGGGGGTGTACATTAGGGCGGACACTGGGATCAGCACAGTCTGCAGCCGGACTGTGCAGCGGCCTCCGCACTGCAGATAATCCACCCATGTGTGACAAAGCTGCTAATGGATGTGCTGGTGTCAGGAGGAGATGGCGCAGCGCCCGCCGCTGTAGTCAGGGTCGTACGTACCGCAGAGGATCTCTAGTAAAATAACCATTCTGCACTCACATTACTGAATGTTGGAGTTTGTCAGGACAGGATTTCATGTATTCACAGAAAGCAGCTGCTGTATTTTGCAAATGGTGAGGATTTGGAACATGAAGTATATTAGTAAGCAAGTGCAGCCCTTCCCTCTCTTGTCTAGGAATTGTTAAAGGGACCTGTCATTAACACGACCCCTGTGCAAGCAGAGGTAGTGCGGGATGGGGCAGTGTAAAACGGTTATGAAAGATGCCGTATTGCTCCTATCAGAGCGCCATCTGCTGCGCTGAAATTGGGCTTTTTGCATCTGTGACAGAGACTCTGCTGCATAACATCATCTCTGATGTTGATTAAGAAGCGGTGAAGAGGAGCCATAGACTGCAAGTGCACTAATACGCACCAGCAGTGCACTTGCAGTCTATGGCTCCTCCTCACCGCACCGTCACCACTTCTTGATTGAAAGCAGAGATGACGTTATGCAACACAGCCTTTGTCTCTGCTGTCAATGAAGACGTAGGGGTGGCGCCAGCATGGAGGAGCCATAGCCTGCAAGTGCACCAATACAGTTAGGTCCATATATATTTGGACAGAGACAACATTTTTCTAATTTTGGTTCTAGACATTACCACAATGAATTTTAAACAAAACAATTCAGATGCAGTTGAAGTTCAGACTTTCAGCTTTCATTTGTGGGTATCCACATTAAAATTGGATGAAGGGTTTAGGAGTTTCAGCTCCTTAACATGTGCCACCCTGATTTTAAAGGGACCAAAAGTAATTGGACAATTGACTCCAAGGTTATTTCATGGACAGGTGTGGGCAATCCCTTCGTTATGTCATTCTCAATTAAGCAGATAAAAGGCCTGGAGTTGATCTGAGGTGTGGCGCTTGCATTTGGAAGGTTTTGGTGTAAAGTAAACATGCGCTCAAAGGAGCTCTCCATGCAGGTGAAACAAGCCATCCTTAAGCTGCAAAAACAGAAAAAAAATATCCGAAAAATTGCTACAATATTAGGAGTGGCAAAATCTACAGTTTGGTACATCCTGAGAAAGAAAGAAAGCACTGGTGAACTCATCAATGCAAAAAGACCTGGGCACCCACGGAAGACAACAGTGGTGGATGATCGCAGAATAATCTCCATGGTGAAGAGAAACCCCTTCACAACAGCCAACCAAGTGAACAACACTCTCCAGGAGGTAGGCGTATCAATATCCAAATCTACCATAAAGAGGAGACTGCATGAAAGTAAATACAGAGGGTTCACTGCACGGTGCAAGCCACTCATAAGCATCAAGAAGAAAAAGGCTAGACTGGACTTTGCTAAAAAAAAACATCTAAAAAAGCCAGCACAGTTCTGGAAGAACATTCTTTGGACAGATGAAACCAAGATCAACCTCTACCAGAATGATGGAAAGAGAAAAGTATGGTGAAGGCGTGGTACAGCTCATGATCCAAAGCATACCACATCATCTGTAAAACACGGCGGAGGCAGTGTGATGGCTTGGGCATGCATGGCTGCCAGTGGCACTGGGTCACTAGTGTTTATTGATGATGTAACACAGGACAGAAGCAGCCGGAGGAATTCTGATGTATTCAGAGCCATACTGTCTGCTCAGATCCAGCCAAATGCAGCCAAACTGATTGGTCGTCATTTCATACTACAGATGGACAATGACCCAAAACATAAAGCCAAAGCAACCCAGGAGTTTATTAAAGCAAAGAAGTGGAATATTCTTCAATGGCCAAGTCAGTCACCTGATCTCAACCCAATTGAGCATGCATTTCACTTGTTAAAGACTAAACTTCAGACAGAAAGGCCCACAAACAAACAGCAACTGAAAACCTCCGCAGTGAAGGCCTGGCAGAGCACCAAAAAGGAGGAAACCCAGCGTCTGGTGATGTCCATGAGTTCAAGACTTCAGGCAGTCATTGCCAACAAAGGGTTTTCAACCAAGTACTAGAAATGAACATTTTATTTACAATTATTTAATCTGTCAATTACTTTTGGTCCCTTTAAAAACAGGGTGGCACATGTTAAGGAGCTGAAACTCCTAAACCCTTCATCCAATTTTAATGTGGATACCCTCAAATGAAAGTGACTAGCCCAGGGGATGGGATAACTTTGTACCCGGGCCTTTGCCTCTAGGATGTCGCGGTGGTCGGCTCCCGGGCCCGAACCCTGGGGTCTCTCTTTAAAAAGGGTGGATATTTATTAATTTTAAGGAAGTTCGTGACGACACCTGTGGCTTCTGGTGAGAATCACCAGCGCTGCGCAGTCCACTGAGGCCGGTGATAAGGCAGCTCGATGGTATAGCTCCCCACAGGTAGAGCTAGGCCTCAGGGCAGCGTATGAAGGGGGATGCAGGACAGGCGAGACCCAGCCGGGTCAGAGCAAGAACAGGGATAGACACGATAGTCACTCCAGTACCTTTTACTGATGGAAATTCAGGCACGTCCCGGAGCACTGTAGGGTGAAGGGTGCATGTCAGGATCCTCCCCAATGAGCGGGTTTAGGGCCTCCTTTTTCTTGCCTCTGCGTAGTAAGTTTCTGACCTGCCTGGAGCTAGGCCTAACTTTGTCTCTGTCCTGCGCTGGCTGACCTTGTGGTAGGGCCTTTTCTTGGAGTACACGCTCCTCAGTTTGCGGGGCCTATGTGTCTCCTGGCTCTGTTACGTATCAGCACTTTAGCGATCCTGGGACTTGTAGTTCTCCAGGGATTCCGGTTATGTCTTACTGGGTCATAGAGATCCCGGTAAAATTCGGACCCGGTGTCCGGTAAATTCTTCGGGGTGAGCTAGTTAAGCTCCTCTGCCCCCTATGTACTAACTCTCCACTCGCCTTCGGCCTACTCGGACCCTCAATAGGCTATACACACTAACGGCAGCTTGCTGCGCTTCACCGATCTTATGGCGCCGGCACACCTAAAGCTCTCTATTCTGAGCTACACTGAGTCTAGACTGTGCTCCACTGCAGACTGACCTCTCTCAGGCTTCTCTACTGCAGGAACGCTCTCAACAGGTTTGGCTCTCTGTCGACTCCAGACTAGACTAACTGCTGCCTGGCTCCACCTTCCCTATTTATCTCCCTAAGGGGCTCCCTCTGCTGGTCTGAGGTGGAAGGTAGAGATGTGTGAATGGTTATGGGGGCCTCTTGTGGAGGAATCCGTCAATGCACTCTTCCAGGATCTGTGATACCAAGCGCAGCTGGGCGTCACAAAAGCTGAAAGTCTGAACTTCAACTCCATCTGAATTGTTTTGTTTAAAATTCATTGTGGTAATGTCTAGAACCAAAATTAGAAAAATGTTGTCTCTGTCCAAATATATATGGACCTAACTGTATGTACAGCAAAGCACTTGCAGTCTATAGCTCCTCCTCACCTCGCCATCACTGCTTTTTGATTGGCACCAGAACCTCTGTCTCTGCTGTCAATCAAGGCGCAGTGGTGGCGCCAGCATGGAGAAGCGAAGAGGAGCCATGGATACGCCCAGTAGTGAGTGCACTTGCAGTCTATGCCTCCACTTCGTGCCATCACCGCTTCTTGATCGACAGCAGAGATGACGTCATGCAGCAGAGCCTCTGTCTCTGCTGTCAATCAAGGTGGAGGGGTGGTACTAACATGTAGAAGTGAGGAGGAGCCATAGACTGCAAGTGCACCGATATGTACACCAGTGCACTTGCAATCTATGGCTCCTCCTTGCCTCGCTATCAAATTTTGGCCCATCGGAGTCGTTATGCCACTGTCAGGACCGAACATCGGACCCTTTAAAGACCGCCATACAAGTTAAATGAAAGTCAACCGACCATCTAATGTATACTTACCGACTGTCCCAGACTTCCCAGGACTCCAGGGCCAAGGTTTATCTAAACCCCCACCCAAAAGTAGGCACTCTGGGGTTAGTAAGAGGTCCGGAGGCAGGATTTAAACACCCCAGAAATGTTAGCAACTATGATGATGTATAATGGGGCCTCCAGACAGAGGCTTTCTCTTGGCCCATAGAAAACACACGAGTGGTCAGCCGAGTATTTGTATGGGGGAGTCAGGAGCTTACAGCCAATGTCGCCGTATAGCCCTAGCATAAAGAAGACACACAGTATGGAACGGACCACTACAAGGTGTAATTTCTCCCCTGAACCTCTCGCAGGAAGGTTTACATAACTGGAGTACACGCAGGTATCTGCTGCTCCGGGGTAACTACATGTAGCTGTAAACTGGTCTCCGAGCCACCAGTTTCGGCTCCATTACTCTCTTGCCACGTCCCTTTCAGCAGGGTGAGAGGTGACAGCCGGCTCACGGCTACAGGTTTTTCAGGAGTAGCAGGTCAGGCGGTGGTATGCAGGAATGGTGTCCCCTTATGCACATGTATTTTGTATAGGTGGCTTTATATCGCTCATGTCAAGGAATTTTACCAGATTCAGCTTTTATCTGTAGGTATGCGGCCGGACCGGAAAGTCCAGAAATCAGCGCTGTGCAAAGACCACAAAGGAAACAGCGTTATGTCATGAGAAGGTATATCGGGCCAGTCACTGTTTTCGTACTAGATACATAAAATATACCATATTCATCATATGCCATCGATATCTCATTAGTGAGTTCTGACTGCTTGGACCATGAATATCTGGGGACCTTCAGCTAATTTCCAGACCAACTGATCATGTGATGTGTAGGAAATTACAATTAAAAGGAATCTGTCAGTAGGTTTTTGCTATGTAAGCTGAGAGCAGCATGATGTAGGGGAAGAGACCCTGATTCCAGTGATGTGTATTGTGGCTGCGTATTGCTGTTTCAATAACATCAGTATTTTATCAGCAGGAGATTATCAGTACAGGACTAGGTGTCTCGTTCCTCCTGGTAAAACCACGCCCCCAGCACTGACACACAAAGCAGCCAATCAGTGATGTGAGCGGGGTCAGATGCAGCTCAGCATTCCGAGCTCTGCTAGATCTGCAGCAGAGAAAACTGTGATTCTATCACAACTGCTGCATCCAGTGAACTAAGTGACATATCGCTGGAATCAGGGTCTCTGCCTCTACACCATGCTGCTGTTAGATTATATAGCAAAAATCTTCTCACAGATTCTCTTTAAAACCCTAATATAGATCAAACCCCCATCATTTTAGTCAACTAAAAAGTGAAAGTGTGTGGGTGGTATCTGCACCCGACAGATGACTCTTGGTCCTCTTATAAGGAAGGGATTTGCCATCCTGGTCTTTTTGCAAATCTGTTTTTTTTCCTGCCACATAAGCAATCAGATAAGTGTGAGGACCGGCGATCTTAGCTTTGTCTGGTGAAACATCACAATTTCTGGATTATCAAATGGCAGATTACGGCTGGCCATACACAATGCTCACTCTGCTGACAGCTATCTCTCCAGACCCCCGGGACACACGCTCAACTTGGACGAGCGTGTAAGTATTCTCAGCAGGAAGAGAGGAGTAAAGCTGGCCGTACCCGAGATTGCTGTCGGAGGGACAACTATCTCTACTGTCCCCTATACACATACACGCTGGGCTTGGCTCCCCTGCAGTTCCTCTGGTGGCATCCCCCAACAATCTCTTCCTCTTCTTTTTTCTTCCATCATGGATGGTATGCGACCGCTGCAGCCAATCAGGGTCTGCATCTATCAAGTACACATCACGCCCTAAGAGAAGGACGGTGGAAGCTACACAGCTAATAAGACAGAAGACCAGCAGAGGATTGATAGGGGAGTATTTTCTTCTTTTTTTTTTTTTTTTTTTAAACACACCGGGTCCATATACGTAAACTTAAAGAAAAGGGCAGAAATCTGCTTTAACTTTATATTCTCACCAAAATCTCACATCCAAGCAGAGAAAAATACATGAGACTAATAAATCAGGGTGGTCAAAATTCAGAATTACCCTCAAGTGTCTACTACATCAACAAGAGCTTGTGCTCCCAAATATTCAAGCATCGTCCGAAAATGTGATGTAATTATATCATGCAAAGTCTAAACAGCTACTGTGCTGCCAAAATCCACATTTCTGAACAATCACAGAGCAAATCTTGGAGAATATACATATGCATATATCCTCCATCATGCAACAGTGATTGTAGGCAAAAATTGCAGGAAAATTAAACTGTTGCATTTATGTATATACTTTACTCAGACCCCTCAAAATGTTCTGTGCAAAAAAAAACTGTGAGGATCCAACATATCACAGCTGTCCATATAAACCTGTGTATACTATATTTGTAGAGAATTTCCCATCCCCCTCCACAAGCTCTAAAACGATTACAAATCCCTAAACCTTAGGCTATGTTCACATCACGCTTTAACCCCACGCCAATGACTGTCAGGGCTTCCGTATGGAGCCCTGAAAACGGGATTAGGCATTTCTGCCAACAGGGCTATTGACTTTAATGAAGATGTACAAAACAAAGTTATATTGTTGTACCGTGTTAGACAGAAAAATCAATGTAAACAATTTTATGCCCAAAAATGACAAAAGTATTCTCGGAGTGATAGCTTCATCGGCTAACCAGATTTTTTTTTTTTTCTGGTTAGCCAATAAAGGTATCACTCCGAGAATACTTTTGTCATTTTTGGGCATAAAGGTATTTGCATCGACTTTAATGAAGGAGTCCTTTTGTGCTCTGTCAGACTTCATTTTCGGTAGTATCCGCCTTTTTCAATTGGGCATGAAGAAAGGTGGTCAACTTCGTTTTAAAAAAGGCGGATACTGAGGTCAGACAGGGCACAAAGTGACTCCTTCACTAATGTCAATGGCCCTTTTCTGCCGATACACCTGAATCCCGTTTTCAGGGCTCCACACGGAAGCCCTGACAGAGCCTGTGGCTAAACCGTGATGTGAACATAGCCTGATCTGATACAGCTTTTTTTTTTTTAAAGGAATTGGATACAAAGTGACAAGTCAATGTGTGAAACTGGTTTCTGATGGTATGAATCAATTTGCAGGACCTGGCCACATCCCTAATTTGTAGCTGCCGGACGAGAGCCCTGCAAACCGCCTCCTACCTGGCAGCATCCGTGGCTCTTGTTTTGATTATCCGGCCTAATGTGCATCATACCGCAACGATGTGGTGCTAGGCTGGCTAATCAAAAGAGGAGCCAGGGATGCTGTCAGGTAAGATACGGTTCTCAGGGCGCCCATCTGACGGCCACAGATTACTGACGTGGTCGTTAGCGCGGGTCCTGCGAATTGATTTGCACAATCTCTAGTTTATGGCTATTTTATGTATCAGAAATATATTTGACCCCCACCTCCATAAAATAGCACCCAAAGAGGGAGTTACCTAGGTGTCCAACAGCACCCATGATGTCAGGTAGTGCACGCTTTGGCTCCCGGCCACCCCACAAACACAACAACGAAGGCAACCACACGTAAATATATTTGACGTCTTCTGAAGTGAATAATGCTATTGACATGACCGTAGCATGCGTCCAGTTTTGTAGTGTTTTAATCACACGTCGGTCATTCACAGCACATGAACTCGTTACACTTTAGGGGGCTAGTCACATATCCGATCCTTTTTGCTACCCATTTGTCAGCATTAAAGAAGAAAAAAAAACGGAGACGTCCTACTTTGGTCCGTTTCGCAGACAGAATTCACTTATTCAAATTAATGGATTCATGAAAAAAGGAACGTCATCCGTGTACTGTCCGCTTTGCAAGAAGAAGCTTTGGAAACCTCCATCAGATTTTTTTTTTTTGGGACGCCTAACCTATGAATGGTAGAATCAGATTCACAGATTAAAAAATGGATAAAAATACGGACTGTGAATAAGGCCTAAAATGTATAACGTTTTTTTTAGACTTTTATATGGACCATGAGAAACATCCAGGTCAACAAGTCAATAAAAGTCCTAATTAGTCCCAGAGATAAAAAAAAAAATCTGCCATACTCTCTGTGATTGATAAGTAGGTGATAGCATGAAGGCATCACAGATCTTTCTCCTCCTCTGCAGGTTGCCTGGATATTTTCTGTTGACCCTTCTTCTCCTCCACATAGCCAGATGTGAGAGCTGGGAGTCAATGAAGGTTTTTTTTCGACCTGCCCTAGCTCAGGCTAGATTGTGGCTAGAGCTGCAATCTTGGGTTTCTTATAAAGCTGGAGTTACAGCCTTTAGAAGTCAAGATCTGGATGTAACAATGATGTACGTTCTTTTAAGGAAAATGGTTAAAGGGGTGGTCTGAAACCTATAGTGCCCCTTAAAAATATCTATCTTTATGCCTTAACCATGGGACGTCACAGGAGGACAGCTCTGCAGTTCCCCACAGCTTCCATCACCACCCCACCCGAAACAAGACGTCATCACTGCGGTCACTTACCATAGCTTTGTCACAGCCGCCCTCTAAAGATATCTTGTTTTGGGGAGGTGATGGAGAAGTGACCACATCTTCAGTTTTCTTTTTCGTTCGCGAGATGTAATTAATTGAAAAGTCTCCTAAACTCAAACTAATATTTCAGGAAAGACAAGTGATAAGATGAAAAAACAATGTCATTATCTCTGCTGATCAGGGGGGTGTACTAATATCTTTTTTTTTTTTTTTTTTAAAGAGACTGAGATTGTGCTCTCTGTTCATAGGGTATAACAATGTGAGGCATGCCATACCACAAAACTGCACAAGGATGCGGCCTTCCTCAATAAACCTTTCCATCCCTTTAGACCAGATGGCTACAGCGAGAGATTGATATCGGTGGCCTCCTGTTACCGAAGCATGGAGAGAGCAAGTCTTTTTCCCAGCATCTACCAGGGTTGTCCCTCCCCTGAGGGCCGACTGGAAGGGAGATGGGGAACCTGATGGCCATACACAAACCCCTAGAGCCTTCAGAAGGGAACCCAAAAGGAATCCGTATCCCGAGCAGTTCATGTGACGGACATACAGTGAAAAAGTGGTCACACAAAAATAATAAAGTTAAGGTGTGGACTGTGTATTCCAGTCCAGACCTTCAACCAGTAATTTAAAAATTACCCTTTCTAAGCAAAAGGCCTTCAGTAGGGGTGTGTGCTCCTTAAAGATTGAAAGTGGAAGTGCGTGTAAATGTGCCATCACTCAAGCAGGACGCTGATATCCTTTTAAATGGTAACCTTAAAAGGACCTTGTCAGGCTCCTAATTCCTTCCCTTAGGGCTGCACTGTGTAGTGACAGACACGCTGATATATGCTGTCACCCGTTTTGGAGAACGTACATGTTGAATGTGTGGCTAGCGGCCTGAGCACTAGCAAGGAGTCCAATGACATGCAGGCTTGTCTGTCACTACTCTATACCTGAGATGTTTCCTTTTAAATGGTTGTCTGCACTATTCATATGCTCTATGTAGATGTAATGGAGGGTCTCCAACTCGGTATCCTCTCTATTAGACAGGTCAGATAGTACTTCCATATGTTAGCGTGGCCTTCACTCTAATTTAGAAGTTTCTGGGATTCAGATTATGGCTGGAAAGAATAGAAAAAATACACTGGCACGTGATTTTTGACAATCTCCGGGGCCTTCCTGGAATGTTTGTATATTTACGCATTTTACGAGTATAGGAGTTCTGCACATAAATGTAATGCATTTCATACATGGTAGCAAATAGTATAATTCATAGTTGCATAAGTAAAATGCACTCCGTGTCCACCCAGTTTAGTCACACACCTCATCAGCTTCTTTGTGTGTGAGATTTGACAGGTCTTAAAACATTAATCCATTTACTTACTCTAAGACTGGATTTTGCTTTGGAGGACCAGACCATCTAGGTGTTATATAGACCATTACTTTTAAGTTATTAAAATTTCACCATCCCATTATTTTAGGCATTGTCTCTCTGGCTCATTAATAAATCATGAATACTACAGGATAAGAAAAATGATCTTATCTTAATTGCAGCTAGAATTTCTAGGTACTCTGCAACAATGGGGGACCGCAATGGGAACTAAATTCATGCCAAGTTACAATAATTGATAGATGAGAATATGGGAACCTGTCCGGACATACAACAATGGCAAGTTGGCATAACACTAACTATTCTGGGAAAAGTTAATATATGATATCTTTGTTTAGTGAGGAGTGAGCTCAGATGATTACTAACACCATCCCCTAATCTGTCTTTTCTTATAAAAGGGGCCATCAATGGAGTCTTATAACAGTGTCAGAAAGCACCCCTCACTTTTTGACAGTAAACAGGATTTAATGGTTTTTCATATGTCCTTTCGTGAATTTTCATCTAAAAGAGGAGCTTAGGATTCTCATGTCTTAAGAGTGCACAGTGGTTATAAAGAGCATCGCTTACTCTTTATAAATAATTGTTTTGAATGGGAAAAAACCTGACATCGCGGGATAAAAAGTTCTCTTGCTTAATTGTAACTGTAGAATAAAATGCATCGTGCTGCACATTGAAACAACAATCACAACTTTGCTTATATGTTTTGAGCATTTCACGCTCTCTTAATCTTAGCGTCTAATCTAAAACAGGAAGTGATCTAAAGTAACCACACTAATTAATGATTAAAAATTCAGATGTGTTGAAACCAATAAAATCAATCAGAATTTTTGAATATGCAATCGGAAATGTTTCAGCTGCTAGAGAATATAGTAAAAACCCATGATTTCTCTACGTAAATTTAACCCCAAAGAGGAGCACGGGTCAAGATTGAATATCCAGAGTTCCTCAAGGATTAGCCAGACCTTGTGAACATATCCACCTCGGTTTGGAAAACTCATTCAAAACAGTTAAATATTACAAAACTATGGCCTTGATTGAACAACGCTGGTCTTCATGACAGCACATGCTGGAGTCAGTGGTGTCTGATTCATTACGAGGCACAAGTTGTTTATGTTTATTGCTGCCTTCTCTTTTTTTTTTCGATGTTCTCGCTTTTTATTCTTTTGATTGGATGATTAGTAGAAGTGTAAACTTCAGAACTTTCCATGTATGAAAAACTGACGTGTTATTGATTATGACTTGCGCTGTGGAAACCAAGGGCTCTATATAAGCGAGTAAAATATATAAATAAAAATGATCTCTACGGTTTTTTATATTAGGTCAATTCTATATTTTTTCTTCAATATGGATTTGAATGAATGGCGGGTGTGAATGACGACGACCCCATTCATAAACCTGGTTATTAGAATTATTAAAAAGGTCCCTTCTGAAATTCTCACTTTTTTAATTTGTATAATTGAAAGCTTCAACTTTTTAACTAATTCATTGGCACTATGACCAGTATCCACCACTTCTTTTGCCACCATTATGTCCTGCTGGATCTGTACAGATTTATTTTTGTCGTGTTGAATAATTAATTGCATAAGTATTAAGGTAGCTTCACACAACTGTAAAAAAAATCATGAGAGTTTCATCCTGAAAACTGGGACGATTTTTTTTCTCACTTGTCATTGTGTAAAATCAGTTTTCTACAGCAGCAGCTATTAATCTTTTACAGGTCCATTTACAGTTTCCAATGTTATATAATTGCAATGTATCTGTAAAAATCGGATGTTATACTTAAGACACCCGGGGGAGGGTGGGGTTACGCATCCATGGACTTGAATGGGTGAGTCTCATGTCCGCTCTCTATCTGAAGCTCAACCTTTTCCAAAACTGAACTTCTTCTGCTCCCGCCATCTACTCGCCTCCCTAAATCTGACATCTCCCTCTGTGTGTGGCACCACAATAATGCAGGCGCGCTGTCTGGGCGTTGTGTTTGACACCAATCTTTCCTTCACCTCCCATGTACAATCTCTTGCCCGCTCTTGTCACTTGCACCTGAAGAACATCTCTAGAATTCGCCATGGAAACAGCAAAAACCCTCACTGTTGCCCTCATCCAGTCCCACCTTGACTACTGTAACTCTCTATTAATTGGCCTCCCTCTCGCTTGACTTTCCCCTCTCCAGTCCATCCTTAATGCAGCAGCCAGGGTCATCTATCCGGCTAATCGCTACTCAGACACTTCCACTATGTGCCAGTCATTGGCTGCCCGTACATTGTAGGATCCAATTTAAATTGCTTGTTCTCACCTACAAAGCCCTCCACAGTACGGCACCCCCCTACATCTCCTCCCTCATTTCTGTTTATCGGCCTACCCGTTCTCTACGATCCACAAGCGATTTTCGACTAACATCCGCACTAATCCGTACCTCGCACTCCAAGCTTCAAGACTTCTGCCGCGCTGCACCTATTCTCTGGAATGCTCTACCCTAAGAAATTAGGACTAATCACAACTTACACAGTTTTAGGCGCTCCCTAAAACCACATCTGTTTAGGGCGACCTATCACGTTCCCTAATTTTATATATAGCCCATTCACTATTTGTCCAAACATAATTCTCCATCAACTCCACCGCACCCAAAAGCACTACAAATACTGGCTGGTGACTGCTCATGCAGCCTTTATCTATCCCTCATCCCCTCAATGGGGGACCATCATTGTAAATAAGCCCCTGTACTTTGTGTCACCCCCACCTCATTGTAGATTGTAAGCTCTTACCAGCAGGGTCGCCATTATTTTTGCTGTAACTATTGTATTATCTTTAGCTATGTTACTTATGACTGTTGTATATGAACCTCTGAATTGTAAAGCGCTGCGGAATATGTTGGCGCTATATAGATATAGATTATTATTATCCGATTCACGGAAGAGACTAGTGCATGCTGTGATTATTTTCACACGCAGATTCGGTCAGTGAAAAAACTTGTTCATCGGCACTGCCCCATTGAATAACATTGGTCCGTTTTTTTTCTGAAAATACACTTGTGTGAACAAATTCCTCGGAATATAATATTTACAGGAATCTTTTGAATTCTTCGCTCTTTGTGGATCACCCCCTTATTGATATACTCTTGGTGTGCAACTTGATCCCACCATATTTCAGTCTCCTTAATTTTTCAAGCTTACTGAATTTATTCTGTAAACCTGATTCATTAGACGTCTGATGGCGCTTACGATTAAAAAAAAAATGCTGAAAGGATTATCCTCCATGATGTGAGGCAGTTTCTCTGTGCAATAAGCGGTATGTGTATTTGCACGTGGTATAATAACGTAGCATGAGCAGAGTATAAATCTTCTGGGTGAGTCATACCGCATAGCCTGGATAAATAATGGAAAAAAAAAAGCAGCGGCTCGCCCATTAACACTAGCAATCACCTGCACGGACCTGCCCTCAGGCTCAGGTGCCACACAATATGGATCCAATGTTTCACAAAAAGTCCAGTAATCGGGTTATAAAAAAACTCTCTTGCTTTATTGTAACTATAGAATAAAATCCATCGTTGGAAAAAACAATCACAGCTACAAAGAAAACGTCAGTCTTAATGAATCGAGGCCTATATGCGCAGCTGGTCTGTGGCCATGACGTGGCCTAAGTCCAGTTTTCGCTCCAGAACGCCGGCAGGATTATTCCTGATCGCATACATTTCTATTGCTAATGTAAGACTATTGTGGTTGAATTCATAAGTGGAGCAGTGGCCAAAGGGTGCACGTTTGTGAAGGTAATATTGCTGTCTGTGCGGCCATTGGCCCAAGTTTTACTTTTCGGGAGGCAGCTCATTCTCTTTTCTCAACTTTGGCCATTAACAAATAAACAAGAGCTCCACTTATACATTTATATAATTCTACCCATTCAGAATAAAGTGCGGGTGTGGCTATACCCAGGGCTGAGGGCAAGGTCAATAATACGTTATTTGTAGAACTAATTTCCCATCCAATTAAGTGGTTTAAATTTCTAACTACAAATCTAAAGCGTTGTAGCGGAGATCAGAGAGATCCTGTCACGTGGATTATTGGTCAGTCTGTAATCCGAAATTACACCCTGCAGTAATGTAATACCTCGTTCCCAGAGCAGTATTACTGTGAGATCATACGGAGGCCTGTAGGTTTCTTCTGTCAGGTGCTTATAGTATGAAGTCTAACCCCGGCTGTCGTAATATGAAAGTACTAGCAGCCCAAGTTCCGAAACAAAGAAGTTTCGGAAGGTAGAAAAGTGTGCTCTACATAATAAAAACTAACTCAAATTACCCATGTCTATTTACTTTCAGCCTTTTTACACAATAATCATCAAAGTTGTCATAATTAAGAAATTAGTAAATGGCATTATGGAAAACAAAAATAAAATTTAGAAGATTACAGAGACATTCGCCAATTCAAAAAGTGAATAGCCCAGGGCAGATCGTGTGGAAATCTTTCTGTATGCCTTATCACCTTCAGCTGATCCTGTTATAATCTCTGCCTCAAGAACATTTCTATTCAATGATGTTACAACTAATCGTGTACCATTGAAGAGATGCAGCTGGATTCTTCATTATTATGGGACTCCCACTGATCAGTTGAAAGGGGCACATTTATCTCCCTAAGGCCACAGCCCCACTATCACTATTTTGTCAGTATTCGGTCAGTATTTTTTCTCAGGAGTGGGAGCCAAAACCAGAATTGGTGACTTGTTTCTATTGTGGCACCCCAGGTCTGGTCGCCACAGTGGCAGCAATGTCATGTCTGAGAGCAGGTGGGAGGTTCCCTGGTTGGGGACAATTAGTATGCAGCACCTCCTGCCTCAGTCCAGGGAGGGGAGAAATCTGCCCTTTATAAACTGGATCTGGGGCTGGGTTAGACAGTGAAGCCAGAGACGAGTTCCAGTGCAGTTGCAGAGAGGGACAGGTGAGCAGCAGGCTGAGGAGTCCCTGTAGGCAGAGGAGGAACACGAAGCCAGGAGGGGAGCTAGCAGAGCTCATCCTGGCTAGAGACTTACAAAGTCGGACACTGGAATCCGAGGCGGTGAGGGTTATAATCCCAGCAGCAGAAAACCACCACGCAGGGGACTTCAAGTCTTCTGGCCCAAGGAAGCCCGGAGGCTCAGCCACACGAGAGGGACCACTACTGCCCCGGAGGGGTGAGAAGTACGGAAGGCCCGAGTCGCCAGTCATATGGGCGAGAACAACACGGTACAATCAGAGACGTGGGCTACCACCACACTACAGCAGGATATCCAAGAAAGAGTGAAGTCAGCACGGTAGGCCTACAAACTCCCCCTGACCAGCGGGATTCCCCAGTTGCTCTCAGACTGACCAGGCCTCCATTGTTAACCTGTATTCCGGAAGGGTCCCTTAATACCGCCAACAGTAAAGACCCTGAATTGCATGACAGACTCCGTGTGGTTGCTGCTGCTCCCGCGCACCATCACCACCAACATCCCTATTTACTGCCCTGAGGCTATATTCCTCCGTGAAGGAGATTTTAGCCCGTCTAAAGGACACTTTTGATACCCGTACCTCAGCAGAGATCAAAATGAGATTTTATGGGTGCAAGCAGCGGGCCCAAGACCGTATAAGAGACTATGCTTTGAATTTGCAAGAGGCCCTGAGAGCCATTAAGCAGGCAGACCCTGAGGCTGGGTGCCCACGTAGCGTTTTTCAAGAGTTTATGCTGCGGAATTTCCGCAGCATAAACGCTTGTGAAACGCTAGGTAATCCGCACCCCATGGTCTCCAAGGGGATTCCGCATGTTCTATGCACATGCTGCGGATTTTTCCGCAGCGTTTATGCTGCGTACAAAAATCCGCAGCATGTCATTTAATTTTGCGGAAGCGCAGCGGAACTCCCGCCATTGACTTGCATTGAGACACATAGAAACTGCGACTGTACATTTGTACAAGTGGCTTCTATGCGTCTCTATGTGCGGATGGTACCCAGTTCTGGAGGAGAGAAAACTCTCATCCAGACCTGGGTACCATTGTACCTGTAAAAAAAGAATAAAATAACAAATAAAGTTTATACTCACCTTTCCGAAGGCTTCTCTCTGAATGCCGGCATCCCTTGAGGACCTGCGGTGACGTCACAGTCATGTGACCGCAGGCCCTTCACCGCTCTGTCTCGCGATATGCCGGCAACCGGGAACCAGCGCTGCAGCCACGCCGGGGCCTCGGGGGTGAGTATAGCTTTATTTGTTTTAATTTTTACGGTTCACACTGTATAAATCCATGCTGTTTGCATGGATTTATACAGTGTGACCTAGTTGTCAAGCACTTTCCAAGTGATGCTATCGCCTGGAAAGCGCTTGTCAATCTGCATGCGGAAACGCATGTGAATCCGCATGTGGATCCGCATGTATTCTGCAGGAAAAACGCATGCACAATCTGCATGCGTTTTTTCTGCCAGGGAGATGCAGAAATGCTGCAGAAATTTTCTGCTTCATTTCTGCATCGTGGGCACATAGCCTGACAGTGTGAGGAATGCAGATAAACTGCTGACTGAACAATTCATTGAGGGTCTGCTGTCCAGTGCCCACCGAACCCAGTTACGCCTGATGGCCCTGCAGAACCCCAAGTTAGACTTTGCACAGTTTAAGGACAGAGCCATCCGGGTACTCCGAGAACCCGCACCCAGTGGCGTTGCGGCCTCCAGGCACCCTGCTATCACTTATTACCAGGAGGCGGCACCCCAGTCTACAGAACCTGCAGGAGCCAGTGCACAGACTATGAATAGTACCCCGTCTACAGACCTGCACCATCAGGTCCAAGAATTGACCAAAAGCGTTGCCGCACTAACCAGGACTGTGCAGTCGTTACAGGTATCCTCTCCAGGAAAGATCCAGCTGACTACCAGTCCGAAGGACGTCCCGTGGCGCCGACAGAAGAGGATACCACCATCCAGAGGGAAGCCAACAGACCACTACGACCAGGATGGACAACCCATCTGCCGCCGCTGCAGCCAGCCAGGACATATTGCGAGGTACTGTAATTTAAACGAGCCCAACCTGGGGCAGAAGGGCCAACCCGCAGGCGTAAGATCATCAGGCCCGTCAAACTGGCGTGACAAGTATGTGGGGGAGCGACCAGTCTTGCCTGTGGTACTGGATGGCATTCCCATGAGTGCACTGTTGGACACTGGGTCACAGGTAACCACCATCCCCTATGTACTTTTCAAGCGGTACTGGAATGACACGGATATTACCCGCTACCCAGATAATGACTTGAGCATCATCGCCACCAATGGTCAGCCCGTGCCGGAGGTGGGGTTCAAGGAGGTGACCATCAAAATTGGTAAAGTTGAACTGCCGGTGCAAGGACTGATTATTGTGGACATTGACCGTCGTGAAAGTCACCCTAAAATAACCTTGAGTACTAACGTTATCGAAAATTGTCTTTCAGAGATAATTGTTATATTACAGCAGGTTGCAATGAATGCCAGCTCCAGCCAGCGGCGTGTCTTACAAAAATAGATCAGACCTGATGAAGCGGCAACAGGTAGAACTGTCTGGTGGTGAGATTGGTAGCGTTAGGATGAGTGACCCGTTCCCTATCGCCATGCCCCCAAAAAGTGAAATGATGATCTGGTGCTGGACTGCAATAGGGTTAAGAGGTAGAGACTACCAAGCTATGGTAGAACCCGTTTACTCGGACAGTAGGCCCACCATTTTGACAGCACGGGGGGTGGTCGATGTACGCCATGGGAGGGTACCAGTCCACATCCTAAACATTGGGGAAAGAGAAGTATACTTGCCCCGGTATGCCACTCTAGCCAAATTGTTCACCGTTAACCAGAGCTCTGTAAAGGCCGTGGAACCCTTGCCTCCATCTCAACCAGAGGAGGGTAACGGCTCCAAGAAGCAAATGGAGGACTGGTGTCAGAAACTGCATGTGGGCACCGACTCCACTCCCTCACACCAAAAACAGGGAGTCTACCGGGTGGTTCAGGAGTACGAAAGAGTCTTTAGCAAACACCCGCTAGACTTTGGGCAAGTAAAGGGGGTACAACACCAAATCCCCACAGGAGACCATCCACCCATAAAAGAGAGATACCGGCCTGTACCCCCTGCACACTATCAGAATGCCAAGGGTATTTTACGAGAAATGAAGGAGGCTGGGGTGATCAGGGATAGCTGTAGCCCCTGGGCACCTCCTCTAGTTTTGGTAAAAAAGAAAGATGGCACGATGAGGATGTGTGTAGATTATAGAAAGGTCAACAGAATAACACACAAAGATGCGTACCCGTTACCTAGAATAGAGGAGTCTTTGGCTGCATTAAAATCTGCTAACTTCTTCTTTACTTTGGATCTCACTAGCGGGTACTGGCAGGTTCCTGTAGCAGAGTCAGACAAGGAGAAGACCGCCTTCACCACCCCGATGGGTCTCAGTAAATTCAACTGTATGCCGTTCGGACTCTGCAACGCACAAGGGACCTTCCAGAGGCTGATGGAGTGCTATCTGGGGCACAAAAATTTCGAGACGGTCCTACTATACCTGGACGATGTCATCGTGTATTCCAAGACCTATGAGGACCATCTAAAGCACCTGGCAGAGGTGTTCGATGCCCTGGCAGGCTTCGGCCTAAAGGTAAAGCCCTCCAAGTGTCATCTACTGAAGCCAAAAGTACAGTACCTGGGACACGTGGTGAGTGCTGACGGAGTAGCCCCAGACCCTGACAAGATCACGGTGATTAAGGACTGGTCAAGACCTTCCAGTATAAAGGAAGTGCGGCAGTTCCTCGGGTTAGTAGGCTACTACCGAAGATTCATCTCCGGGTTCACCAAAATGGCAGCCCCTATGCAGGACCTCCTGTTGGGTCAGTCAAAGACTAAAAGTCAGAAGCTGCCCTTTAAGTGGGACAAGCTGGAGGAGGAGTCTTTCCGCCAGCTGAAGATGGTCCTCACGGGGGATGAGATCCTGGCCTACCCTGATTAAGGCCAGCCTTTTATCCTCCACACCGACGCCAGTAACGTGGGGCTAGGAACTGTACTGTCCCAGATCCAGCAGGGCAGAGAATGGGTAATTGCTTATGCTAGCAGAAAGCTGAGACCCACAGAGAGAAACCCTGAGAATTATAGCTCCTTCAAGCTAGAGTTCCTGGCAGTGGTGTGGGCGGTCACCGAACGCTTCAAGCATTACCTGGCTTCTTCTAAGTTCACTGTGTACACGGACAACAACCCGTTGACACACCTGGACACTGCAAGACTTGGTGCCCTAGAGCAGAGATGGATGGCCCGGCTGTCCAATTATGAATTTACCATCAAATACCGGACAGGGCGTGCAAATGCCAACGCAGATGCATTGTCCAGAATGCCTCACTTGCAGGATGGGGGAGAGGATCCAGAAGAACTGGAAGAAATTGAACTCCCTGCATTCCACCATCATGGGATCACCCAGTGTTCCCACTGCGTAAAGGAGAGGTGCTCTGCCACCTCTACGTTTAATCCCTTACCCCACCACGGCTGGGCAGAGACACAAGATAGTGACCCCGCAGTCAGCCTGGTAAAAGAGATGCTGACCCAGGCTGATGCCCACCTTGATCCGGATGCTCCAGAAGAGACCAAACAGCTGTGGAAGGAGAGGAGCAAGCTGTTTCTCTACGAGGGGAGGCTGTGCCACAGAACCGTCAACTCTAGAACACACGAGTTGACCTGGCAGGTAGTGGTCCCAAGGTGGGATGCGGCTATGGTCCTAGAAGCATACCATGACGGAGCAGGGCACTTTGGATGGAAGAAGCTGGAGTTCCTGTTGCGTGAGCGATTCTTCTGGGTAGGCATGAGAGGGGCTATAGAGAGATGGTGCAGAGACTGTGGCCCGTGCAACCTAAGAAGGAAGGACCGCGCCAGCCAGAAGACTCCCCTGCGGCCCATCATCACAAAGCAGCCCCTTGAGCTGGTGGCCCTGGACCACGTAAAGCTGGCTCCAAGCAGATCGGGATACGTCTACGCCCTCACAATCGTAGATCACTACTCCCGGTTCCTAGTGGTGGTCCCTGTCAAAGACTTAACAGCTCAGACGGCCGCCAGAGCCTTTCAGCAGCATTTCTGCCACCCACACGGGTATCCAGAGCAAGTGTTGTCAAGGTCCAGCGTTCGAGGCTGAAGTCTTCCAGGAATTCTGCAACCTGTATGGCTGCAAGAAGATAAGGACAACGCCTTACCACCCCCAAACTAATGGGATGTGTGAGAAAATGAACCAGGTAGTAATAGACCTGCTCAAGACATTGCCCCTGGAGGAAAGCAGCCTGTGGCCTGAGAAACTGCCGGATCTGATGGACTAGTATAACCATATCCCAGTAAATTCTACCAACTGCACTCCAGCTTACCTAATGAGAGCAAGACCTGGTAAGCTGCCAATTGATCTGGAGATGGGAGTCCTGACACCCGAGGACACCTCACCAGAAGCAGACTGGGACACAGAACGACAGCAGCAGTACCGGAAAGTACAGGAGAGTGTGGAGCGAAGTTTGTCTCAAGCAAGGGAGAGGCAAGAGAGGAATTACAACCAGCATGCTCCTGCTGCTCCCCTGGCACCTGGAGAGCAGGTCTTGAAGAGGAAGAGACGGCTCCACAAGTTGGATGACGAGTGGGAGAAAGACCCGTACACCGTACTGCCCTCAAGCCATGAAAACCCAAAGGTATGTGTTATCAGTAAGGATGGAGGAGAGACCACAGCCACTGTCTCCAGAGACCACCTGAAGAAGTGTCCCGAGCAGCTGCAAAGCGCTGATGAAGACCAAGATAGCCCTCAACCCGCAGAGGAAAGGGAAGAAATGGTCAGTACAGTGCTCGGAGAATTTCCCCGGTCCTGGACACAAATCAACAACGCTATAGTGGTACCCGTCCTTACCTTTCTCCAGCCAGCCCCTCAAGGGCCTGCAGAAGAGCAAGTAGTGTTGGAAGAGCAAGTGGCCCCGGAGGCAAAAGAGTACATACCAGCAGCTCAGGAGAATCAACCCTCTGCTGGTAGTGAACCTGCCCTACCCGTGGTGAGCCAAAGAGTACGCAGAAAGCTGCCCAACCTACCCGTAACATCTGCAAACACCTCTAGTGCAGACACAAGCACACCCAGTACACAGGGGGTGGAAACAGGGGACCCGAGTAGAGTACCACCAGACAGTGGGTTATATAGGTCCACCAGGAGCACTAAAGGTCAAATGCCCGCTCGCTGGAGAATCTAAATGCAAAGTATATATCTACCTGTATATTGCAAATGTTTTATGTTTGTTGCCTGGTTACTAATTATGTTTTTATAGTTACCCGACAGGGTTCATGGACTAACAGGTTATGAACAATGAATAACCGGAACTGTACCTTGTACATAGTTGCACCTGGTAAGGTGCCCTCTTTTGAAGACGACCACAGAACACAAAACCCATGGAGGTGGCTGAAGACGTGTGTAACATACCTGGCGGCGTCCTTGCATGGTGGTCCATCTCCCACTGTGCAAGAGGGCGCACTTGATCTCCTGTCCAGAATGTCTCTCTGGCTTCCCTCCATGCTGTCTGTTTGTGTCTGTTTCTGCTGCTTAAGGGCGGCGCCCGATCACTTCCTGCCTTTTGTACCTGCTGTGGGTCACACCCCTTGTGCGTCCTCAGCCTATTGCTGTCTGTCACTTGGTATATAGCTCAGCAGCTCCCTTCTATCCCTGCCTGAGCATAGTGTTTCCTTCAGTGTGTGCTTGCACTCTGAAGGTGCCAGGTCCCGTCTCTTGTCTCCTGCTTTTTGTATCAGTTCCCGTGTCTGAACTGAGTCCTGTATGTCTCCTGCTTTGCGGTATCAGCTCCCGTGTCTGAACTGACTCCTTTCTGTGTTCTCTTGTCTGTCCTGTCTGAACACGCTCCTAGCCTGTTCCTCTCGCCTTCTAGTGGCCGATTTCCTAGACCCGCTCCTGCGTCTGGTCTGTCCTGTCTGAACACGCTCCTTGCCTGTTCGTTCCGCCTCTCTGGGGGCCGTATTCCCAGACCCGCTCCTGTATCCCTCTGCAGTGTCGGTCTCCTCCGTACACTCAGTTCCAGTCTGAACTCTCTCCTGTCCTTTACCTGTTTTGCCTCTATGTCCGTTCCCTTCCTTTTTCTGCAGAGTCTGAACTCGTACCTAACTCCTGCTTGTTGTCTCTGCAAGTACTGTGTGAGTATCTGGCTCTGTCTTTCCCTTCCTGTCTGTTCCGTGTGAACAGAGCCCTGTCCTCCCTGCTCAGCCTTGTCTGCACTCTAGCTGTGCTTGCCTGTAACCCTCTGCCTGTATTGTTCCTGAGTCCCGGTGTGTACTGGGTCCTATCCCACCTGTGTTCCTACCTGCTAGTGCCTCCCTGTCTGCACTCTAGCTGTGCTTGCCTTTACCCCCCTGCCTGCATACCCGCCTGCCTGCATACCAGTCGTGCCTGCCTATACCCACCAGTCTGTGTGCCAGCCTACCAGCCTGTTCCTGTATTCCCCTGTGTGGGTCAACAGCCGTGTCCGGGGTCTGTCCTGGAGTAGCACCTGGTCCCTCTGCTCGGTTCCTCCTTGGTGCACTGGCGTCGTATGCCGTCGTGCGACCCTGGTCGGATCGGGTGAATACTTAGTCACGCCCCTCCAGGCATTCACTCTCCGGCACGGTCCAGTGGAATCACTACCAATCACACGCACACGCCGCTTAGCCCGGGCGTGTGCATAACAGCATAACAACGTGGTCCAACTCCGGATCATCAAAGCCCTGTATCCACCCCAGGGCCTACGTGGAGGGTTTGGGACGGGTCCCTCAAAGTGCATCTTGGGTGACAAGGACACCTGGTTACGTGAGCGCCGTGACCTAAAGAGACTAAACTTCTTGTATATATGTTACTGTATTGTTGTTACCTGTTGTGTTTTTGCAAAATGTGTTTAGTCCCGGAGTACTAAATTTCACTAGGAATGTGGCACCCCAGGTCTGGTCGCCACAGTGGCAGCAATGTCATGTCTGAGAGCATGTGGGAGGTTCCCTGGTTGGGGACAATTAGCATGCAGCAGCTCCTGCCTCAGTCCAGGGAGGGGAGAAATCTGCCCTTTATAAACTGGAGTTCCAGTGCAGTTGCAGATAGGGACAGGTCAGCAGCAGACTGAAGAGTCCCTGTAGGCAGAGGAGGAACACGAGGCCAGGAGGGGAGCTAGCAGATCTCATCCTGGCTAGAGACTTACAAAGCTGGACACTGGAGTCCGAGGCTGTGAGGGTTATAATCCCAGCAGCAGAAAACCACCACGCAGGCGACTTCAAGTCTTCTGGCCCAAGGAAGCCCGGAGGCTCAGCCACACGAGGGGGACCACTACTGCCCCGGAGGGGTGAGAAGTATGGAAGGCCCGAGTCGCCAGTCATACGGGCAAGAACAACACGGTACAATCAGAGACGTGGGCTACCACCACACTACAGCAGGATAGCCAAGAAAGAGTGAAGTCAGCACAGTAGGCCTACAAACTCCCCCTGACCAGCGGGATTCCCCAGTTGCTCTCAGACTGACCAGGCCTCCATTGTTAACCGGTATTCTCCATTGGGGCTCACAATCTAGTCCCTATCAGTCTTTGGAGTGTGGGAGGAAACCGGCAGAAACCCACGCAAACATGGGGAGAACATACAAACTGCTCGCAGATGTTGTCCTTGGTTGGATTTGAACCCAGGACCCCAGCGCTGCAAAGATACAGCGCTAACCACTGAGCAGGGCCGGCGTCAGTACCCGGTGCACTTGGGCAAGTGTCGGGGCCCTGAGCAGGATGGGGGGGGGGGGCACTCGCCGTCGGGCACCCCGCCGCGCTATGGGACCCGTGAGCGGAGGAGGGCGGTGCCAGCGCCCGCTCCCCCCCCCGCTTGCTCAGGGCTCCGGTGCAATACTTACCCCTCCCCGTGCCTCTGCAGCAGGTCCTGTCTCTTCCGCGGCTGCTGCGGTGACGTCTCACGTCACCGTGCTCTCTCCTGAGCCGTCACAGCGCAGAGCGGGAGGACACTGGCGTGCGTGAGGAGTCCGGAGCAGCGGCAGCAGGTGAGAAGTGAGGTGAGTTTTTGATTTATTTTTTTTATTGTATGGAGGCATGGGCATTATATCGTGGGGTGGGGGTGTGTGACATCCTGCATGGGGCATTATAAGCGAGGGGGGGGGTGACATCCTGCATGAGGCATTATAAGGGAGGAGGGAGAGGTGACATCCTGCATGAGGCATTATGTGTGGAGAACAGCCTGCATGGAGCATTATGTGGGGGCACAGCCTGCATGGAGTGTTATATGGGGGCCAGTATTCTGTATGGAGCGTTATATGGGGGCCAGTATCCTGTATGGAGCGTTATATGGGGGCCAGTATCCTGTATGGAGCGTTATATGGAGGCCAGTATTCTGTATAGAGCATTTTATGGGGGCCTGTATACTGTGTGGAGCGATTCGCCGGTTTCTGAGCTATTGTAGAATTTACAATAGATATCACACATGTAATGTAAGAAGTGAAATCTTCGGCATTGTACTATATATATATATCTAGCCCACTGAGACTCTTTCGCCCGGGACCCACAAAAACCTGGAGCCGGCCCTGCCACTGAGCCACCGTGCTGCATTCAGTTAATATAGCAGTCACCCCCAGACCCCTGTGTATTAGGTGGCCCACACACCCCTCTATGTCAGTATTTTTGCACTGGGGTGTACGGTGAAGCTCGCGGTGTATTACGCCTGTGTGTCTATATGGTGCAGACGGAGGGTAACGTGTTGAGTGTGCAGCAGGAGGCCGTCTCACGCCCATCCTACATGACACAGTTCTCCTGTGACTGTTCCAGGAAGTCCGTCGATCCCTTTTGTTCGGCTTCTCTGAGGCGCAGGAAGGTAAATAGGCTGCAGATCTATGACTGTGTGTTCTTGTACATAAGTGTAAACCCACTTAACTAACACAATGCTAACACGTTCGCTGCCAGTTCTGCCTGACAGACTGAGGGCACAGATGTGGAAAAAAATGTAAGTAAACCTCAGAAACCTATGAGGCGCAGCACATGCTTTCTCCCTAGCGCCCCGTCCGTTCTCTGTGCTGTAGGATCACACCATGTAGCAATAACGCGCGTGACACTTCTATGATGTCCATCTATCAATCTTCAGTTCAGTGGCCCTGTTCCGTCCTCTCATGTGATTGTTTGGTCCATATTGGTGTTTTCCTGGAGCGTCTTCTTCTGGCAAAGCTGAGAGTCTGCTGTGCACATACTCGGAAAGATATTAATAGGAAGACGCCTCTCATTCAGTCGTCCCCCCATTTATCCAGGCTGGAAAACTGGCTACAAGGAGAGAGGACCTGGCACGTCTGCGCGTTACATGAGTGACATCTGTCAGTGTTATCCAGAGACAGACGGAACAGCCCAGCTCCGTACACCGTGTAGTGGCCGTTGTCAGGTACTGCAGCTCAGATCACATTCACTTCCATAGGAGCGGAGCAGCAGTGAGTGGTGAACACATGCCCTACTACAGAGCATACAGCTCCTTTCTTAAAGGGAATCTGTCAGCAAGCTTTTACCATGTAATCTGAGAGCAGCATAATGTAGGGGCTGAGACCCTGATTCCAGCGATGGGTCACTTGCTGGGCTGCTTGCTGTTATTTTGATACAATCACAGTTTTCTTTGCTGTAGATCCAGCAGACCTGCCCCGCCCACACCACTGATTGGCTGCTTCCTGTGTACATTGACAAAATGCTGCCAATCAGCTGTGGGGGCGGGGATACAGAGACACCTAGTTTTGTAATGATAATCTCCTGCTGTTAAAACACTAATTTTATTGACACAACAGCACACAGCCTAGTAAGTGACACATGGTTGGAATCAGGGTCTCTGCCCTTGCATTATGGTGCTATCAGATTTCCCTTAATGGACCCCAACTGCACTCTTCAGGTTCTGTCATGGTGTGTGTCATTTAACCACAAAAATAGCTTACACAGTCAACAGACAGAGTCCAAGTATCGCAGCGGAGCCGCTTGTCTCTCCTATCAGTAGTTCCACTGAAATACTTGGCACTAAATCAGGAGGGAAAATAATAATAATAAAAAAAATATATATATATATACATATGCATACATACATATACAGTGCTGGCCAAAAGTATTGGCACCCCTGCAATTCTGTCAGATAATACTCAGTTTCTTCCTGAAAATGATTGCAATCACAAATTCTTTGGTATTATTATCTTCATTTAATTTTCTTGCAAGGAAAAAACACAAAAGAGAATGAAGCAAAAATCAAATCATTGATAATTTCACACAAAACTCCAAAAATGGGCCAGACAAAAGTATTGGCACCCTCAGCCTAATACTTGGTTGCACAACCTTTAGCCAAAATAACTGCGAACAACCGCTTCCGGTAACCATCAATGAGTTTCCTACAATGCTCTGCTGGAATTGTAGACCATTCTTCTTGGGCAAACTGCTCCAGGTCCCTGATATTTGAAGGGTGCCTTCTCCAAACTGCCATTTTGAGATCTCTCCACAGGTGTTCTATGGGATTCAGGTCTGGACTCATTGCTGGCCACCTTAGAAGTCTCCAGTGCTTTCTCTCAAACCATTTTATAGTGCTTTTGGAAGTGTGTTTTGGGTCATTGTCCTGGTGGATGACCCATGACCTCTGAGGGAGACCCAGCTTTCTCACACTGGGCCCTACATTATGCTGCAAAATTTGTTGGTAGTCTTCAGACTTCATAATGCCATGCACACGGTCAAGCAGTCCAGTGCCAGAGGCAGCAAAGCAACCCCAAAACATCAGGGAACCTCCGCCATGTCTGACTGTAGGGACCGTGTTCTTTTCTTTGAATGCCTCTTTTTTTTCCTGTACACTCTATGTTGATGCTTTTTCCCAAAAAGCTCTACTTTTGTCTCATCTGACCAGAGAACATTCTTCCAAAACGTTTTAGGCTTTCTCAGGTAAGTTTTGGCAAACTCCAGCCTGGCTTTTTTATGTCTCGGGGTAAGAAGTGGGGTCTTCCTGGGTATCCTACCATACAGTCCCTTTTCATTCAGACGCCGACGGATAGTACGGGTTGACACTGTTGTACCCTCGGACTGTAGGGCAGCTTGAACTTGTTTGGATGTTAGTCGAGGTTCTTTATCCACCATCTGCACAATCTTGCGTTGAAATCTCTCGTCAATTTTTCTTTTCCGTCCACATCTAGGGAGGTTAGCCACAGTGCCATGGGCTTTATACTTCTTGATGACACTGCGCACGGAAGACACAGGAACATTCAGGTCTTTGGAGATGGACTTGTAGCCTTGAGATTGCTCATGCTTCCTCACAATTTGGTTTCTCAAGTCCTCAGACAGTTCTTTGGTCTTCTTTCTTTTCTCCATGCTCAATGTGGTACACACAAGGACACAGGACAGAGGTTGAGTCAACTTTAATCCATGTTAACTGGCTGCAAGTGTGATTTAGTTATTGCCAACACCTGTTAGGTGCCACAGGTAAGTTACAGGTGCTGTTAATTACACGAATTAGAGAAGCATCACATGATTTTTCAAACAGTGCCAATACTTTTGTCCACCCCCTCTTTTAGGTTTGGTGTGGAATTGTATCCAATTTGGCTTTAGGACAATTCTTTTTGTGTTTTTTCATTGAAGACAAATTAAATGAAGAGAATAATACCAAAGAATTTGTGATTGAAGTTGACGCGCCCCTGGGCCTGTGTCGCGCTGCGTTGCGCACGCGGGAGCTTACCCGGAGCCGGATCTCTTGAGGGTTGTAGTCTCGTGGCGGTGATCCGGTCCGTGCCCAGGGAGTCAGACTAAGTGGCGCTGTATCAGCGGTAGATGATGGACGACTACGCCACCCGTTGAATGCAGCTATGGAGCTGCCGCTGCAGGGCAGACCGCTGAGGCCGGTGGAAGGATGGTGCAGCGTGGATGGTATAACCCCCAACGGGAGGGGTATGGCCTCAGGGCAGCCGACGTGGATGATGGGGGTAGCAGGAACCACTCAGAGACGATGCTGTGTAGTTCAGGGTCTTTACTGGTGACAAAGATAGACCCTCCCGGAGTACTGGCTAGCGGTTGGGGCCTGGTCAGTCCTTGAGCAGATGGGATCTCCCCTGGCCAGGCGGAGTTGTAGGCCTCACAAACTAACGATACTCTTCTGGCTACCTTGCTAGAAGCGAGTATAAGTAGCCCACGTCCCTGAGTGTACCGTGTGGTGCTCACCCGTATGGCCGGTGACTCGGGGCCTTCTAGTAGCTTCCGCTCCACGACGGCGGTGCTGGCCCCATGCGTGTGACCGTGCCTTCGGGTTTCTTGGCCAGAGGACCTGAAATCCCCTGCCTGACGGATTCTGCTGCTGGGTAGGAGTTAGTCCCCACAGCCTCGGACTCCGGGTCCGGTAAGAAATCTTCTCAGTCAGGGCGAGCTCTGCAGCTGCCAGCCCCTGACTCTTTGTAACACTGCTCCCACAGAGCTCCTGTTGTTTCTTCCTATGCTGCTTCTCTTCTCTACTTCTGGCATGGCCCAGGAGCTGGGCCCAGCCGGAGCCACAGCTCCCTGTCAGCCCTCCTGGCTGAACTCTCCCTCTCAACTCTCTAACCCTGCCTCAGCCCCAGGTTTATACAGGGGAAGTTCTTCCCCTCCCAGGACTGGGCAGGAGGTGTGGCATGCATAGGATTCCTGACCAAGAGACCTCCCACCTGCTCTCAGACATAACATTGTTGTTACTGTGGAAACCAGACCCCTGGGGTGCCACACAATCATTTTCAGGAAGAAACTGAGTATTATCTGACAGAATTGCAGGGATGCCAATACTTTTGGCCAGCACTGTATATATATATATATATATATATATATATATATATATATATATATATATATATATATATATAATGTTATTCTTATTTATTTATTTTTGTGGTATACTGACCTCTTTTTGATATGCTTTTCTTTAATACTTTACATAAAGATCTGTATGTTTCATGCGCTTATGGTAACGCAGTAGATTTAGTATTGTGAGGACTCGATACCTATGTATTTAAGACTAGTAGCACCCTCTACTGTCCATATAATGGAAATACCAGCGGCGGCCCTTGTAATATAGTATGTAGTTTTGCTTCACGTCTCGTTTTCAGGCCTCTGATGTTTGCCGCCACATTATATACTGCTCGGTATACATATTTTTACTGTGATTCTCTGAGTAGTGATGCAGCTTATGCTTTACTAATTCAGTGTGAGGGACATTATTTTGACAAGTGCTGAGTGAATTGAGGCCTATGGCACATCGGTGTTTGCTTGGAAGTTATGTTCTCTGCATTTGCCTGCAAAATGTGAACAGAGCCTAATTGTAAGGATAAATAGGGGAAATATTTGCTGATGCCCATAGCAACCAATTATTTTCTAAACTTGATTGGTTACAATTATTTTCTATTTTCTATTTGCATGGGTTTTGAAAAAAAGAGCAAAACCCTCCCCAAATTGCCTGAGTTCTGGACACTGTTCGTCCGATCAGGCGTTGGTAGCTGTCAGCGTTCGTTCAGCACCGCCGGCTATTGTGCTCTGTACAATGTAAGAAAAGGCTGGAGGGAGACTCATTAGCAGAAACCAAAGCGGAGAGAAAAGCTCAGTGTGAGGAAATAATACATTCGGCGCCATATTATATTCTGCGCAGGGATGAATTAGAAATCACGGGCTGAGCTCCCAGCTTTTGAAGGATTTTTTCTATTGCATTTAATTGCCGTTCTCCAGGCCCCGGCGTCCTTCAGAGACGCGATACACAAAAAATATTTTCCATCCTAACAATGCAAATACAATATTTGATAAAAGGTAATAATAAAACGTAACGAAACGAAACACACGAAACTGGGCTTATTAAATGAAGAAAGGATCCTGCAGGCGAGAGCATTGTGCGGCGTGCCAGCGTTGTGGACTACTCACTGGGGCACTGTCCTCTGAAGTGTATGGTGATGCCTGCCCGCAGGCACCCGGCGTTACCCCAGTCTGACGAATAACCTCAGCGAAACCAGGATGAATGACAGCTGCAAACACAGAAACCAGAGACTGAGCGTGCACAGTACAGAAGCCCGGGCCTGAGCAGACACCCCATTACCTCTCACTAAGGGCTAAGTCCCCAATAAATGATACTTCCTGAACATCCCCTCAGCTGATCATGTGGCATCTAGCAGACAAACAGTGATTAGCTGCAGCGGTCACACGGTTAGACTAAACATGATCAGCAGCAGAGAACGGTAAATATCAAAAAACCCAAAGTAGTGCGGCAATCAGTGCGGCGAGGTCAGAGATTTACATGCTGTATCTGTTTCTTCCTCTAGGATGCTGTCAGGGCCGGACCGTCAGCACAGGTGACAGATCCGAGGCGCCGGCTTGTCAGTACGAGGTAGGATGATTTGTGTTACTTTCATATTTCTCAGTGTTTCTTTTACAGCCTGTATCTAATATATATAATTGTCTTATCCCGTCGGTCTGTCTGTCTGTCCAGGAAATCCAACGTCGCTGATTGGTCTGGCCGCGGCCAATCAGCGGCGCGGGATTTCAGAACAAGATGGCGGCCATTAGCGGCTCATCTGCCGCACGGAGGTCAGCGGCGATGCAGCCGGGAGATCACCCTCACACGCTCACCCTCACACGCTCACCCTCAGATGCTCACCCTCAGATGCTCACACGCTCACCCTCAGACGCTCACCCTCTCATGCTCACACCCTCACATGCTCACACCCTCATCCTCACACGCTCCCATGCTCACCCTCACACGCACACACGCACACCCTCAACCTCAGACGCTCACCCTCACACGCCCTTAACCGCACACCCTCACCCTCACACGCTCCCGCGCTCACCCTCCCATGCACACCCTCACACACTCACCCTCACACCTGCACAGGCTCACCCTCACACGCACACCCTCAACTGCACACCCTCACATGCTCCCATGCTCACCCTCACACGCTCACACCCTCACCCTCAGACGCTCATCCTCAGATGCTCACCCGCTCACCCTCAGATGCTCACCCGCTCACCCTCAGATGCTCACACGCTCACCCTCAGACGCTCACACTCACACCCTCAGATGCTGACCCTCACACGCACACCCTCAACCTCAGATGCTCACCCTCACATGCTCCCACGTTCACCCTCACACAATCCTACACTCACCCTCACATGCTCATCCTCACACGCTCACCCTCACACGCACACCCTCACGCGCTCACCCTCAACCGCACACCCTCACCCTCAGACTCTCACCCTCAGATGCTCACACGCTCACCCTCAGACGCTCACCCTCAGATGCTCACCCTCAGATGCTCACACGCTCACCCTCACACGCACACCCTCACCCTCAGACGCTCACCCCCAGATGTTCCCACCCTCCCACGCTCAGAAGCTTACCCTCACACGCTCACCCGCACACGCTCACCCGCACACGATCCCATGCTCACCCTCACACGCTCCCACGCTCACCCTTACACCTGCACATGCTCACCCTCACACCCGCTCACCCTCACACCCGCACACACTCACCCTCACCCGCTGACCCTCAAACGCTCACACCCTCACACACACACCCTCAACCTCAGATGCTCACCCTCAGACGCTCACACACTCACCCTCACACGCTTAGACGCTCACCCTCAGACGTTCCCACCCTCACACGCTCATGCTCCTACGCTCACCCGCACACGCTCACCCTCACACGCTCCCACGCTCACCCTCCCACGCACACATGCACAGGCTCACCCTCAACCGCACACCCTCAGACGCTCCTACGCTCACCCTCACACGCTCATCGTCACACGCTCACCCTCAGATGCTCACACGCTCACCCTCACCCTCAGACGCTCACCCTCACACGCTCACCCCCTCACATGCTGACCCGCACACGCTCCCACGCACACGCTCACCCTCACACGCACACCTGCACAGGCTCACCCTCACACGCTCACCCTCACACCCTCAACCGCAGACCCTCACACCCACAGGCTCACCCTCAAAAGCACACCCTCACCTCCTCAGAAGCTCACCAGCAGACGCTCACCCTCACACTCTCACATGCTGACCCTCACACGCTCACCCTCACACGCACAACCTCAACCTCAGACGCTCAGCCTCAGAAGCTCACCCTCTCACACTCACACCCTCACACTCACACCCTCACACTCACACCCTCACACTCACACCCTCACACTCACACCCTCACACTCACACTCACACCCTCACACTCACACCCTCACACTCACACCCTCACACTCACACCCTCACACTCACACCCTCACACTCACACTCACACCCTCACACTCACACCCTCACCCTCACACCCTCACACCCTCACACCCTCACACTCACACCCTCACACCCTCACACCCTCACACCCTCACACCCTCACACTCACACCCTCACCCTCACCCCCTCACCCTCACCCCCTCACCCTCACCCCCTCACCCTCACCCCCTCACCCTCACCCCCTCACCCTCACACGCTCACACCCTCACACGCTCACCCTCACACGCTCACACCCTCCCACGCTCACCCTCACATGCTCCCACGCTCACCCTCATACCTGCACAGGCTCACCCTCACAGGCTCACCCTCACACTCTCACCCTCACACGCACACCCTCACACGCACACCCTCACACGCACACCCTCACACGCTCACCCTCACTCTCACACGATCACCCTCACACCCTCACTCACATGCTCACACGCACACCCACAGACCCTCACACGCTCACCCTCACACGCTCACCCTCTCAATCTCACCCTCACCCGCTCACCCTCACAATCACACGCTCAGCCTCACATGCACACCCTCTCAATCTCACCCTCACACGCACACCCTCACACGCACACCCTCACACGCACACCCTCACACGCACACCCTCACCAGCTCATACACACCCTCAGACGCTCACACGTTCACCCGCTCACATGCACACCCACAGACACTCACCCTCACACCATCACCTGCACACCCTCAGACGCTCACACAGTCACCCTCACACGTGCTCACCCGCTCACCCTCAGACGCTCTCACCCTCACACGCTCACCCTCACATGATCACCCTCACACGCACACCCTCACTCTCACACGATCACCCTCACACGCTCAGCCTCACACACACACCTTCTCACCATCACACTCTCCCGCTCACCAGCTCACCCGCTCACACACACACCCTCAGACGCTCACACACACACCCTCACACCCACAGATGCTCACACTCTCACCCTCACACGCACACCCTCAGACACTCACACCGTCACCCTCACACGCGCTCACCCGTTCACCCTCACATGCTCACCCCCACACACTCACCCTCTTCCTCACACGCTCACCCTCACACACTCACCCTCACACGCTCACGACCACACGCTCACCCTCACCCTCTCACTCGCTCCCACGCACACGCTCACCCTCACACGCACACGGTCACCCTCACACGCTCACACACACACCTCCACACGCTCACCCTCACACCCTGTGCTAGCCGGTCATCTCCCTCACCTCACACGCTCACCCGTTCAACCTGTGCTAACCGGTCATCTCCCGGCTGTTCGCAGCAGAAGTACCAAGACCGGTGGCCTTGCTCCTCGGTCCTCCAAAATTCATTAGGGGCCCCGGGGGGATTCATTGGGGGGCTAATTTAAAGTAGTGCACAGCCCATTTAAATACTGCTTCGCTGATTAGTCGCGCCCTGTCGGCCGCATATATATTCTAGATTACCCGATGCGTTAGAATCGGGCCACGATCTAGTATATTTATATTGCCTCTTTCTAAAAAACGAAAATCAGCCTGGGAGCGTAATAGACAAAGCTCTCTGTGTACACGGCTGTTGTACACACTTTTATTAGGCGGTGTCGGTCAGGTTTTGTATTTTTAGGGGGAGGATGTAATGGAGTGAGGTAAATATTGGGTTTTCATGGGTAAATTTACCTCCTTATATATGTGTATATATATATATATATATATATATCTATCATGAGGAAGCGTTACATAGCGCCACATGACAGACACATACACATAGCCAGGCTCCTACTGAAACTGCGAAGATCGGAGAGAAGTTAAGGGTTTGTCCCATTTTTTTGTCTTGAGGAACGCACCGCTCCCTAACCTCTGCCTCCTTCTTGCTAAGTGGCGGTGCGCTCCTGATGATTGACATATCAGGCCAGGGGCATGGTCACGCTGCCGGTCCAAAATTGTGCAGCTTATCCTCTGCAGCAATGGAGGAGCACAGCAACACTGTAGCTGGCCACATCCATCGATCTGGCCAGCTTCAGAGCAGCGCTGACAAGCTCTATAGCAAAGAGCTGTAAGCACTTGACCCTTGTCTAGGTGACTGACCACCTCTGATAAACTGCAAAGGTGGCCGGTAACCTAGGCATGAAGAAGTGAGCTATAAAATTAATATTTTAATATTAATTAAATAGAGACAAGTTGTAGCTTGTTTCTACTTTGCAATTTTACCCAGTTTACCGAATTTTACCCCATTATATGCCCTAAATAGAGCCTATAGCATCTAAGTGGTTTGACAGAGGCAAAGGGCTCCATCAGTCACTTCACAACACATATGTTGGGTGTTGATGGATTGTCATGGCAGCACAGGGCCTAGGAATGGCCCCCCATGGCAGCCCTGACCTTAAGTGCTAATATAAAACCCTGTCAGTGCTAAATTAAAAGATACACGGGCTCATACATGTTCAAGTCCCCTTGTGGGAACAAATGATCAAAAAGACTTACAGGACCCCGGCCCAGTGCCAGACCACCGACCAGCAAACCCCTTCGGCTCCTCTTCTGATTAGTCAGCCTGCCCCACTGTCAGGCATGATGCTACACCAGTCTGACTAATCAAAAAAGGAACCAGAGGGGTTCACAGGGCCGTAGTCCAGTGGCCATGGATTAATGATGTGACTACAATGTATTCATTGCTGGAGTACACAGCATGCCTTAATTACAGTGTCAACGGTCTCCGTATACAACTGGATGGCAGTGGGAAAGATCCTCCACTGACTACACATGATTCCGAAGGTGCATTCCACATATCTGTGTGCACAACTCAGCCGATAATGAAAAATCCTCCACCGGTCATCCATTGCCCTTCGTGGGTATGGGCGCAGCAGGTTGGTCTGTAAGGGAAATGCCTCATCCGATACCATCACAAAAGGAACTGGATGTGTGGAACCCGGCAAAGGTCTTGGGGCTGGGAGTGTTCCGCCATCTTGAAGAATTTGCAGCCCAATCTGTGATGATCTAAACACCCGAGAGTCCCCTCTACTGCCATAAGCACCAACGTCGATGGCAACAAATTTGTAATGTGCATCAGCCACCGCCATCAGGACCATGGAAAAATACTTCTTATAATTAAAGAAGCGTGATCCTGATCGTGGTGGCTGCTGAACTCTCACATGTTTGCCATCAACAGCACCAATGCAGTTGGGGAAATTGGCCACAGTTTGAAAGCCTGCTGCGACCTGCAGCCAAGTCTTCTCGGTTGGGGAAGGCATCACAATGGGCTGCAACTTCTGCCAGATGACGCTACATGTGCACCTCACAATTCTGGAAATGGTGGACTTACCAACCCGAAATTGGAGGTGCAGTGATGTATCGCTCTCTCCTGTGGCCTGAAAAGGAAAAATATAAAATTAGAAAAGCCAGAAAAAGAAATACAAGTTCACACATCAGTGACCTTTTCAGTCTGATCTGTGTGCATGCTGATCTCATAGTCAAGCCAAAATTAGGTACACAGACACAGGGGAGCCATCACCAGAGGGTGACTAACTAACTAATCAGTTTCTCCGGTATGAGTGATGACAGTTTCCAGACATACCGGAGACAAGAGACATAATGATTGCTATTACTTTATTCTTAATTTTTACAGGTGGGGACACACTGCTAACCCCCCCATCATGGTCCCTGCTGGTGCTGAGCACAGTGCCAGTAGAGAACCATGATGAGGGCAGCGTTCAGCACCGACTCCTGTGATTATCGATTGTAGTGCTGACTCCCATAAGTCCGTCCATGTGATCCAGGTGAAGCACACGTAAAGCACACAACTACAACACGAAAAACACACACGACACACGGGGAACGGATCGCTAGAACATTTTTTGGGAAGGTGCTGGAGATATGTGTTCATGTGAAACTGGCTATGGTTGATAAATGCAGAACTGGTGAGGTGTTTCTATTATAAAAATGTACTATTGTCCTAAATCGGAGAAAAAAATACCAGCTGAACAACATAATGTGGAAATACTGAATCAATGATTTTTCTGGCCATGGCAGCATATGTTGCGTAGATGTAAAAAAAAAATAAAAATATATAACATTCAACTTACCGCAAGGTGATGAGCAGCCTTTCCTCAGCAGAGATGGCCCTTCGCATTACGGTGTCTTTGTAGTCCAGGTCAGGAGAAATAAGGCTTAGCAGCCGATCAAACGCAGTAATGGTCAGACGGCAAAATTGTTGAATTTTTTCTGGAAAACTTTATTAAAAAAAAAAAAAAAGGATTAAAATATAATTTTGTAACATAGTATACAAGCAAAACCTTACAAAAAAAAAAAAGGTATACACGTGTGACATTATACTTTGTTAACATATATCTTACCTCCTTAAATCCTGGTAAAGAACATTGAAGTGGCCCTTGTCCGCCCGCTCATGCAAGATAGGGTGCACCCACATCTTTTTTTGTCGTCTTCTCCTCCTTAACCGCTCCTATAGAACAATATAGGTTAGTACACACACTACATACAAATAATGTAACACAAAAAACATCTACTTTATATTACCTGCTCAACGTAGTAGTACATGAGATTAATGCAAGTCATCAGCAAAAGGCATTGTCTGCTGCGCAGCAGGGGCTGCAATTCCTCTGGCATCTTTTCTATTACAAAAAGCAAAATGGTGAAGAGGGTTTGAACTAGGAAATGACATCAGAATTTCCCCCTTTTTTTTTTTTTTTAATAACTTTATTTGGTCTCAAAAATGCTTTAAGGCTGAGTTCACACGATGCGTTTTTGATGCGTTTCCGCGGCGTTTTTGCAGTTGCGTAAATGCCGCGGAAACGCATGAAAAACGCATGGTAGAAGGGCAGCAATGTTCCCCAATTGAAATCTGCATGTGCTGTGCCCATGGTGCGGATTTTTCCGCAGCGTAAACGCTGCGCTCAAAAATCCGCAGCATATCAATTAATTTTGCGGAAACGCTGCTTTTTTGGCGCCATTGACTTGCATTAGACCGCATGGAATCCGCATCACTGTATATGTTGATGCGCATTCCATGCGGTCTAAAGTGCGGATGGTACCCGGGTGTGGATGAGAGGACTCTCATCCAGACCCAGGCACCATTAAAAAAAAAAGAATAAAATAAAATATATATATATATACTCACCTTCTGACGGCCCGCGCAGCGCTCCTTCTTGGTTCCCCGCACTTCGCGGTTGAATGAAAAAGGACCTTCGCTGACGTCAGAGTCATGTGACGGGTCACGTGACGCTGACGTTGGCAGGTCCTTCAGTCTTCACTGCCGGTAGCCGGGACCGAGCAAAGCAGGACACCGGGGGCCATCAGAGGGTAAAGTATATATTTATTTTT
The DNA here is from genome assembly GCF_046119375.1 of Phyllobates terribilis. NCBI lineage: Eukaryota > Metazoa > Chordata > Amphibia > Anura > Dendrobatidae > Phyllobates > Phyllobates terribilis. The sequence goes on from NW_027362771.1 coordinate 584,005,151, forward strand.
TATTTTTTGACATTCACACACTATATAAATCCATGCCGGTTGCATGGATTTATATAGTGTGAAGTTGACAAGCAATTTCCAAGTGATGCTAAAATCGCTTGGGAAGCGCTTGTCAACCCGCATGCGGAAATTAAAGTGAAGACCGCTTCATTTCCGCATGTCCCTGGCAGGAAACCGCATGTACAATCCGCATGCGTTTTTTCCTGCCAGGGAGATGCAGAAATGCTCAGGAAAAAATCCTGAGCATTTCTGCATCGTGTGCACATACCCTAAATATGCAACAAAAACGCAAGTAAAATCCGCATGCAAAAACGCGTTAAAACGCGTCAAAAATGCACCCAATAAACGCATGCGTTTTTCTGGTAAGGGAGATGCTGAAACGCTGCAGAAATTTTCTGCTTCATTTCTGCATCGTGGGCACATAGCCTTACCTGCCTCATATACGCCTCAGGTCAGGCCGGGTATTGTAATACGTGTCCTCTGACCGGCGTTACCTGCCTCATATACGCCTCAGGTCAGGCCGGGTATTGTAATACATGTCCTCTGACCGGAGTTACCTGCCTCATATACGCCTCAGGTCTGGCCGGGTATTGTAATACGTGTCCTCTGACCGGAGTTATCTGCCTCATATACGCCTCAGGTCAGGCCGGGTATTGTAATACGTGTCCTCAGACCTGAGTTATCTGCCTCATATACACCTCAGGTCAGGCCGGGTATTGTAATATGTATCCTCTGACCTGAGTTACCTGCCTCATATACACCTCAGGTCAGGCCGGGTATTGTAGTATATATCCTTTGACCGGAGTTATCTGCCTCATATACGCCTCAGGTCAGGCCGGGTATTGTAATACGTGTCCTCTGACCTGAGTTATCTGCCTCATATACGCCTCAGGTCAGGCCGGGTATTGTAATATGTATCCTCTGACCTGAGTTATCTGCCTCATATACACCTCAGGTCAGGCCGGGTATTGTAGTATGTATCCTCTGACCGGAGTTATCTGCCTCATATACGCCTCAGGTCAGGCCGGGTATTGTAATATGTGTCCTCTGACCTGAGTTATCTGCCTCATATACACCTCAGGTCAGGCCGGGTATTGTAATACGTGTCCTCTGACCGGAGTTACCTGCCTCATATACAACTCAGGTCAGGCCGGGTATTGTAATACGTGTCCTCTGACCGAAGTTATCTGCCTCATATACTCCTCAGGTCAGGCCGGGTAATGTAATACGTGTCCTTTGACCGGAGTTATCTGCCTCATAAACGCCTCAGGTCAGGCCGGGTATTGTAATACCTGTCCTCTGACCTGAGTTACCTGCCTCATATACAACTCAGGTCAGGGCGGGTATTGTAATACCTGTCCTCTGACCTGAGTTACCTGCCTCATATACGCCTCAGGTCAGGCCGGGTATTGTAATTCGTGTCCTCTGACCTGAGTTATCTGCCTCATATACGCCTCAGGTCAGGCCGGGTATTGTAATACGTGTCCTCTGACCTGAGTTATCTGCCTCATATACACCTCAGGTCAGGCCGGGTATTGTAATACGTGTGCTCTGACCTGAGTTATCTGCCTCATATACGCCTCAGGTCAGGCCGAGTATTGTAATACGTGTCTTCTGACCTGAGTTATCTGCCTCATATACAGCTCAGGTCAGGTCGGGTATTGTAATACGTGTCCTCTGACCTGAGTTATCTGCCTCATATACGCCTCAGGTCAGGCCGAGTATTGTAATACGTGTCCTCTGACCGGAGTTACCTGCCTCATATACACCTCAGGTCAGGCCGAGTATTGTAATACGTGTCCTCTGACCTGAGTTATCTGCCTCATATACGCCTCAGGTCAGGCCGGGTATTGTAATACGTGTCCTCTGACCTGAGTTACCTGCCTCATATACGCCTCAGGTCAGGCCGGGTATTGTAATACGTGTCCTCTGACCTGAGTTATCTGCCTCATATACGCCTCAGGTCAGGCCGGGTATTGTAATGCGTGTCCTCTGACCTGAGTTACCTCCCTCATATACGCCTCAGGTCAGCCCGGGTATTGTAATACGTGTCCTCTGACCGGAGTTATCTGCCTCATATACGCCTCAGGTGAGGCCGGGTATTGTAATACGTGTCCTCTGACCTGAGTTACCTGCCTCATATACGCCTCAGGTCAGGCCGGGTATTGTAATACGTGTCCTCTGACCTGAGTTATCTGCCTCATATACGCCTCAGGTCAGGCCGGGTATTGTAATGCGTGTCCTCTGACCTGAGTTACCTCCCTCATATACGCCTCAGGTCAGCCCGGGTATTGTAATACGTGTCCTCTGACCTGAGTTATCTGCCTCATATACACCTCAGGTCAGGCCGGGTATTGTAATACGTGTCCTCTGACCTGAGTTACCTGTCTCATATACGCCTCAGGTCAGGCCGGCTATTGTAATACGTGTCCTCTGACCTGAGTTATCTGCCTCATATACGCCTCAGGTCAGGCCGGGTATTGTAATATGTATCCTCTGACCTGAGTTACCTGCCTCATATACGCATCAGGTCAGGCCGGGTATTGTAATACGTGTCCTCTGACCTGAGTTATCTGCCTCATATACGCCTCAGGTCAGGCCGGGTATTGTAATACGTGTCCTCTGACCAGAGTAACCTGCCTCATATACGCCTCAGGTCAGACCGGGTATTGTAATATGTATCCTCTGACCTGAGTTACCTGCCTCATATATACCTCAGGTCAGGCCGGGTATTGTAATACGTGTCCTCTGACCTGAGTTATCTACCTCATATACACCTCAGGTCAGGCCGGGTATTGTAATACGTGTCCTCTGACCTGAGTTACCTGCCTCATATACGCCTCAGGTCAGGCCGGGTACTGTACTACATGTCCCTGACCTGAGTTACCTGCCTCATATACACCTCAGGTCAGGCCGGGTATTGTACTACATGTCCCTGACCTGAGTTATCTGCCTCATATACGCCTCAGGTCAGGCCGGGTATTGTAATATGTATCCTCTGACCTGAGTTACCTGCCTCATATACACCTCAGGTCAGGCCGGGTATTGTGATACGTGTCCTCTGACCGGAGTTACCTGCCTCATATACACCTCAGGTCTGGCCGGGTATTGTAATATGTATCCTCTGACCTGAGTTATCTGCCTCATATACACCTCAGGTCAGGCCGGGTATTGTAATACGTGTCCTCTGACCGGAGTTACCTGCCTCATATACACCTCAGGTCTGGCCGGGTATTGTAATATGTATCCTCTGACCTGAGTTATCTGCCTCATATACACCTCAGGTCAGGCCGGGTATTGTACTACATGTTCCTGACCGGAGTTACCTGCCTCATATACACCTCAGGTCAGGCCGGGTATTGTAATACGTGTCCTCTGACCGGAGTTACCTGCCTCATATACACCTCAGGTCTGGCCGGGTATTGTAATATGTATCCTCTGACCTGAGTTATCTGCCTCATATACACCTCAGGTCAGGCCGGGTATTGTACTACATGTTCCTGACCGGAGTTACCTGCCTCATATACACCTCAGGTCAGGCCGGGTATTGTAATATGTATCCTCTGACCCGAGTTACCTGCCTCATATACGCCTCAGGTCAGGCCGGGTATTGTAATACGTGTCCTCTGACCTGAGTTACCTGCCTCATATACCCCTCAGGTCAGGCCGGGTATTGTACTACATGTCCCTGACCCGAGTTATCTGCCTCATATACGCCTCAGGTCAGGCCGGGTATTGTAACATGTATCCTCTGACCAGAGTTACCTGCCTCATATACGCCTCAGGTCAGGCCGGGTATTGTAATACGTGTTCTCTGACCGGAGTTACCTGCCTCATATACGCCTCAGGTCAGGCCGGGTATTGTAATACGTGTCCTCTGACCTGAGTTACCTGCCTCATATACGCCTCAGGTCAGGCCGGGTATTGTAATACCTGTCCTCTGACCGGAGTTACCTGCCTCATATACGCCTCAGGTCAGGCCGGGTATTGTAACACCTGTCCTCTGACCGAAGTTATCTGCCTCATATACGCCTCAGGTCAAGCCGGGTATTGTAATACGTGTCCTCTGACCTGAGTTACCTGCCTCATATACGCCTCAGGTCAGGCCGGGTATTGTAATACGTGTCCTTTGACCGGAGTTACCTGCCTCATATACGCCTCAGGTCAGGCCGGGTATTGTAATACTTGTCCTCTGACCTGAGTTACCTGCCTTATATACGCCTCAGGTCAGGCCGGGTATTGTAATACGTATCCTCTGACCGGAGTTATCTGCCTCATATACGCCTCAGGTCAAGCCGGGTATTGTAATACCTGTCCTCTGACCTGAGTTACCTGCCTCACATACGCCTCAGGTCAGGCCGGGTATTGTAATAAGTGTCCTCTGACCTGAGTTATCTGCCTCATATACACCTCAGGTCAGGCCGGGTATTGTAATACGTGTCCTCTAACCTGAGTTATCTGCCTCATATACGCCTCAGGTCAGGCCGAGTATTGTAATACGTGTCCTCTGACCTGAGTTATCTGCCTCATATACACCTCAGGTCAGGCCGGGTATTGTAATGCGTGTCCTCTGATCTGAGTTATCTGCCTCATATACGCCTCAGGTCAGGCCGGGTATTGTAATACGTGTCCTCTGACCTGAGTTTTCTGCCTCATATACGCCTCAGGTCAGGCCGAGTATTGTAATACGTGTCCTCTGACCTGAGTTATCTGCCTCATATACACCTCAGGTCAGGTCGGGTATTGTAATACGTGTCCTCTGACCTGAGTTATCTGCCTCATATACGCCTCAGGTCAGGTCGGGTATTGTAATACGTGACCTCTGACCTGAGTTATCTGCCTCATATACACCTCAGGTCAGGCCGGGTATTGTAATACGTGTCCTCTGACCTGAGTTATCTGCCTCATATACGCCTCAGGTCAGGCCGGGTATTGTAATACGTGTCCTCTGACCAGAGTTATCTGCCTCATATACACCTCAGGTCAGGCCGGGTATTGTAATACGTGTACTCTGACCTGAGTTATCTGCTTCATATACGCCTCAGGTCAGGCCGGGTATTGTAATACCTGTCCTCTGACCTGAGTTATCTGCCTCATATACGCCTCAGGTCAGGCCGGGTATTGCACTACATGTCCCTGACCTGAGTTATCTGCCTCATATACGCCTCAGGTCAGGCCGGGTATTGTAAAACCAGTCCTCTGACCGGAGTTACCTGCCTCATATACGCCTCACGTCAGGCCGGGTATTGTAATACGTGTCCTCTGACCGGAGTTCACTGCCTCATATACGCCTCAGGTCAGGCCGGGTATTGTAATACGTGTCCTCTGACCTGAGTTACCTGCCTCATATACCCCTCAGGTCAGGCCGGGTATTGTACTACATGTCCCTGACCTGAGTTATCTGCCTCATATACGCCTCAGGTCAGGCCGGGTATTGTAATATGTATCCTCTGACCAGAGTTACCTGCCTCATATACGCCTCAGGTCAGGCCGGGTATTGTAATATGTATCCTCTGACCGGAGTTACCTGCCTCATATACACCTCAGGTCAGGCCGGGTATTGTAATACCTGTCCTCTGACCTGAGTTACCTGCCTCATATACGCCTCAGGTCAGGCCGGGTATTGTAATACGTGTCCTCTGACCTGAGTTACCTGCCTCATATACACCTCAGGTGAGGCCGGGTATTGTAATACGTGTCATCTGACCTGAGTTACCTGCCTCATATAAGCCTCAGGTCAGGCCGGGTATTGTAATACCTGTCCTCTGACCTGAGTTACCTGCCTCATATACGCCTCAGGTCAGGCCGGGTATTGTAATACGTGTCCTCTGACCTGAGTTATCTGCCTCATATACACCTCAGGTAAGGCCGGGTATTATAATACGTGTCCTCTGACCTGAGTTATCTGCCTCATATACGCCTCAGGTCAGGCCGAGTATTGTAATACGTGTCCTCTGACCTGAGTTATCTGCCTCATATACACCTCAAGTCAGGCCGGGTATTGTAATACGTGTCCTCTGACCTGAGTTATCTGCCTCATATACGCCTCAGGTAAGGCCGAGTATTGTAATACGTGTCCTCTGACCTGAGTTATCTGCCTCATATACGCCTCAGGTCAGGCCGGGTATTGCACTACATGTCCCTGACCTGAGTTATCTGACTCATATACGCCTCAGGTCAGGCCGGGTATTGTAACACCTGTCCTCTGACTGGAGTTATCTGCCTCATATACGCCTCAGGTCAGGCCGGGTATTGTAATACGTGTCCTCTGACCTGAGTTACCTGTCTCATATACGCCTCAGGTCAGGCCGAGTATTGTAATAGGTGTCCTCTGACCTGAGTTATCTGCCTCATATACGTCTCAGGTCAGGCCGGGTATTGTAATACGTGTCCTCTGACCTGAGTTATCTGCCTCATATACACCTCAGGTCAGGCGGGTATTGTAATACGTGTCCTCTGACCTGAGTTATCTGCCTCATATACGCCTTAGGTCAGGCCGGGTACTGTACTACATGTCCCTGACCTGAGTTATCTGCCTCATATACGCCTCAGGTCAGGCCGGGTATTGTAATACGTGTCCTCTGACCTGAGTTATCTGACTCATATACGCCTCAGGTCAGGCCGGGTATTGTAACACCTGTCCTCTGACTGGAGTTATCTGCCTCATATACGCCTCAGGTCAGGCCGGGTATTGTAATACGTGTCCTCTGACCTGAGTTACCTGTCTCATATACGCCTCAGGTCAGGCCGGGTATTGTAATAGGTGTCCTCTGACCTGAGTTATCTGCCTCATATACGCCTCAGGTCAGGCCGGGTATTGTAATACGTGTCCTCTGACCTGAGTTATCTGCCTCATATACACCTCAGGTCAGGCGGGTATTGTAATACGTGTCCTCTGACCTGAGTTATCTGCCTCATATACGCCTCAGGTCAGGCCGGGTATTGTACTACATGTCCCTGACCTGAGTTACCTGCCTCATATACACCTCAGGTCAGGCCGGGTATTGTACTACATGTCCCTGACCTGAGTTATCTGCCTCATATACGCCTCAGGTCAGGCCGGGTATTGTAATGTGTATCCTCTGACCGGAGTTACCTGCCTCATATACGCCTCAGGTCAGGCCGGGTATTGTAATACGTGTCCTCTGACCGGAGTTACATGCCTCATATACGCCTCAGGTCAGGCCGGGTATTGTAATACGTGTCCTCTGACCTGAGTTACCTGCCTCATATACACCTCAGGTCAGGCCGGGTATTGTAATACGTGTCCTCTGACCTGAGTTATCTGCCTCATATACACCTCAGGTCAGGCCGGGTATTGTAATACGTGTCCTCAGAACTGAGTTATCTGCCTCATATACACCTCAGGTCACGCCGGGTATTGTAGTATATATCCTTTGACCGGAGTTATCTGCCTCATATACGCCTCAGGTCAGGCCGGGTATTGTAATACGTGTCCTCTGACCTGAGTTATCTGCCTCATATACACCTCAGGTCAGGCCGGGTATTGTAATATGTATCCTCTGACCTGAGTTATCTGCCTCATATACACCTCAGGTCAGGCCGGGTATTGTAGTATGTATCCTCTGACCGGAGTTATCTGCCTCATATACGCCTCAGGTCAGGCCGGGTATTGTAATATGTGTCCTCTGACCTGAGTTATCTGCCTCATATACGCCTCAGGTCAGGCCGGGTATTGTAATATGTATCCTCTGACCTGAGTTACCTGCCTCATATACACCTCAGGTCAGGCCGGGTATTGTAATACGTGTCCTCTGACCGGAGTTACCTGCCTCATATACAACTCAGGTCAGGCCGGGTATTGTAATACGTGTCCTCTGACCGAAGTTATCTGCCTCATATACTCCTCAGGTCAGGCCGGGTAATGTAATACGTGTCCTTTGACCGGAGTTATCTGCCTCATAAACGCCTCAGGTCAGGCGGGGTATTGTAATACGTATCCTCTGACCGGAGTTACCTGCCTCATATACACCTCAGGTCAGGCCGGGTATTGCAATGCGTGTCCTCTGACCTGAGTTATCTGCCTCATATACACCTCAGGTCAGGCCGGGTATTGTAATATGTATCCTCTGACCGGAGTTACCTGCCTCATATACAACTCAGGTCAGGGCGGGTATTGTAATACCTGTCCTCTGACCTGAGTTACCTGCCTCATATACGCCTCAGGTCAGGCCGGGTATTGTAATTCGTGTCCTCTGACCTGAGTTATCTGCCTCATATACGCCTCAGGTCAGGCCGGGTATTGTAATACGTGTCCTCTGACCTGAGTTATCTGCCTCATATACGCCTCAGGTCAGGCCGGGTATTGTAATACGTGTCCTCTGACCTGAGTTATCTGCCTCATATACGCCTCAGGTCAGGCCGGGTATTGTAATACGTGTCTTCTGACCTGAGTTATCTGCCTCATATACAGCTCAGGTCAGGTCGGGTATTGTAATACGTGTCCTCTGACCTGAGTTATCTGCCTCATATACGCCTCAGGTCAGGCCGAGTATTGTAATACGTGTCCTCTGACCGGAGTTACCTGCCTCATATACACCTCAGGTCAGGCCGAGTATTGTAATACGTGTCCTCTGACCTGAGTTATCTGCCTCATATACACCTCAGGTCAGGCCGGGTATTGTAATACGTGTCCTCTGACCTGAGTTATCTGCCTCATATACGCCTCAGGTCAGGCCGGGTATTGTAATGCGTGTCCTCTGACCTGAGTTACCTGCCTCATATACGCCTCAGGTCAGGCCGGGTATTGTAATACGTGTCCTCTGACCTGAGTTATCTGCCTCATATACGCCTCAGGTCAGGCCGGGTATTGTAATGCGTGTCCTCTGACCTGAGTTACCTCCCTCATATACGCCTCAGGTCAGGCCGGGTATTGTAATACGTGTCCTCTGACCTGAGTTATCTGCCTCATATACACCTCAGGTCAGGCCGGGTATTGTAATACGTGTCCTCTGACCTGAGTTATCTGCCTCATTTACACCTCAGGTCAGGCCGGGTATTGTAATACCTGTCCTCTGACCTGAGTTACCTGTCTCATATACGCCTCAGGTCAGGCCGGGTATTGTAATATGTATCCTCTGACCTGAGTTACCTGCCTCATATACGCATCAGGTCAGGCCGGGTATTGTAATACGTGTCCTCTGACCTGAGTTATCTGCCTCATATACGCCTCAGGTCAGGCCGGGTATTGTAATACGTGTCCTCTGACCAGAGTAACCTGCCTCATATACGCCTCAGGTCAGACCGGGTATTGTAATATGTATCCTCTGACCTGAGTTACCTGCCTCATATACACCTCAGGTCAGGCCGGGTATTGTAATACCTGTCCTCTGACCTGAGTTATCTACCTCATATACACCTCAGGTCAGGCCGGGTATTGTAATACGTGTCCTCTGACCTGAATTATCTGCCTCATATACGCCTCAGGTCAGGCCGGGTATTGTAATACGTGTCCTCTGACCTGAGTTACCTGCCTCATATACGCCTCAGGTTAGGCCGGGTACTGTACTACATGTCCCTGACCTGAGTTACCTGCCTCATATACACCTCAGGTCAGGCCGGGTATTGTACTACATGTCCCTGACCTGAGTTATCTGCCTCATATACGCCTCAGGTCAGGCCGGGTATTGTAATATGTATCCTCTGACCGGAGTTACCTGCCTCATATACGACTCAGGTCAGGCCGGGTATTGTAATATGTATCCTCTGACCTGAGTTACCTGCCTCATATACACCTCAGGTCAGGCCGGGTATTGTAATACGTGTCCTCTGACCGGAGTTACCTGCCTCATATACACCTCAGGTCTGGCCGGGTATTGTAATATGTATCCTCTGACCTGAGTAATCTGCCTCATATACACCTCAGGTCAGGCCGGGTATTGTAATACGTGTCCTCTGACCGGAGTTACCTGCCTCATATACACCTCAGGTCTGGCCGGGTATTGTAATATGTATCCTCTGACCTGAGTTATCTGCCTCATATACACCTCAGGTCAGGCCGGGTATTGTAATACGTGTCCTCTGACCTGAGTTACCTGCCTCATATACGCCTCAGGTCAGGCCGGGTATTGTAATACCTGTCCTCTGACCGGAGTTACCTGCCTCATATACGCCTCAGGTCAGGCCGGGTATTGTAATAGGTGTCCTCTGACCTGAGTTATCTGCCTCATATACGCCTCAGGTCAGGCCGGGTATTGTAACACCTGTCCTCTGACCGAAGTTATCTGCCTCATATACGCCTCAGGTCAAGCCGGGTATTGTAATACGTGTCCTCTGACCTGAGTTACCTGCCTCATATACGCCTCAGGTCAGGCCGGGTATTGTAATACGTGTCCTTTGACCGGAGTTACCTGCCTCATATACGCCTCAGGTCAGGCCGGGTATTGTAATACTTGTCCTCTGACCTGAGTTACCTGCCTCATATACGCCTCAGGTCAGGCCGGGTATTGTAATACGTATCCTCTGACCGGAGTTACCTGCCTCATATACACCTCAGGTCAGGCCGGGTATTGTAATACCTGTCCTCTGACCTGAGTTACCTGCCTCACATACGCCTCAGGTCAGGCCGGGTATTGTAATAAGTGTCCTCTGACCTGAGTTATCTGCCTCATATACACCTCAGGTCAGGCCGGGTATTGTAATACGTGTCCTCTAACCTGAGTTATCTGCCTCATATACGCCTCAGGTCAGGCCGAGTATTGTAATACGTGTCCTCTGACCTGAGTTATCTGCCTCATATACACCTTAGGTCAGGCCGGGTATTGTAATACGTGTCCTCTGATCTGAGTTATCTGCCTCATATACGCCTCAGGTCAGGCCGGGTATTGTAATACGTGTCCTCTGACCTGAGTTATCTGCCTCATATACGCCTCAGGTCAGGCCGAGTATTGTAATACGTGTCCTCTGACCTGAGTTATCTGCCTCATATACACCTCAGGTCAGGCCGGGTATTGTAATACGTGTCCTCTGACCTGAGTTATCTGCCTCATATACGCCTCAGGTCAGGCCGGGTATTGTAATACGTGTCCTCTGACCAGAGTTATCTGCCTCATATACACCTCAGGTCAGGCCGGGTATTGTAATACGTGTACTCTGACCTGAGTTATCTGCCTCATATACGCCTCAGGTCAGGCCGGGTATTGTAATACCTGTCCTCTGACCTGAGTTATCTCCCTCATATACGCCTCAGGTCAGGCCGGGTATTGCACTACATGTCCCTGACCTGAGTTATCTGCCTCATATACGCCTCAGGTCAGGCCGGGTATTGTAAAACCAGTCCTCTGACCGGAGTTACCTGCCTCATATACGCCTCACGTCAGGCCGGGTATTGTAATACGTGTCCTCTGACCGGAGTTCACTGCCTCATATACGCCTCAGGTCAGGCCGGGTATTGTAATACGTGTCCTCTGACCTGAGTTACCTGCCTCATATACCCCTCAGGTCAGGCCGGGTATTGTACTACATGTCCCTGACCTGAGTTATCTGCCTCATATACGCCTCAGGTCAGGCCGGGTATTGTAATATGTATCCTCTGACCAGAGTTACCTGACTCATATACGCCTCAGGTCAGGCCGGGTATTGTAATATGTATCCTCTGACCGGAGTTACCTGCCTCATATACACCTCAGGTCAGGCCGGGTATTGTAATACCTGTCCTCTGACCTGAGTTACCTGCCTCATATACGCCTCAGGTCAGGCCGGGTATTGTAATACGTGTCCTCTGACCTGAGTTACCTGCCTCATATACACCTCAGGTGAGGCCGGGTATTGTAATACGTGTCCTCTGACCTGAGTTACCTGCCTCATATAAGCCTCAGGTCAGGCCGGGTATTGTAATACCTGTCCTCTGACCTGAGTTACCTGCCTCATATACGCCTCAGGTCAGGCCGGGTATTGTAATACGTGTCCTCTGACCTGAGTTATCTGCCTCATATACACCTCAGGTAAGGCCGGGTATTATAATACGTGTCCTCTGACCTGAGTTATCTGCCTCATATACGCCTCAGGTCAGGCCGAGTATTGTAATACGTGTCCTCTGACCTGAGTTATCTGCCTCATATACACCTCAAGTCAGGCCGGGTATTGTAATACGTGTCCTCTGACCTGAGTTATCTGCCTCATATACGCCTCAGGTAAGGCCGAGTATTGTAATACGTGTCCTCTGACCTGAGTTATCTGCCTCATATACGCCTCAGGTCAGGCCGGGTATTGCACTACATGTCCCTGACCTGAGTTATCTGACTCATATACGCCTCAGGTCAGGCCGGGTAACGTAATAGGTGTCCTCTGACCTGAGTTATCTGCCTCATATACGCCTCAGGTCAGGCTGGGTATTGTAATACATGTCCTCTAACCGGAGATACCAGCCTCATATACGCCTCAGGTCAGGCCGGGTATTGTAATACGTGTCCTCTGACCTGAGTTATCTGCCTCATATACGCCTCAGGTCAGGCCGGGTATTGTAACACCTGTCCTCTGACTGGAGTTATCTACCTCATATACGCCTCAGGTCAGGCCGGGTATTGTAATACGTGTCCTCTGACCTGAGTTACCTGTCTCATATACGCCTCAGGTCAGGCCGGGTATTGTAATAGGTGTCCTCTGACCTGAGTTATCTGCCTCATATACGCCTCAGGTCAGGCCGGGTATTGTAATACGTGTCCTCTGACCTGAGTTATCTGCCTCATATACACCTCAGGTCAGGCGGGTATTGTAATACGTGTCCTCTGACCTGAGTTATCTGCCTCATATACGCCTCAGGTCAGGCCGGGTATTGTACTACATGTCCCTGACCTGAGTTACCTGCCTCATATACACCTCAGGTCAGGCCGGGTATTGTACTACATGTCCCTGACCTGAGTTATCTGCCTCATATACGCCTCAGGTCAGGCCGGGTATTGTAATGTGTATCCTCTGACCGGAGTTACCTGCCTCATATACACCTCAGGTCAGGCCGGGTATTGTAATACGTGTCCTCTGACCGGAGTTACATGCCTCATATACACCTCAGGTCTGGCCGGGTATTGTAATACGTGTCCTCTGACCTGAGTTACCTGCCTCATATACACCTCAGGTCAGGCCGGGTATTGTAATACGTGTCCTCTGACCTGAGTTATCTGCCTCATATACGCCTCAGGTCAGGCCGGGTATTGTACTACATGTCCCTGACCTGAGTTATCTGCCTCATATACGCCTCAGGTCAGGCCGGGTATTGTAATATGTATCCTCTGACCTGAGTTATCTGCCTCATATACGCCTCAGGTCAGGCCGGGTATTGTAATACGTGTCCTCTCACCTGAGTTACCTGCCTCATATACCCCTCAGGTCAGGCCGGGTATTGTACTACATGTCCCTGACCTGAGTTATCTGCCTCATATACGCCTCAGGTCAGGCCAGGTATTGTAATATGTATCCTCTGACCAGAGTTACCTGCCTCATATACGCCTCAGGTCAGGCCGGGTATTGTAATACGTGTCCTCTGACCGGAGTTACCTGCCTCATATACGCCTCAGGTCAGGCCGGGTATTGTAATACGTGTCCTTTGACCGGAGTTACCTGCCTCATATACGCCTCAGGTCAGGCCGGGTATTGTAATACTTGTCCTCTGACCTGAGTTACCTGCCTCATATACGCCTCAGGTCAGGCCGGGTATTGTAATACGTATCTTCTGACCGGAGTTACCTGCCTCATATACACCTCAGGTCAGGCCGGGTATTGTAATACCTGTCCTCTGACCTGAGTTACCTGCCTCATATACGCCTCAGGTCAGGCCGGGTATTGTAATAAGGGTCCTCTGACCTGAGTTATCTGCCTCATATACACCTCAGGTCAGGTCGGGTATTGTAATACGTGTCCTCTGACCTGAGTTATCTGCCTCATATACGCCTCAGGTCAGGCCGGGTATTGTAATACTTGTCCTCTGACCTGAGTTACCTGCCTCATATACGCCTCAGGTCAGGCCGAGTATTGTAATACGTGTCCTCTGACCTGAGTTATCTGCCTCATATACGCCTCAGGTCAGGCCGGGTATTGTAATACTTGTCCTCTGACCTGAGTTATCTGCCTCATATAAGCCTCAGGTCAGGCCGAGTATTGTAATACGTGTCCTCTGACCTGAGTTATTTGCCTCATATACGCCTAAGGTCAGGCCGGGTATTGTAATACGTGTCTTCTGACCTGAGTTATCTGCCTCATATACGCCTCAGGTCAGGCCGGGTATTGTAATACGTGTCCTCTGACCTGAGTTATCTGCCTCATATACGCCTCAGGTCAGGCCGGGTATTGTAATACGTGTCTTCTGACCTGAGTTATCTGCCTCATATACGCCTCAGGTCAGGCCGGGTATTGTAATACGTGTACTCTGACCTGAGTTATCTGCCTCATATACGCCTCAGGTCAGGCCGGGTATTGTAATACCTGTCCTCTGACCTGAGTTATCTGCCTCATATACGTCTCAGGTCAGGCCGGGTATTGCACTACATGTCCCTGACCTGAGTTATCTGCCTCATATACGCCTCAGGTCAGGCCGGGTATTGTAATACCTGTCCTCTGACCGGAGTTACCTGCCTCATATACGCCTCAGGTCAGGCCGGTATTGTAATACCTGTCCTCTGACCGGAGTTACCTGCCTCATATACGCCTCACGTCAGGCCGGGTATTGTAATACGTGTCCTCTGACTGGAGTTACCTGCCTCATATACCCCTCAGGTCAGGCCGGGTATTGTACTACATGTCCCTGACCTGAGTTATCTGCCTCATATACGCCTCAGGTCAGGCCGGGTATTGTAATATGTATCCTCTGACCTGAGTTATCTGCCTCATATACGCCTCAGGTCAGGCCGGGTATTGTAATATGTATCCTCTGACCTGAGTTACCTGCCTCATATACACCTCAGGTCAGGCCGGGTATTGTAATACCTGTCCTCTGACCTGAGTTACCTGCCTCATATACGCCTCAGGTCAGGCCGGGTATTGTAATACGTGTCCTCTGACCTGAGTTACCTGCCTCATATACACCTCAGGTCAGGCCGGGTATTGTAATACGTATCCTCTGACCGGAGTTACCTGCCTCATATACACCTCAGGTCAGGCCGGGTATTATAATACGTGTCCTCTGACCTGAGTTATCGGCCTCATATACGCCTCAGGTCAGGCCGAGTATTGTAATACGTGTCCTCTGACCTGAGTTATCTGCCTCATATACGCCTCAGGTAAGGCCGAGTATTGTAATACGTGTCCTCTGACCTGAGTTATCTGCCTCATATACGCCTCAGGTCAGGCCGGGTATTGCACTACATGTCCCTGACCTGAGTTATCTGCCTCATATACACCTCAGGTCAGGCCGGGTATTGTAATACGTGTCCTCTGACCGGAGTTACCTGCCTCATATACGCCTCAGGTCAGGCCGGGTATTGTAACACCTGTCCTCTGACCGAAGTTATCTGCCTCATATACGCCTCAGGTCAGGCCGGGTATTGTAATACGTGCCCTTTGACCGGAGTTACCTGCCTCATATACGCCTCAGGTCAGGCCGGGTATTGTAATACTTGTCCTCTGACCTGAGTTACCTGCCTCATATACGCCTCAGGTCAGGCCTGGTATTGTAATACGTATCTTCTGACCGGAGTTACCTGCCTCATATACACCTCAGGTCAGGCCGGGTATTGTAATATGTATCCTCTGACCGAAGTTATCTGCCTCATATACGCCTCAGGTCAAGCCGGGTATTGCAATACATGTCCTCTGACCGGAGTTACCAGCCTCATATACGCCTCAGGTCAGGCCGGGTATTGTAATACGTGCCCTTTGACCGGAGTTACCTGCCTCATATACGCCTCAGGTCAGGCCGGGTATTGTAATACTTGTCCTCTGACCTGAGTTACCTGCCTCATATACGCCTCAGGTCAGGCCGGGTATTGTAATACGTGTCCTCTGACCTGAGTTACCTGCCTCATATACGCCTCAGGTCAGGTCGGGTATTGTAACACCTGTCCTCTGACCGAAGTTATCTGCCTCATATACGCCTCAGGTCATGCCGGGTATTGTAATACATGTCCTCTGACCGGAGTTACCAGCCTCATATACGCCTCAGGTCAGGCCGGGTATTGTAATACGTGCCCTTTGACCGGAGTTACCTGCCTCATATACGCCTCAGGTCAGGCCGGGTATTGTAATACTTGTCCTCTGACCTGAGTTACCTGCCTCATATACGCCTCAGGTCAGGCCGGGTATTGTAATAAGGGTCCTCTGACCTGAGTTATCTGCCTCATATACACCTCAGGTCAGGTCGGGTATTGTAATACGTGTCCTCTGACCTGAGTTATCTGCCTCATATACGCCTCAGGTCAGGCCGAGTATTGTAATACGTGTCCTCTGACCTGAGTTATCTGCCTCATATACGCCTCAGGTCAGGCCGGGTATTGTAATACTTGTCCTCTGACCTGAGTTATCTGCCTCATATAAGCCTCAAGTCAGGCCGAGTATTGTAATACGTGTCCTCTGACCTGAGTTATTTGCCTCATATACGCCTAAGGTCAGGCCGGGTATTGTAATACGTGTCTTCTGACCTGAGTTATCTGCCTCATATACGCCTCAGGTCAGGCCGGGTATTGTAATACGTGTCCTCTGACCTGAGTTATCTGCCTCATATACACCTCAGGTCAGGCCGGGTATTGTAATACGTGTACTCTGACCTGAGTTATCTGCCTCATATACGCCTCAGGTCAGGCCGGGTATTGTAATACCTGTCCTCTGACCTGAGTTATCTGCCTCATATACGTCTCAGGTCAGGCCGGGTATTGCACTACATGTCCCTGACCTGAGTTATCTGCCTCATATACGCCTCAGGTCAGGCCGGGTATTGTAATATGTATCCTCTGACCGGAGTTACCTGCCTCATATACGCCTCAGGTCAGGCCGGTATTGTAATACCTGTCCTCTGACCGGAGTTACCTGCCTCATATACGCCTCACGTCAGGCCGGGTATTGTAATACTGTCCTCTGACTGGAGTTACCTGCCTCATATACCCCTCAGGTCAGGCCGGGTATTGTACTACATGTCCCTGACCTGAGTTATCTGCCTCATATACGCCTCAGGTCAGGCCGGGTATTGTAATATGTATCCTCTGACCTGAGTTATCTGCCTCATATACGCCTCAGGTCAGGCCGGGTATTGTAATATGTATCCTCTGACCTGAGTTACCTGCCTCATATACACCTCAGGTCAGGCCGGGTATTGTAATACCTGTCCTCTGACCTGAGTTACCTGCCTCATATACGCCTCAGGTCAGGCCGGGTATTGTAATACGTGTCCTCTGACCTGAATTACCTGCCTCATATACACCTCAGGTCAGGCCGGGTATTGTAATACGTATCCTCTGACCGGAGTTACCTGCCTCATATACACCTCAGGTCAGGCCGGGTATTATAATACGTGTCCTCTGACCTGAGTTATCGGCCTCATATACGCCTCAGGTCAGGCCGAGTATTGTAATACGAGTCCTCTGACCTGAGTTATCTGCCTCATATACGCCTCAGGTCAGGCCGGGTATTGCACTACATGTCCCTGACCTGAGTTATCTGCCTCATATACGCCTCAGGTCAGGCCGGGTATTGTAATACGTGTCCTCTGACCTGAGTTATCTGCTTCATATACACCTCAGGTCAGGCCGGGTATTGTAATACGTATCCTCTGACCGGAGTTACCTGCCTCATATACACCTCAGGTCAGGCCGGGTATTGTAATACGTGTCCTCTGACCTGAGTTATCTGCCTCATATACGCCTCAGGTAAGGCCGAGTATTGTAATACGTGTCCTCTGACCTGAGTTATCTGCCTCATATACGCCTCAGGTCAGGCCGGGTATTGCACTACATGTCCCTGACCTGAGTTATCTGCCTCATATACGCCTCAGGTCAGGCCGGGTATTGTAATAGGTGTCCTCTGACCTGAGTTATCTGCCTCATATACGCCTCAGGTCAGGCCGGGTATTGTAATACATGTCCTCTGACCGGAGATACCAGCCTCATATACGCCTCAGGTCAGGCCGGGTATTGTAACACCTGTCCTCTGACCGGAGTTATCTGCCTCATATACGCCTCAGGTCAGGCCGGGTATTGTAATACGTATCCTCTCACCGGAGTTATCAGCCTCATATACACCTCAGGTCAGGCCGGGTATTGTAATACGTGTCCTCTGACCTGAGTTATCTGCCTCATATACGCCTCAGGTCAGGCCGGGTATTGTAATATCTGTCCTCTGACCTGAGTTATCTGCCTCATATACGCCTCAGGTCAGGCCGGGTATTGCACTACATGTCCCTGACCTGAGTTATCTGCCTCATATACCCCTCAGGTCAGGCCGGGTATTGTAATACCTGTACTCTGACCGGAGTTACCTGCCTCATATACGCCTCAGGTCAGGCCGGGTATTGTAATATGTATCCTCTGACCTGAGTTATCTGCCTCATATACGCCTCAGGTCAGGCCGGGTATTGTAATATGTATCCTCTGACCTGATTTACCTGCCTCATATACGCCTCAGGTCAGGCCGGGTATTGTAATACGTGTCCTCTGACCTGATTTACCTGCCTCATATACGCCTCAGGTCAGGCCGGGTATTGTAATATGTATCCTCTGACCTGAGTTACCTGCCTCATATACGCCTCAGGTCAGGCCGGGTATTGTAATACGTGTCCTCCGACCGGAGTTATCTGCCTTATATACGCCTCAGGTCAGGCCGGGTATTGTAATATGTATCCTCTGACCTGAGTTACCTGTCTCATATACACCTCAGGTCAGGCCGGGTATTGTAATACGTGTCCTCTGACCTGAGTTATCTACCTCATATACGCCTCAGGTCAGGCCGGGTATTGTAATACGTGTCCTCTGACCTGAGTTATCTGCCTCATATACGCCTCAGGTCAGGCCGGGTATTGTAATATGTATCCTCTGACCTGATTTACCTGCCTCATATACGCCTCAGGTCAGGCCGGGTATTGAAATATGTATCCTCTGACCTGAGTTACCTGCCTCATATACACCTCAGTTCTGGCCGGGTATTGTAATACGTGTCCTCTGACCGGAGTTACCTGCCTCCTATACGCCTCAGGTCAGGCCGGGTATTGAAATATGTATCCTCTGACCTGAGTTACCTGCCTCATATACACCTCAGGTCAGGCCGGGTATTGTAATACGTGTCCACTGACCTGAGTTACCTGCCTCATATACCCCTCATGTCAGGCCGGGTATTGTAATACCTGTCCTCTGACCGGAGTTACCTGCCTCATATACGCCTCAGGTCAGGCCGGGTATTGTAATACGTGTCCTCTAACCGGAGTTACCTGCCTCATATACGCCTCAGGTCAGGCCGGGTATTGTAACACCTGTCCTCTGACCGAAGTTATCTGCCTCATATACGCCTCAGGTAAAGCCGGGTATTGTAATACATGTCCTCTGACCGGAGTTACCAGTCTCATATACGCCTCAGGTCAGGCCGGGTATTGTAATACGTGTCCTTTGACCGGAGTTACCTGCCTCATATACGCCTCAGGTCAGGCCGGGTATTGTAATACTTGTCCTCTGACCTGAGTTACCTGCCTCATATACGCCTCAGGTCAGGCCGGGTATTGTAATACGTATCCTCTGACCGGAGTTACCTGCCTCATATACACCTCAGGTCAGGCCGGGTATTGTAATACCTGTCCTCTGACCTGAGTTACCTGCCTCATATACGCCTCAGGTCAGGCCGGGTATTGTAATAAGTGTCCTCTGACCTGAGTTATCTGCCTCATATACACCTCAGGTCAGGCCGGGTATTGTAATACGTGTCCTCTGACCTGAGTTATCTGCCTCATATACGCCTCAGGTCAGGCCGAGTATTGTAATACGTGTCCTCTGACCTGAGTTATCTGCCTCATATACGCCTCAGGTCAGGCCGGGTATTGTAATACGTGTCCTCTGACCTGAGTTATCTGCCTCATATACGCCTCAGGTGAGGCCGAGTATTGTAATACGTGTCCTCTGACCTGAGTTATCTGCCTCATATACGCCTCACGTCAGGCCGGGTATTGTAATACGTGTCCTCTGACCTGAGTTACCTGCCTCATATACGCCTCAGGTAAGGCCGAGTATTGTAATACGTGTCCTCTGACCTGAGTTATCTGCCTCATATACACCTCAGGTAAGGCCGGGTATTGTAATACGTGTCCTCTGACCTGAGTTATCTGCCTCATATACGCCTCAGGTCAGGCCGGGTATTGTAATACGTGTCCTCTGACCTGAGTTATCTGCCTCATATACGCCTCAGGTCAGGCCGGGTATTGTAATACGTGTCCTCTGACCTGAGTTATCTGCCTCATATACACCTCAGGTAAGGCCGGGTATTGTAATACGTGTCCTCTGACCTGAGTTATCTGCCTCATATACACCTCAGGTCAGGCCGGGTATTGTAATACGTGTACTCTGACCTGAATTATCTGCCTCATATACTCCTCAGGTCAGGCCGGGTATTGTAATACCTGTCCTCTGACCTGAGTTATCTGCCTCATATACGCCTCAGGTCAGGCAGGGTATTGCACAACATGTCCCTGACCTGAGTTATCTGCCTCATATACGCCTCAGGTCAGGCCGGGTATTGTAATATGTATCCTCTGACCGGAGTTACCTGCCTCATATACGCCTCAGGTCAGGCCGGGTATTGTAATACCTGTCCTCTGACCGGAGTTACCTGCCTCATATACGCCTCAGGTCAGGCCGGGTATTGTAATACGTGTCCTCTGACCTGAGTTATCTGCCTCATATACGCCTCAGGTCAGGCCGAGTATTGTAATACGTGTCCTCTGACCTGAGTTATCTGCCTCATATACGCCTCAGGTCAGGCCGAGTATTGTAATACGTGTCCTCTGACCTGACTTATCTGCCTCATATACACCTCAGGTCAGGCCGGGTATTGTAATACGTGTCCTCTGACCTGAGTTATCTGCCTCATATACGCCTCAGGTCAGGCCGAGTATTGTAATACGTGTCCTCTGACCTGAGTTATCTGCCTCATATACGCCTCAGGTCAGGCCGGGTATTGTAATACGTGTCCTCTGACCTGAGTTATCTGCCTCATATACGCCTCAGGTCAGGCCGGGTATTGTAATACGTGTCCTCTGACCTGAGTTATCTGCCTCATATACACCTCAGGTAAGGCCGGGTATTGTAATACGTGTCCTCTGACCTGAGTTATCTGCCTCATATACACCTCAGGTCAGGCCGGGTATTGTAATACGTGTACTCTGACCTGAATTATCTGCCTCATATACGCCTCAGGTCAGGCCGGGTATTGTAATACCTGTCCTCTGACCTGAGTTATCTGCCTCATATACGCCTCAGGTCAGGCAGGGTATTGCACAACATGTCCCTGACCTGAGTTATCTGCCTCATATACGCCTCAGGTCAGGCCGGGTATTGTAATATGTATCCTCTGACCGGAGTTACCTGCCTCATATACGCCTCAGGTCAGGCCGGGTATTGTAATACCTGTCCTCTGACCGGAGTTACCTGCCTCATATACGCCTCAGGTCAGGCCGGGTATTGTAATACGTGTCCTCTGACCTGAGTTATCTGCCTCATATACGCCTCAGGTCAGGCCGAGTATTGTAATACGTGTCCTCTGACCTGAGTTATCTGCCTCATATACGCCTCAGGTCAGGCCGAGTATTGTAATACGTGTCCTCTGACCTGACTTATCTGCCTCATATACACCTCAGGTCAGGCCGGGTATTGTAATACGTGTCCTCTGACCTGAGTTATCTGCCTCATATACGCCTCAGGTCAGGCCGAGTATTGTAATACGTGTCCTCTGACCTGAGTTATCTGCCTCATATACGCCTCAGGTCAGGCCGGGTATTGTAATACGTGTCCTCTGACCTGAGTTATCTGCCTCATATACGCCTCAGGTCAGGCCGGGTATTGTAATACGTGTCCTCTGACCTGAGTTATCTGCCTCATATACACCTCAGGTAAGGCCGGGTATTGTAATACGTGTCCTCTGACCTGAGTTATCTGCCTCATATACACCTCAGGTCAGGCCGGGTATTGTAATACGTGTACTCTGACCTGAATTATCTGCCTCATATACGCCTCAGGTCAGGCCGGGTATTGTAATACCTGTCCTCTGACCTGAGTTATCTGCCTCATATACGCCTCAGGTCAGGCAGGGTATTGCACAACATGTCCCTGACCTGAGTTATCTGCCTCATATACGCCTCAGGTCAGGCCGGGTATTGTAATATGTATCCTCTGACCGGAGTTACCTGCCTCATATACGCCTCAGGTCAGGCCGGGTATTGTAATACCTGTCCTCTGACCGGAGTTACCTGCCTCATATACGCCTCAGGTCAGGCCGGGTATTGTAATACGTGTCCTCTGACCTGAGTTATCTGCCTCATATACGCCTCAGGTCAGGCCGAGTATTGTAATACGTGTCCTCTGACCTGAGTTATCTGCCTCATATACGCCTCAGGTCAGGCCGGGTATTGTAATACGTGTCCTCTGACCTGAGTTATCTGCCTCATATACGCCTCAGGTCAGGCCGAGTATTGTAATACGTGTCCTCTGACCTGAGTTATCTGCCTCATATACGCCTCAGGTCAGGCCGGGTATTGTAATACGTGTCCTCTGACCTGAGTTATCTGCCTCATATACGCCTCAGGTCAGGCCGAGTATTGTAATACGTGTCCTCTGACCTGAGTTATCTGCCTCATATACGCCTCAGGTAAGGCCGAGTATTGTAATACGTGTCCTCTGACCTGAGTTATCTGCCTCATATACACCTCAGGTCAGGCCGGGTATTGTAATACGTGTCCTCTGACCTGAGTTATCTGCCTCATATACACCTCAGGTAAGGCCGGGTATTGTAATACGTGTCCTCTGACCTGAGTTATCTGCCTCATATACGCCTCAGGTCAGGCCGGGTATTGTAATACGTGTCCTCTGACCTGAGTTATCTGCCTCATATACGCCTCAGGTCAGGCCAGGTATTGTAATACGTGTCCTCTGACCTGAGTTATCTGCCTCATATACACCTCAGGTAAGGCCGGGTATTGTAATACGTGTCCTCTGACCTGAGTTATCTGCCTCATATACACCTCAGGTCAGGCCGGGTATTGTAATACGTGTACTCTGACCTGAATTATCTGCCTCATATACGCCTCAGGTCAGGCCGGGTATTGTAATACCTGTCCTCTGACCTGAGTTATCTGCCTCATATACGCCTCAGGTCAGGCAGGGTATTGCACAACATGTCCCTGACCTGAGTTATCTGCCTCATATACGCCTCAGGTCAGGCCGGGTATTGTAATATGTATCCTCTGACCGGAGTTACCTGCCTCATATACGCCTCAGGTCAGGCCGGGTATTGTAATACCTGTCCTCTGACCGGAGTTACCTGCCTCATATACGCCTCAGGTCAGGCCGGGTATTGTAATACGTGTCCTCTGACCTGAGTTATCTGCCTCATATACGCCTCAGGTCAGGCCGAGAATTGTAATACGTGTCCTCTGACCTGAGTTATCTGCCTCATATACGCCTCAGGTCAGGCCGAGTATTGTAATACGTGTCCTCTGACCTGAGTTATCCGCCTCATATACACCTCAGGTCAGGCCGAGTATTGTAATACGTGTCCTCTGACCTGAGTTATCTGCCTCATATACGCCTCAGGTCAGGCCGAATATTGTAATACGTGTCCTCTGACCTGAGTTATCTGCCTCATATACGCCTCAGGTCAGGCCGGGTATTGTAATACGTGTCCTCTGACCTGAGTTATCTGCCTCATATACGCCTCAGGTCAGGCCGAGTATTGTAATACGTGTCCTCTGACCTGAGTTATCTGCCTCATATACGCCTCAGGTCAGGCCGAGCATTGTAATACGTGTCCTCTGACCTGAGTTATCTGCCTCATATACACCTCAGGTAAGGCCGGGTATTGTAATACGTGTCCTCTGACCTGAATTATCTGCCTCATATACGCCTCAGGTCAGGCCGGGTATTGTAATACCTGTCCTCTGACCTGAGTTATCTGCCTCATATACGCCTCAGGTCAGGCAGGGTATTGCACAACATGTCCTTGACCTGAGTTATCTGCCTCATATACGCCTCAGGTCAGGCCGGGTATTGTAATATGTATCCTCTGACCGGAGTTACCTGCCTCATATACGCCTCAGGTCAGGCCGGGTATTGTAATACCTGTCCTCTGACCGGAGTTACCTGCCTCATATACGCCTCAGGTCAGGCCGGGTATTGTAATACGTGTCCTCTGACCTGAGTTATCTGCCTCATATACGCCTCAGGTCAGGCCGAGTATTGTAATACGTGTCCTCTGACCTGAGTTATCTGCCTCATATACGCCTCAGGTCAGGCCGAGCATTGTAATACGTGTCCTCTGACCTGAGTTATCTGCCTCATATACACCTCAGGTCAGGCCGGGTATTGTAATACGTGTCCTCTGACCTGAGTTATCTGCCTCATATACGCCTCAGGTCAGGCCGAATATTGTAATACGTGTCCTCTGACCTGAGTTATCTGCCTCATATACGCCTCAGGTCAGGCCGGGTATTGTAATACGTGTCCTCTGACCTGAGTTATCTGCCTCATATACGCCTCAGGTCAGGCCGAGTATTGTAATACGTGTCCTCTGACCTGAGTTATCTGCCTCATATACGCCTCAGGTCAGGCCGAGCATTGTAATACGTGTCCTCTGACCTGAGTTATCTGCCTCATATACGCCTCAGGTCAGGCCGGGTATTGTAATATGTATCCTCTGACCTGAGTTATCTGCCTCATATACGCCTCAGGTCAGGCCGGGTATTGTAATACGTGTCCTCTGACCTGAGTTATCTGCCTCATATACGCCTCAGGTCAGGCCGGGTATTGTAATACGTGTCCTCTGACCTGAGTTATCTGCCTCATATACGCCTCAGGTCAGGCCGGGTATTGTAATACGTGTACTCTGACCTGAGTTATCTGCCTCATATACGCCTCAGGTCAGGCCGGGTATTGTAATACCTGTCCTCTGACCTGAGTTATCTGCCTCATATACGCCTCAGGTCAGGCCGGGTATTGTAATATGTATCCTCTGACCGGAGTTACCTGCCTCATATACGCCTCAGGTCAGGCCGGGTATTGTAATACCTGTCCTCTGACCGGAGTTACCTGCCTCATATACGCCTCAGGTCAGGCCGAGTATTGTAATACGTGTCCTCTGACCTGAGTTATCTGCCTCATATACGCCTCAGGTCAGGCCGAGTAAAGTAATACGTGTCCTCTGACCTGAGTTATCTGCCTCATATACGCCTCAGGTCAGGCCGAGTATTGTAATACGTGTCCTCTGACCGGAGTTACCTGCCTCATATACGCCTCAGGTCAGGCCGGGTATTGTAATAAGTGTCCTCTGACTAGAGTTATCTGCCTCATATACGCCTCAGGTCAGGCCGAGTATTGTAATACGTGTCCTCTGACCTGAGTTACCTGCTTCATATACACCTCAGGTCAGGCCGGGTATTGTAATATGTATCCTCTGACCTGAGTTACCTGCCTCATATACACCTCAGGTCAGGCCGGGTATTGTAATATGTATCCTCTGACCTGAGTTATCTGCCTCATATACACCTCAGGTCAGGCCTGGTATTGTAATATGTATCCTCTGACCTGAGTTACCTGCCTCATATACATCTCAGGTCAGGCCAGGTATTGTAATACGTGTCCTCTGACTTGAGTTATCTGCCTCATATACGCCTCAGGTCAGGCCGGGTATTGTAAAACGTGTCCTCTGACCTGAGTTATCTGCCTCATATACACCTCAGGTCAGGCCGGGTATTGTAATATGTATCCTCTGACCTGAGTTACCTGTCTCATATACATCTCAGGTCAGGCCAGGTATTGTAATACGTGTCCTCTGACTTGAGTTATCTGCCTCATATACGCCTCAGGTCAGGCCGGGTATTGTAATATGTATCCTCTGATCTGAGTTATCTGCCTCATATACGCCTCAGGTCAGGACGGGTATTGTAATACCTGTCCTCTGACCGGAGTTACCTGCCTCATATACGCCTCAGGTCAAGCCGGGTATTGTAATATGTATCCTCTGACCTGATTTACCTGCCTCATATACGCCTCAGGTCAGGCCGGGTATTGTAATATGTATCCTCTGACCTTAGTTACCTGCCTCATATACACCTCAGGTCAGGCCGGGTATTGTAATACGTGTCCTCTGACCTGAGTTACCTGCCTCATATAAGCCTCAGGTCAGGCCGGGTATTGTAATACGTGTCCTCTGACCAGAGTTACCTGCCTCATATACGCCTCAGGTCAGGCCGGGTATTGTAATATGTATCCTCTGACCTGAGTTACCTGCCTCATATACGCCTCAGGTCAGGTCGGGTATTGTAATACGTGTCCTCTGACCGGAGTTACCTGCCTCATATACACCTCAGGTCAGGCCGGATATTGTAATACGTGTCCTCTGACCGGAGTTACCTGCCTCATATACACCTCAGGTCAGGTCGGGTATTGTAATACGTGTCCTCTGACCTGAGTTACCTGCCTCATATACACCTCAGGTCAGGCCGGGTATTGTAATATGTATCCTCTGACCTGAGTTACCTGCCTCATATACGCCTCAGGTCAGGCCGGGTATTGTAATACGTGTCCTCTGACCGGAGTTATCTGCCTCATATACGCCTCAGGTCAGGCCGGGTATTGTAATATGTATCCTCTGACCTGAGTTACCTGTCTCATATACACCTCAGGTCAGGCCGGGTATTGTAATACGTGTCCTCTGACCTGAGTTATCTGCCTCATATACGCCTCAGGTCAGGCCGGGTATTGTAATACGTGTCCTCTGACCTGAGTTATCTGCCTCATATACACCTCAGGTCAGGCCGGGTATTGTAATACGTGTCCTCTGACCGGAGTCACCTATCTCATATACACCTCAGGTCAGGCCGGGTATTGTAATATGTATCCTCTGACCTGATTTACCTGCCTCATATACGCCTCAGGTCAGGCCGGGTATTGTAATATGTATCCTCTGACCTGAGTTACCTGCCTCATATACACCTCAGGTTAGACCGGGTATTGTAATACGTGTCCTCTGACCTGAGTTACCTGCCTCATATAAGCCTCAGGTCAGGCCGGGTATTGTAATACGTGTCCTCTGACGGGAGTTACCTGCCTCATATACGCCTCAGGTCAGGCCGGGTATTGTAATACGTGTCCTCTGACCGGAGTTATCTGCCTCATATACGCCTCAGGTCAGGCCGGGTATTGTAATACGTGTCCTCTGAAGTGAGTTACCTGCCTCATATACGCCTCAGGTCAGGCCGGGTATTGTAATACGTGTCCTCTGACCTGAGTTACCTGCCTCATATAAGCCTCAGGTCAGGCCGGGTATTGTAATACGTGTCCTCTGACCGGAGTTACCTGCCTCATATACGCCTCAGGTCAGGCCGGGTATTGTAATATGTATCCTCTGACCGGAGTTACCTGCCTCATATACACCTCAGGTCAGGCCGGGTATTGTAATACGTGTCCTCTGACCTGAGTTACCTGCCTCATATACGCCTCAGGTCAGGCCGGGTATTGTAATACGTGTCCTCTGACCGGAGTTATCTGCCTCATATACGCCTCAGGTCAGGCCGGGTATTGTAATATGTATCCTCTGACCTGAGTTACCTGCCTCATATACGCCTCAGGTCAGGCCGGGTATTGTAATACGTGTCCTCTGACATGAGTTACCTGCCTCATATACACCTCAGGTCAGGCCGGGTATTGTACTACATGTCCCTGACCTGAGTTACCTGCCTCATATACGCCTCAGGTCAGGCCGGGTATTATAATACTTGTCCTCTGACCTGAGTTATCTGCCTCATATACGCCTCAGGTCAGGCCGAGTATTGTAATACGTGTCCTCTGACCTGAGTTATCTGCCTCATATACGCCTTAGGTCAGGCCGGGTATTGTAATACGTGTCCTCTGACCTGAGTTATCTGCCTCATATACACCTCAGGTCAGGCCGGGTATTGTAATAAGGGTCCTCTGACCTGAGTTATCTGCCTCATATACGCCTCAGGTCAGGCCGAGTATTGTAATACGTGTCCTCTGACCTGAGTTATCTGCCTCATATACGCCTCAGGTCAGGCCGGGTATTGTAATACTTGTCCTCTGACCTGAGTTATCTGCCTCATATACGCCTCAGGTCAGGCCGAGTATTGTAATACGTGTCCTCTGACCTGAGTTATCTGCCTCATATACGCCTTAGGTCAGGCCGGGTATTGTAATACGTGTCCTCTGACCTGAGTTATCTGCCTCATATACGCCTCAGGTCAGGCCGGGTATTGTAATACGTGTCCTCTGACCTGAGTTATCTGCCTCATATACACCTCAGGTCAGGCCGGGTATTGTATTACGTGTACTCTGACCTGAGTTATCTGCCTCATATACGCCTCAGGTCAGGCCGGGTATTGTAATACCTGTCCTCTGACCTGAGTTATCTGCCTCATATACGCCTCAGGTCAGGCCGGGTATTGCACTACATGTCCCTGACCTGAGTTATCTGATTCATATACGCCTCAGGTCAGGCCGGGTATTTTAATATGTATCCTCTGACCGGAGTTACCTGCCTCATATACGCCTCAGGTCAGGCCGGGTATTGTAATACCTGTCCTCTGACCGGAGTTACCTGCCTCATATACGCCTCACGTCAGGCCGGGTATTGTAATACGTGTCCTCTGACCTGAGTTACCTGCCTCATATACGCCTCAGGTCAGGCCGGGTATTGTAATACGTGTCCTCTGACCGGAGTTACCTGCCTCATATACGCCTCAGGTCAGGCCGGGTATTGTAATACCTGTCCTCTGACCGGAGTTACCTGCCTCATATACGCCTCACGTCAGGCCGGGTATTGTAATACGTGTCCTCTGACCTGAGTTACCTGCCTCATATACGCCTCAGGTCAGGCCGGGTATTGTAATACCTGTCCTCTGACCGGAGTTACCTGCCTCATATACGCCTCAGGTCAGGCCGGGTATTGTAATACCTGTCCTCTGACCGGAGTTACCTGCCTCATATACGACTCAGGTCAGGCCGGGTATTGTAACACCTGTCCTCTGACCTGAGTTACCTGCCTCATATACCCCTCAGGTCAGGCCGGGTATTGTACTACATGTCCCTGACCTGAGTTATCTGCCTCATATACGCCTCAGGTCAGGCCGGGTATTGTAATATGTATCCTCTGACCAGAGTTACCTGCCTCATATACGCCTCAGGTCAGGCCGGGTATTGTAATAAGTGTTCTGTGACCGGAGTTACCTGCCTCATATACACCTCAGGTCAGGCCGGGTATTGTAATACCTGTCCTCTGACCTGAGTTACCTGCCTCATATACGCCTCAGGTCAGGCCGGGTATTGTAATACGTGTCCTCTGACCTGAGTTACCTGCCTCATATACACCTCAGGTCAGGCCGGGTATTGTAATACGTATCCTCTGACCGGAGTTACCTGCCTCATATACACCTCAGGTCAGGCCGGGTATTGTAATACCTGTCCTCTGACCTGAGTTACCTGCCTCATATACGCCTCAGGTCAGGCCGGGTATTGTAATACGTGTCCTCTGACCTGAGTTATCTGCCTCATATACACCTCAGGTCAGGCCGGGTATTGTAATACGTGTACTCTGACCTGAGTTATCTGCCTCATATACGCCTCAGGTCAGGCCGGGTATTGTAATACCTGTCCTCTGACCTGAGTTATCTGCCTCATATACGCCTCAGGTCAGGCCGGGTATTGCACTACATGTCCCTGACCTGAGTTATCTGATTCATATACGCCTCAGGTCAGGCCGGGTATTTTAATATGTATCCTCTGACCGGAGTTACCTGCCTCACATACGCCTCAGGTCAGGCCGGGTATTGTAATACCTGTCCTCTGACCGGAGTTACCTGCCTCATATACGCCTCACTTCAGGCCGGGTATTGTAATACGTGTCCTCTGACCTGAGTTACCTGCCTCATATACGCCTCAGGTCAGGCCGGGTATTGTAATACGTGTCCTCTGACCGGAGTTACCTGCCTCATATACGCCTCAGGTCAGGCCGGGTATTGTAATACCTGTCCTCTGACCGGAGTTACCTGCCTCATATACGCCTCACGTCAGGCCGGGTATTGTAATACGTGTCCTCTGACCTGAGTTACCTGCCTCATATACGCCTCAGGTCAGGCCGGGTATTGTAATACCTGTCCTCTGACCGGAGTTACCTGCCTCATATACGCCTCAGGTCAGGCCGGGTATTGTAATATCTGTCCTCTGACCGGAGTTACCTGCCTCATATACGACTCAGGTCAGGCCGGGTATTGTAATATGTATCCTCTGACCTGAGTTACCTGCCTCATATACCCCTCAGGTCAGGCCGGGTATTGTAATAAGTGTTCTGTGACCGGAGTTACCTGCCTCATATACACCTCAGGTCAGGCCGGGTATTGTAATATGTATCCTCTGACCAGAGTTACCTGCCTCATATACGCCTCAGGTCAGGCCGGGTATTGTAATAAGTGTTCTGTGACCTGAGTTATCTGCCTCATATACGCCTCAGGTCAGGCCGGGTATTGTAATACGTGTCCTCTGACCTGAGTTATCTGCCTCATATACACCTCAGGTCAGGCCGGGTATTATAATACGTGTCCTCTGACCTGAGTTATCGGCCTCATATACGCCTCAGGTCAGGCCGAGTATTGCACTACATGTCCCTGACCTGAGTTATCTGCCTCATATACGCCTCAGGTCAGGCCGGGTATTGTAATAGGTGTCCTCTGACCTGAGTTATCTGCCTCATATATGTCTCAGGTCAGGCCGGGTATTGTAATACATGTCCTCTGACCGGAGATACCAGCCTCATATACGCCTCAGGTCAGGCCGGGTATTGTAACACCTGTCCTCTGACCGGAGTTATCTGCCTCATATACGCCTAAGGTCAGGCCGCGTATTGTAATACGTATCCTCTCACCGGAGTTATCAGCCTCATATACACCTCAGGTCAGGCCGGGTATTGTAATACGTGTCCTCTGACCTGAGTTATCTGCCTCATATACGCCTCAGGTCAGGCCGGGTATTGTAATATCTGTCCTCTGACCTGAGTTATCTGCCTCATATACGCCTCAGGTCAGGCCGGGTATTGCACTACATGTCCCTGACCTGAGTTATCTGCCTCATATACCCCTCAGGTCAGGCCGGGTATTGTAATACCTGTCCTCTGACCGGAGTTACCTGCCTCATATACGCCTCAGGTCAGGCCGGGTATTGTAATATGTATCCTCTGACCTGAGTTATCTGCCTCATATACGCCTCAGGTCAGGCCGGGTATTGTAATATGTATCCTCTGACCTGATTTACCTACCTCATATACACCTCAGGTCAGGCCGGGTATTGTAATACGTGTCCTCTGACCTGATTTACCTGCCTCATATACGCCTCAGGTCAGGCCGGGTATTGTAATATGTATCCTCTGACCTGAGTTACCTGCCTCATATACGCCTCAGGTCAGGCCGGGTATTGTAATATGTATCCTCTGACCTGAGTTACCTGTCTCATATACACCTCAGGTCAGGCCGGGTATTGTAATACGTGTCCTCTGACCGGAGTTACCAGTCTCATATACCCCTCAGGTCAGGCCGGGTATTGTAATACGTGTCCTTTGACCGGAGTTACCTGCCTCATATACGCCTCAGGTCAGGCCGGGTATTGTAATACTTGTCCTCTGACCTGAGTTACCTGCCTCATATACGCCTCAGGTCAGGCCGGGTATTGTAATACGTATCCTCTGACCGGAGTTACCTGCCTCATATACACCTCAGGTCAGGCCGGGTATTGTAATACCTGTCCTCTGACCTGAGTTACCTGCCTCATATACGCCTCAGGTCAGGCCGGGTATTGTAATAAGTGTCCTCTGACCTGAGTTATCTGCCTCATATACACCTCAGGTCAGGCCGGGTATTGTAATACGTGTCCTCTGACCTGGGTTATCTGCCTCATATACGCCTCAGGTCAGGCCGAGTATTGTAATACGTGTCCTCTGACCTGAGTTATCTGCCTCATATACGCCTCAGGTCAGGCCGGGTATTGTAATACGTGTCCTCTGACCTGAGTTATCTGCCTCATATACGCCTCAGGTCAGGCCGAGTATTGTAATACGTGTCCTCTGACCTGAGTTATCTGCCTCATATACGCCTCAGGTCAGGCCGAGTATTGTAATACGTGTCCTCTGACCTGAGTTATCTGCCTCATATACACCTCAGGTAAGGCCGGGTATTGTAATACGTGTCCTCTGACCTGAGTTATCTGCCTCATATACGCCTCAGGTCAGGCCGGGTATTGTAATACGTGTCCTCTGACCTGAGTTATCTGCCTCATATACACCTCAGGTCAGGCCGGGTATTGTAATACGTGTACTCTGACCTGAATTATCTGCCTCATATACGCCTCAGGTCAGGCCGGGTATTGTAATACCTGTCCTCTGACCTGAGTTATCTGCCTCATATACGCCTCAGGTCA
Organism: Phyllobates terribilis; assembly: GCF_046119375.1. Classification (NCBI taxonomy): domain Eukaryota; kingdom Metazoa; phylum Chordata; class Amphibia; order Anura; family Dendrobatidae; genus Phyllobates; species Phyllobates terribilis. The sequence continues at coordinate 584,037,754 of NW_027362771.1, forward strand.
GGCAGGGTATTGCACAACATGTCCCTGACCTGAGTTATCTGCCTCATATACGCCTCAGGTCAGGCCGGGTATTGTAATATGTATCCTCTGACCGGAGTTACCTGCCTCATATACGCCTCAGGTCAGGCCGGGTATTGTAATACCTGTCCTCTGACCGGAGTTACCTGCCTCATATACGCCTCAGGTCAGGCCGGGTATTGTAATACGTGTCCTCTGACCTGAGTTATCTGCCTCATATACGCCTCAGGTCAGGCCGAGTATTGTAATACGTGTTCTCTGACCTGAGTTATCTGCCTCATATACGCCTCAGGTCAGGCCGAGTATTGTAATACGTGTTCTCTGACCTGAGTTATCTGCCTCATATACGCCTCAGGTCAGGCCGAGCATTGTAATACGTGTCCTCTGACCTGAGTTATCTGCCTCATATACACCTCAGGTAAGGCCGGGTATTGTAATACGTGTCCTCTGACCTGAGTTATCTGCCTCATATACGCCTCAGGTCAGGCCGGGTATTGTAATACGTGTCCTCTGACCTGAGTTATCTGCCTCATATACACCTCAGGTCAGGCCGGGTATTGTAATACGTGTACTCTGACCTGAGTTATCTGCCTCATATACGCCTCAGGTCAGGCCGGGTATTGTAATACCTGTCCTCTGACCTGAGTTATCTGCCTCATATACGCCTCAGGTCAGGCCGGGTATTGTAATATGTATCCTCTGACCGGAGTTACCTGCCTCATATACGCCTCAGGTCAGGCCGGGTATTGTAATACCTGTCCTCTGACCGGAGTTACCTGCCTCATATACGCCTCAGGTCAGGCCGGGTATTGTAATACGTGTCCTCTGACCTGAGTTATCTGCCTCATATACGCCTCAGGTCAGGCCGAGTATTGTAATACGTGTCCTCTGACCTGAGTTAACTGCCTCATATACGCCTCAGGTCAGGCCGAGTATTGTAATACGTGTCCTCTGACCGGAGTTACCTGCCTCATATACGCCTCAGGTCAGGCCGGGTATTGTAATACGTGTCCTCTGACCTGAGTTATCTGCCTCATATACACCTCAGGTCAGGCCGGGTATTGTAATAAGTGTCCTCTGACCTGAGTTATCTGCCTCATGTACGCCTCAGGTCAGGCCGGGTATTGTAATACGTGTCCTCTGACCTGAGTTACCTGCGTCATATACACCTCAGGTCAGGCCGGGTATTGTAATATGTATCCTCTGACCTGAGTTACCTGCCTCATATACACCTCAGGTCAGGCCGGGTATTGTAATATGTATCCTCTGACCTGAGTTATCTGCCTCATATACACCTCAGGTCAGGCCAGGTATTGTAATATGTATCCTCTGACCTGAGTTACCTGCCTCATATACGCCTCAGGTCAGGCCGGGTATTGTAATACGTGTCCTCTGACCTGAGTTATCTGCCTCATATACGCCTCAGGTTAGGCCGGGTATTGTAATATGTATCCTCTGACCTGAGTTACCTGTCTCATATACATCTCAGGTCAGGCCAGGTATTGTAATACGTGTCCTCTGACTTGAGTTATCTGCCTCATATACGCCTCAGGTCAGGCCGGGTATTGTAATACGTGTCCTCTGACCTGAGTTACCTGCCTCATATAAGCCTCAGGTCAGGCCGGGTATTGTAATATGTATCCTCTGACCTGAGTTATCTGCCTCATATACGCCTGAGGTCAAGCCGGGTATTGTAATATGTATCCTTTGACCTGATTTACCTGCCTCATATACGCCTCAGGTCAGGCCGGGTATTGTAATATGTATCCTCTGACCTGAGTTACCTGCCTCATATACACCTCAGGTCAGACCGGGTATTGTAATACTTGTCCTCTGACCTGAGTTACCTGCCTCATATAAGCCTCAGGTCAGGCCGGGTATTGTAATACGTGTCCTCTGACGGGAGTTACCTGCCTCATATACGCCTCAGGTCAGGCCGGGTATTGTAATACGTGTCCTCTGACCGGAGTTATCTGCCTCATATACGCCTCAGGTCAGGCCGGGTATTGTAATACGTGTCCTCTGAAGTGAGTTACCTGCCTCATATACGCCTCAGGTCAGGCCGGGTATTGTAATACGTGTCCTCTGACCTGAGTTACCTGCCTCATATACACCTCAGGTCAGGCCGGGTATTTTAATACGTGTCCTCTGACCGGAGTTACCTGCCTTATATACGCCTCAGGTCAGGCCGGGTATTGTAATATGTATCCTCTGACCTGAGTTATCTGCCTCATATACGCCTCAGGTCAGGCCGGGTATTGTAATACGTGTCCTCTGACCTGAGTTATCTGCCTCATATACGCCTCAGGTCAGGCCGGGTATTGTAATACGTGTCCTCTGACCTGAGTTATCTGCCTCATATACGCCTCAGGTTAGGCCGGGTATTGTAATACGTCTCCTCTGACCGGAGTTACCTGCCTCATATACACCTCAGGTCAGGCCGGGTATTGTAATACGTGTCCTCTGACCGGAGTTACCTGCCTTATATACGCCTCAGGTCAGGCCGGGTATTGTAATATGTATCCTCTGACCTGAGTTATCTGCCTCATATACGCCTCAGGTCAGGCCGGGTATTGTAATACGTGTCCTCTGACCGGAGTTACCTGCCTCATATACGCCTCAGGTCAAGCCGGGTATTGTAATATGTATCCTCTGACCTGATTTACCTGCCTCATATACGCCTCAGGTCAGGCCGGGTATTGTAATATGTATCCTCTGACCTGAGTTACCTGCCTCATATACACCTCAGGTCAGGCCGGGTATTGTAATACGTGTCCTCTGACCTGAGTTACCTGCCTCATATAAGCCTCAGGTCAGGCCGGGTATTGTAATACGTGTCCTCTGACCAGAGTTACCTGCCTCATATACGCCTCAGGTCAGGCCGGGTATTGTAATATGTATCCTCTGACCTGAGTTACCTGCCTCATATACGCCTCAGGTCAGGTCGGGTATTGTAATACGTGTCCTCTGACCGGAGTTACCTGCCTCATATACACCTCAGGTCAGGCCGGATATTGTAATACGTGTCCTCTGACCGGAGTTACCTGCCTCATATACACCTCAGGTCAGGTCGGGTATTGTAATACGTGTCCTCTGACCTGAGTTACCTGCCTCATATACACCTCAGGTCAGGCCGGGTATTGTAATATGTATCCTCTGACCTGAGTTACCTGCCTCATATACGCCTCAGGTCAGGCCGGGTATTGTAATACGTGTCCTCTGACCGGAGTTATCTGCCTCATATACGCCTCAGGTCAGGCCGGGTATTGTAATATGTATCCTCTGACCTGAGTTACCTGTCTCATATACACCTCAGGTCAGGCCGGGTATTGTAATACGTGTCCTCTGACCTGAGTTATCTGCCTCATATACGCCTCAGGTCAGGCCGGGTATTGTAATAAGTGTCCTCTGACCTGAGTTATCTGCCTCATATACACCTCAGGTCAGGCCGGGTATTGTAATACGTGTCCTCTGACCGGAGTTACCTGTCTCATATACACCTCAGGTCAGGCCGGGTATTGTAATATGTATCCTCTGACCTGATTTACCTGCCTCATATACGCCTCAGGTCAGGCCGGGTATTGTAATATGTATCCTCTGACCTGAGTTACCTGCCTCATATACACCTCAGGTTAGACCGGGTATTGTAATACGTGTCCTCTGACCTGAGTTACCTGCCTCATATAAGCCTCAGGTCAGGCCGGGTATTGTAATACGTGTCCTCTGACGGGAGTTACCTGCCTCATATACGCCTCAGGTCAGGCCGGGTATTGTAATACGTGTCCTCTGACCGGAGTTATCTGCCTCATATACGCCTCAGGTCAGGCCGGGTATTGTAATACGTGTCCTCTGAAGTGAGTTACCTGCCTCATATACGCCTCAGGTCAGGCCGGGTATTGTAATACGTGTCCTCTGACCTGAGTTACCTGCCTCATATAAGCCTCAGGTCAGGCCGGGTATTGTAATACGTGTCCTCTGACCGGAGTTACCTGCCTCATATACGCCTCAGGTCAGGCCGGGTATTGTAATATGTATCCTCTGACCGGAGTTACCTGCCTCATATACACCTCAGGTCAGGCCGGGTATTGTAATACGTGTCCTCTGACCTGAGTTACCTGCCTCATATACGCCTCAGGTCAGGCCGGGTATTGTAATACGTGTCCTCTGACCGGAGTTATCTGCCTCATATACGCCTCAGGTCAGGCCGGGTATTGTAATATGTATCCTCTGACCTGAGTTACCTGCCTCATATACGCCTCAGGTCAGGCCGGGTATTGTAATACGTGTCCTCTGACATGAGTTACCTGCCTCATATACACCTCAGGTCAGGCCGGGTATTGTACTACATGTCCCTGACCTGAGTTACCTGCCTCATATACGCCTCAGGTCAGGCCGGGTATTATAATACTTGTCCTCTGACCTGAGTTATCTGCCTCATATACGCCTCAGGTCAGGCCGAGTATTGTAATACGTGTCCTCTGACCTGAGTTATCTGCCTCATATACGCCTTAGGTCAGGCCGGGTATTGTAATACGTGTCCTCTGACCTGAGTTATCTGCCTCATATACACCTCAGGTCAGGCCGGGTATTGTAATAAGGGTCCTCTGACCTGAGTTATCTGCCTCATATACGCCTCAGGTCAGGCCGAGTATTGTAATACGTGTCCTCTGACCTGAGTTATCTGCCTCATATACGCCTCAGGTCAGGCCGGGTATTGTAATACCTGTCCTCTGACCTGAGTTATCTGCCTCATATACGCCTCAGGTCAGGCCGGGTATTGCACTACATGTCCCTGACCTGAGTTATCTGATTCATATACGCCTCAGGTCAGGCCGGGTATTTTAATATGTATCCTCTGACCGGAGTTACCTGCCTCATATACGCCTCAGGTCAGGCCGGGTATTGTAATACCTGTCCTCTGACCGGAGTTACCTGCCTCATATATGCCTCACGTCAGGCCGGGTATTGTAATACGTGTCCTCTGACCTGAGTTACCTGCCTCATATACGCCTCAGGTCAGGCCGGGTATTGTAATACCTGTCCTCTGACCGGAGTTACCTGCCTCATATACGCCTCACGTCAGGCCGGGTATTGTAATACGTGTCCTCTGACCTGAGTTACCTGCCTCATATACGCCTCAGGTCAGGCCGGGTATTGTAATACCTGTCCTCTGACCGGAGTTACCTGCCTCATATACGCCTCAGGTCAGGCCGGGTATTGTAATACCTGTCCTCTGACCGGAGTTACCTGCCTCATATACGACTCAGGTCAGGCCGGGTATTGTAACACCTGTCCTCTGACCTGAGTTACCTGCCTCATATACCCCTCAGGTCAGGCCGGGTATTGTACTACATGTCCCTGACCTGAGTTATCTGCCTCATATACGCCTCAGGTCAGGCCGGGTATTGTAATATGTATCCTCTGACCAGAGTTACCTGCCTCATATACGCCTCAGGTCAGGCCGGGTATTGTAATAAGTGTTCTGTGACCGGAGTTACCTGCCTCATATACACCTCAGCTCAGGCCGGGTATTGTAATACCTGTCCTCTGACCTGAGTTACCTGCCTCATATACGCCTCAGGTCAGGCCGGGTATTGTAATACGTGTCCTCTGACCTGAGTTACCTGCCTCATATACACCTCAGGTCAGGCCGGGTATTGTAATACGTATCCTCTGACCGGAGTTACCTGCCTCATATACACCTCAGGTCAGGCCGGGTATTGTAATACCTGTCCTCTGACCTGAGTTACCTGCCTCATATACGCCTCAGGTCAGGCCGGGTATTGTAATACGTGTCCTCTGACCTGAGTTATCTGCCTCATATACACCTCAGGTCAGGCCGGGTATTGTAATACGTGTACTCTGACCTGAGTTATCTGCCTCATATACGCCTCAGGTCAGGCCGGGTATTGTAATACCTGTCCTCTGACCTGAGTTATCTGCCTCATATACGCCTCAGGTCAGGCCGGGTATTGCACTACATGTCCCTGACCTGAGTTATCTGATTCATATACGCCTCAGGTCAGGCCGGGTATTTTAATATGTATCCTCTGACCGGAGTTACCTGCCTCATATACGCCTCAGGTCAGGCCGGGTATTGTAATACCTGTCCTCTGACCGGAGTTACCTGCCTCATATACGCCTCACGTCAGGCCGGGTATTGTAATACGTGTCCTCTGACCTGAGTTACCTGCCTCATATACGCCTCAGGTCAGGCCGGGTATTGTAATACGTGTCCTCTGACCGGAGTTACCTGCCTCATATACGCCTCAGGTCAGGCCGGGTATTGTAATACCTGTCCTCTGACCGGAGTTACCTGCCTCATATACGCCTCACGTCAGGCCGGGTATTGTAATACGTGTCCTCTGACCTGAGTTACCTGCCTCATATACGCCTCAGGTCAGGCCGGGTATTGTAATACCTGTCCTCTGACCGGAGTTACCTGCCTCATATACGCCTCAGGTCAGGCCGGGTATTGTAATACCTGTCCTCTGACCGGAGTTACCTGCCTCATATACGACTCAGGTCAGGCCGGGTATTGTAACACCTGTCCTCTGACCTGAGTTACCTGCCTCATATACCCCTCAGGTCAGGCCGGGTATTGTAATAAGTGTTCTGTGACCGGAGTTACCTGCCTCATATACACCTCAGGTCAGGCCGGGTATTGTAATATGTATCCTCTGACCAGAGTTACCTGCCTCATATACGCCTCAGGTCAGGCCGGGTATTGTAATAAGTGTTCTGTGACCGGAGTTACCTGCCTCATATACACCTCAGGTCAGGCCGGGTATTGTAATACCTGTCCTCTGACCTGAGTTACCTGCCTCATATACGCCTCAGGTCAGGCCGGGTATTGTAATACGTGTCCTCTGACCTGAGTTATCTGCCTCATATACACCTCAGGTCAGGCCGGGTATTATAATACGTGTCCTCTGACCTGAGTTATCGGCCTCATATACGCCTCAGGTCAGGCCGAGTATTGCACTACATGTCCCTGACCTGAGTTATCTGCCTCATATACGCCTCAGGTCAGGCCGGGTATTGTAATAGGTGTCCTCTGACCTGAGTTATCTGCCTCATATATGTCTCAGGTCAGGCCGGGTATTGTAATACATGTCCTCTGACCGGAGATACCAGCCTCATATACGCCTCAGGTCAGGCCGGGTATTGTAACACCTGTCCTCTGACCGGAGTTATCTGCCTCATATACGCCTAAGGTCAGGCCGCGTATTGTAATACGTATCCTCTCACCGGAGTTATCAGCCTCATATACACCTCAGGTCAGGCCGGGTATTGTAATACGTGTCCTCTGACCTGAGTTATCTGCCTCATATACGCCTCAGGTCAGGCCGGGTATTGTAATATCTGTCCTCTGACCTGAGTTATCTGCCTCATATACGCCTCAGGTCAGGCCGGGTATTGCACTACATGTCCCTGACCTGAGTTATCTGCCTCATATACCCCTCAGGTCAGGCCGGGTATTGTAATACCTGTCCTCTGACCGGAGTTACCTGCCTCATATACGCCTCAGGTCAGGCCGGGTATTGTAATATGTATCCTCTGACCTGAGTTATCTGCCTCATATACGCCTCAGGTCAGGCCGGGTATTGTAATATGTATCCTCTGACCTGATTTACCTACCTCATATACACCTCAGGTCAGGCCGGGTATTGTAATACGTGTCCTCTGACCTGATTTACCTGCCTCATATACGCCTCAGGTCAGGCCGGGTATTGTAATATGTATCCTCTGACCTGAGTTACCTGCCTCATATACGCCTCAGGTCAGGCCGGGTATTGTAATACGTGTCCTCCGACCGGAGTTATCTGCCTTATATACGCCTCAGGTCAGGCCGGGTATTGTAATATGTATCCTCTGACCTGAGTTACCTGTCTCATATACACCTCAGGTCAGGCCGGGTATTGTAATACGTGTCCTCTGACCGGAGTTACCAGTCTCATATACCCCTCAGGTCAGGCCGGGTATTGTAATACGTGTCCTTTGACCGGAGTTACCTGCCTCATATACGCCTCAGGTCAGGCCGGGTATTGTAATACTTGTCCTCTGACCTGAGTTACCTGCCTCATATACGCCTCAGGTCAGGCCGGGTATTGTAATACGTATCCTCTGACCGGAGTTACCTGCCTCATATACACCTCAGGTCAGGCCGGGTATTGTAATACCTGTCCTCTGACCTGAGTTACCTGCCTCATATACGCCTCAGGTCAGGCCGGGTATTGTAATAAGTGTCCTCTGACCTGAGTTATCTGCCTCATATACACCTCAGGTCAGGCCGGGTATTGTAATACGTGTCCTCTGACCTGGGTTATCTGCCTCATATACGCCTCAGGTCAGGCCGAGTATTGTAATACGTGTCCTCTGACCTGAGTTATCTGCCTCATATACGCCTCAGGTCAGGCCGGGTATTGTAATACGTGTCCTCTGACCTGAGTTATCTGCCTCATATACGCCTCAGGTCAGGCCGAGTATTGTAATACGTGTCCTCTGACCTGAGTTATCTGCCTCATATACGCCTCAGGTCAGGCCGAGTATTGTAATACGTGTCCTCTGACCTGAGTTATCTGCCTCATATACACCTCAGGTAAGGCCGGGTATTGTAATACGTGTCCTCTGACCTGAGTTATCTGCCTCATATACGCCTCAGGTCAGGCCGGGTATTGTAATACGTGTCCTCTGACCTGAGTTATCTGCCTCATATACACCTCAGGTCAGGCCGGGTATTGTAATACGTGTACTCTGACCTGAATTATCTGCCTCATATACGCCTCAGGTCAGGCCGGGTATTGTAATACCTGTCCTCTGACCTGAGTTATCTGCCTCATATACGCCTCAGGTCAGGCAGGGTATTGCACAACATGTCCCTGACCTGAGTTATCTGCCTAATATACGCCTCAGGTCAGGCCGGGTATTGTAATATGTATCCTCTGACCGGAGTTACCTGCCTCATATACGCCTCAGGTCAGGCCGGGTATTGTAATACCTGTCCTCTGACCGGAGTTACCTGCCTCATATACGCCTCAGGTCAGGCCGGGTATTGTAATACGTGTCCTCTGACCTGAGTTATCTGCCTCATATACGCCTCAGGTCAGGCCGAGTATTGTAATACGTGTCCACTGACCTGAGTTATCTGCCTTATATACACCTCAGGTCAGGCCGGGTATTGTAATACGTGTCCTCTGACCTGAGTTATCTGCCTCATATACGCCTCAGGTCAGGCCGAGTATTGTAATACGTGTTCTCTGACCTGAGTTATCTGCCTCATATACGCCTCAGGTCAGGCCGAGTATTGTAATACGTGTTCTCTGACCTGAGTTATCTGCCTCATATACGCCTCAGGTCAGGCCGAGCATTGTAATACGTGTCCTCTGACCTGAGTTATCTGCCTCATATACACCTCACGTAAGGCCGGGTATTGTAATACGTGTCCTCTGACCTGAGTTATCTGCCTCATATACGCCTCAGGTCAGGCCGGGTATTGTAATACGTGTCCTCTGACCTGAGTTATCTGCCTCATATACACCTCAGGTCAGGCCGGGTATTGTAATACGTGTACTCTGACCTGAGTTATCTGCCTCATATACGCCTCAGGTCAGGCCGGGTATTGTAATACCTGTCCTCTGACCTGAGTTATCTGCCTCATATACGCCTCAGGTCAGGCCGGGTATTGTAATATGTATCCTCTGACCGGAGTTACCTGCCTCATATACGCCTCAGGTCAGGCCGGGTATTGTAATACCTGTCCTCTGACCGGAGTTACCTGCCTCATATACGCCTCAGGTCAGGCCGGGTATTGTAATACGTGTCCTCTGACCTGAGTTATCTGCCTCATATACGCCTCAGGTCAGGCCGAGTATTGTAATACGTGTCCTCTGACCTGAGTTATCTGCCTCATATACGCCTCAGGTCAGGCCGAGTATTGTAATACGTGTCCTCTGACCGGAGTTACCTGCCTCATATACGCCTCAGGTCAGGCCGGGTATTGTAATACGTGTCCTCTGACCTGAGTTATCTGCCTCATATACACCTCAGGTCAGGCCGGGTATTGTAATAAGTGTCCACTGACCTGAGTTATCTGCCTCATATACGCCTCAGGTCAGGCCGGGTATTGTAATACGTGTCCTCTGACCTGAGTTACCTGCGTCATATACACCTCAGGTCAGGCCGGGTATTGTAATATGTATCCTCTGACCTGAGTTACCTGCCTCATATACACCTCAGGTCAGGCCGGGTATTGTAATATGTATCCTCTGACCTGAGTTATCTGCCTCATATACACCTCAGGTCAGGCCGGGTATTGTAATATGTATCCTCTGACCTGAGTTACCTGCCTCATATACGCCTCAGGTCAGGCCGGGTATTGTAATACGTGTCCTCTGACCTGAGTTATCTGCCTCATATACGCCTCAGGTCAGGCCGGGTATTGTAATATGTATCCTCTGACCTGAGTTACCTGTCTCATATACATCTCAGGTCAGGCCAGGTATTGTAATACGTGTCCTCTGACTTGAGTTATCTGCCTCATATACGCCTCAGGTCAGGCCGGGTATTGTAATACGTGTCCTCTGACCTGAGTTACCTGCCTCATATAAGCCTCAGGTCAGGCCGGGTATTGTAATATGTATCCTCTGACCTGAGTTATCTGCCTCATATACGCCTCAGGTCAAGCCGGGTATTGTAATATGTATCCTTTGACCTGATTTACCTGCCTCATATACGCCTCAGGTCAGGCCGGGTATTGTAATATGTATCCTCTGACCTGAGTTACCTGCCTCATATACACCTCAGGTCAGACCGGGTATTGTAATACGTGTCCTCTGACCTGAGTTACCTGCCTCATATAAGCCTCAGGTCAGGCCGGGTATTGTAATACGTGTCCTCTGACGGGAGTTACCTGCCTCATATACGCCTCAGGTCAGGCCGGGTATTGTAATACGTGTCCTCTGACCGGAGTTATCTGCCTCATATACGCCTCAGGTCAGGCCGGGTATTGTAATACGTGTCCTCTGAAGTGAGTTACCTGCCTCATATACGCCTCAGGTCAGGCCGGGTATTGTAATACGTGTCCTCTGACCTGAGTTACCTGCCTCATATACACCTCAGGTCAGGCCGGGTATTGTAATACGTGTCTTCTGACCGGAGTTACCTGCCTTATATACGCCTCAGGTCAGGCCGGGTATTGTAATATGTATCCTCTGACCTGAGTTATCTGCCTCATATACGCCTCAGGTCAGGCCGGGTATTGTAATACGTGTCCTCTGACCTGAGTTATCTGCCTCATATACGCCTCAGGTCAGGCCGGGTATTGTAATACGTGTCCTCTGACCTGAGTTATCTGCCTCATATACGCCTCAGGTTAGGCCGGGTATTGTAATACGTGTCCTCTGACCGGAGTTACCTGCCTCATATACACCTCAGGTCAGGCCGGGTATTGTAATACGTGTCCTCTGACCGGAGTTACCTGCCTTATATACGCCTCAGGTCAGGCCGGGTATTGTAATATGTATCCTCTGACCTGAGTTATCTGCCTCATATACGCCTCAGGTCAGGCCGGGTATTGTAATACGTGTCCTCTGACCTGAGTTACCTGCCTCATATACGCCTCAGGTCAGGCCAGGTATTGTAATACGTGTCCTCTGACCGGAGTTATCTGCCTTATATACGCCTCAGGTTAGGCCGGGTATTGTAATACGTGTCCTCTGACCGGAGTTATCTGCCTCATATACGCCTCAGGTCAGGCCGGGTATTGTAATATGTATCCTCTGACCTGAGTTACCTGCCTCATATACACCTCAGGTCAGGCCGGGTATTGTAATATGTATCCTCTGACCTGAGTTATCTGCCTCATATACGCCTCAGGTCAGGCCAGCTATTGTAATACATGTCCTCTGACCTGAGTTATCTGCCTCATATACACCTCAAGTCAGGCCGGGTATTGTAATATGTATCCTCTGACCTGAGTTATCTGCCTCATATACGCCTCAGGTTAGGCCGGGTATTGTAATACGTGTCCTCTGACCGGAGTTACCTGCCTCATATACACCTCAGGTCAGGTCGGGTATTGTAATATGTATCCTCTGACCTGAGTTACCTGCCTCATATACGCCTCAGGTCAGGCCGGGTATTGTAATACGTGTCCTCTGACCGGAGTTACCTGCCTCATATACACCTCAGGTCAGGCCGGGTATTGTAATACGTGTCCTCTGACCTGAGTTACCTGCCTCATATACGCCTCAGGTCAGGCCGGGTATTGTAATACGTGTCCTCTGACCGGAGTTACCTGCCTCATAGACGCCTCAGGTCAGGCTGGGTATTGTAATATGTATCCTCTGACCTGAGTTACCTGCCTCATATACACCTCAGGTCAGGCCGGGTATTGTAATACGTGTCCTCTGACCTGAGTTAACTGCCTCATATACACCTCAGGTCAGGCCGGGTATTGTAATACGTGTCCTCTGACCTGAGTTACCTGCCTCATATACACCTCAGGTCAGGCCGGGTATTGTAATACGTGTCCTCTGACCGGAGTTACCTGCCTCATATACACCTCAGGTCAGGCCGGGTATTGTAATACGTATCCTCTGACCTGAGTTATCTGCCTCATATACGCCTCAGGTCAGGCCGGGTATTGTAATACGTATCCTTTGACCTGAGTTATCTGCCTCATATACACCTCAGGTCAGGCCGGGTATTGTAATATATATCCTCTGACCTGAGTTACCTGCCTCATATACGCCTCAGGTCAGGCCGGGTATTGTAATACGTGTCCTCTGACCTGAGTTACCTGCCTCCTATACGCCTCAGGTCAGGCCGGGTATTGTACTACATGTCCCTGACCGGAGTTACCTGCCTCATATACGCCTCAGGTCAGGCCGGGTATTGTAATATGTATCCTCTGACCTGAATTACCTGCCTCATATACGCCTCAGGTCAGGCCGGGTATTGTAATATGTATCCTCTGACCTGAATTACCTGCCTCATATACGCCTCAGGTCAGGCCGGGTATTGTAATACCTGTCCTCTGACCGGAGTTACCTGCCTCATATACACCTCAGGTCAGGCCGGGTATTGTAATATGTATCCTCTGACCTGAGTTACCTGCGTCATATACGCCTCAGGTCAGACCGGGTATTGTAATACCTGTCCTCTGACCGGAGTTACCTGCCTCATATACACCTCAGGTCAGGCCGGGTATTGTAATATGTATCCTCTGACCTGAGTTACCTGCCTCATATAAGCCTCAGGTCAGGCCGGGTATTGTAATACCTGTCCTCTGACCTGAGTTACCTGCCTCATATCAGCCTCAGGTCAGGCCGGGTATTGTAATACGTGTCCTCTGACCTGAGTTATCTGCCTCATATACACCTCAGGTCAGGCCGGGTATTGTAATACCTGTCCTCTGACCGGAGTTACCTACCTCATATACGCCTCAGGTCAGGCCGGGTATTGTAATACCTGTCCTCTGACCGGAGTTACCTGCCTCATATACGCCTCAGGTCAGGCCGGGTATTGTAATATGTATCCTCTGACCGGAGTTACCTGTCTCATATACGCCTCAGGTCAGGCCGGGTACTGTAATACCTGTCCTCTGACCGGAGTTACCTGCCTCATATACACCTCAGGTCAGGCCGGGTATTGTAATACGTGTCCTCTGACCTGAGTTACCTGCCTCATATACACCTCAGGTCAGACCGGGTATTGTAATGCGTGTCCTCTGACCTGAGTTACCTGCCTCATATACGCCTCAGGTCAGGCCGGGTATTGTAATACGTGTCCTCTGACCTGAGTTACCTGCCTCATATAAGCCTCAGATTAGGTCGGGTATTGTAATACGTGTCCTCTGACCTGAGTTACCTGCCTCATATACACCTCAGAGCAGGCCGGGTATTTTAATACGTGTCCTCTGACCTGAGTTATCTGCCTCATATACACCTCAGGTCAGGCCAGGTATTGGAATACCTGTCCTCTGACCGGAGTTACCTGCCTCATATACACCTCAGGTCAGGCCGGGTATTGTAATATGTATCCTCTGACCGGAGTTACCTGCCTCATATACTCCTCAGGTCAGGCCGGGTATTGTAATACCTGTCCTCTGACCGGAGTTACCTACCTCATATACGCCTCAGGTCAGGCCGGGTATTGTAATATGTATCCTCTGACCGGATTTACCTGCCTCATATACGCCTCAGGTCAGGCCGGGTATTGTAATACGTGTCCTCTGACCTGAGTTATCTGCCTCATATACACCTCAGGTCAGGCAGGGTATTGTAATACGTGTCCTCTGACCTGAGTTATCTGCCTCATATACGCCTCAGGTCACGCCGGGTATTGTACTACGTGTCCCTGACCGGAGTTACCTGCCTCATATACGCCTCAGGTCAGGCCGGGTATTGTACTACATGTCCCTGACCGGAGTTACCTGCCTCATATACGCCTCAGGTAAGGCCGGGTATTGTACTACATGTTCCTGACCTGAGTTTTCTGCTTCATATACACCTCAGGTCAGGCCGGGTATTGTAATACGTGTCCTCTGACCTGAGTTATCTGCCTCATATACACCTCAGGTCAGGCCGGGTATTGTAATACGTGTCCTCTGACCTGAGTTATCTGCCTCATATATGCCTCAGGTCAGGCCGGGTATTGTAATATGTATCCTCTGACCGGAGTTACCTGCCTCATATACGCCTCAGGTCAGGCCGGGTATTGTAATACGTGTCCTCTGACCGGAGTTACCTGCCTCATATACACCTCAGGTCAGACCGGGTATTGTAATACCTGTCCTCTGACATGAGTTACCTGCCTCATATAAGCCTCAGGTCAGGCCGGGTATTGTAATATGTATCCTCTGACCTGAGTTACCTGCGTCATATACGCCTCAGGTCAGGCCGGGTATTGTAATACGTGTCCTCTGACCTGAGTTACCTGCCTCATATACGCCTCAAGTCAGGCCGGGTATTGTAATACGTGTCCTCTGACCTGAGTTATCTGCCTCATATACGCCTCAGGTCAGGCCGGGTATTGTAATACGTGTCCTCTGACCGGAGTTACCTGCCTCATATACACCTCAGGTCAGGCCGGGTATTGTAATGCGTGTCCTCTGACCTGTGTTACCTGCCTCATATACACCTCAGGTCAGGCCGGGTATTGTAATACGTGTCCTCTGACCTGAGTTACCTGCCTCATATACACCTCAGGTCAGGCCGGGTATTGTAATACGTGTCCTCTGACCTGAGTTATCTGCCTCATATACGCCTCAGGTCAGGCCGGGTATTATTATTATTTTATTATTATTATTTATTATTATAGCGCCATTTATTCCATGGCGCTTTACATGTGAAAAAGGGGGTATAATACAAGAACAATTTCAATAATCTTGAACACAATGTGACAGCGACTGGTACAGGCGGAGCGAGGACCCTGCCCGTGAGGGCTCACAATCTACGAGGGATGGGTGAGGATACAGTAGGTGAGGGTAGAGCTGGTCGTGCAGCGGTATGGTGGAGCGGTGGTTACTGCAGGTTGTAGGCTTGTCGGAAGAGGTGGGTCTTCAGGTTCCTTTTGAAGGTTTCCACGGTAGGCGAGAGTCTGATACGTTGGGGTAGAGAGTTCCAGAGTAGGGCGGAAGCACGGGAGAAATCTTGTATACGGTTGTGGGAGGAGGAGATAAGAGGGGAGTAGAGCAGGAGATCTTGTGAGGATCGGAGGTTGCGTGCATGTATGTAACGGGAGACTAGGTCGGAGATATATGGAGGAGACAGGTTGTGAATGGCTTTGTATGTCATGGTTAGGGTTTTGAACTGGAGTCTCTGAGCAATGGGGAGCCAGTGAAGAGATTGACAGAGAGGAGAGGCCGGGGAATAGCGGGGGGACAGGTTGATTAGTCGAGCAGCAGAGTTTATGATAGATTGGAGGGGTACGAGAGTGTTAGAGGGGAGGCCACAGAGCAGGAGGTTGCAGTAGTCAAGGCGGGAGATGATGAGGGCGTGCACTAGTGTTTTTGCAGATTCATGGTTTAGGAATGTGCGGATCCGGGAGATATTTTTAAGTTGGAGTCGGCAGGAAGTGGAAAGGGCTTGGATATGTGGTTTGAAGGAGAGTTCCGAGTCCAGGGTTACCCCGAGGCAGCGAGCTTGAGGAACTGGGGAGAGTGGGCAGCCATTGACTATGATGGATAGGTCAGTTGGGAGGGTTGAATGAGATGGCGGAAAGATGATGAATTCTGTTTGGTCCATGTTAAGTTTTAGAAATCTAGCAGAGAAGAAGGATGAAATAGCAGACAGACATTGTGGGATTTTGGTTAATACGGAGGTGATATCGGGTCCAGAGAGGTAGATCTGTGTGTCATCAGCATAGGGGTGATAATGAAAGCCATGAGACTCTATGAGCTGTCCCAGGCCTAAGGTGTAGATGGAGAAGAGCAGGGGTCCTAGAACTGAACCTTGGGGGACACCGACAGATAGGGGGCGAGATGAAGAGGTGGTGTGTGAGTGGGAGACACTGAATGTCCGGTCTGTTAGGTATGAGGAGATCCAGGATAGGGCCAAGTCTGTGATGCCGAGAGATGAGAGAGTCTGTAGTAAGAGGGAATGGTCCACTGTGTCAAAGGCAGATGACAGGTCTAGGAGGAGGAGGACAGAGTAGTGTCGCTTAGATTTGGCGGTTAGTAGGTCGTTTGTGACTTTAATCAGTGCAGTTTCAGTAGAATGGTGCGGTCGGAAACCAGATTGTAGGCGGTCAAAGAGGGAGCAGGAGGAGAGGTGGGAGGACAGTTCAGAATGGACATGTTGTTCCAGTAGATTTGAGGCATAGGGGAGAAGTGATATGGGGCGATAGCTAGACACAGAGGATGGGTCAAGGGAGGGCTTTTTGAGGATGGGTGTGATTGAGGCATGTTTGAAACATGAGGGGAAGACACCAGTTGTTAGTGACAGGTTGAAGAGGTGGGCTAGGGCTGGGATGAAGATAGTGGTAAGGTTTGGGATGAGGTGGGACGGGATTGGGTCAAGTTTACAGGTGGTGAGGTGTGATTTGGAGAGTAAGGAGGAAAGTTGATCTTCAGAAATGGTGGAGAATGTAGGTTTGGAGGAGGAGCGTTGAGTAGGTGTGGGGAGGGGCTGTGGGGAGCTTTGTCTGATGGTGTCAATCTTCTGCTTGAAGAATGAGGCAAAGTCTTCGGCTGAAATAAGAGGAGAGGGAGGAGGCACTGGGGGACGGAGGAGAGAATTGAAGGTGTTGAATAGTTGTTTGGGGTTGTGGGACAGGGAGGATATGAGAGATGTGAAGTATGTTTGTTTTGCTGCAGTGAGTGTGGACTTGAAGGTAGTGAGGGACTGTTTGAATGCGATGAAGTGCTCATGGGAGTGGGACCTTTTCCATCTACGTTCAGCAGCCCTGGAGGCCCGTCGCAGTTCTTTAGTTAGGCTGGTGTGCCAGGGTTGTCTGTTGATTGTGCGAGTCTTGGTATGCATGAGGGGGGCGACCGAATCGAGAGCTGCAGCTGTTGTGGTGTTGTATAAAGTGGCAGCAGCATCTGCATCATGTAAGGAACTAATGTCTGTAAGAGGGAGGAGGGATTCAGAGAGAGAGTGTAGGTCAAGGTGTTTGAGATTTCTACGAGGGTATTCAAGTTTGTGGAGTGGGGATTGTTGCCCCGGGGAGGAGAGAGAAGAGAATGTGAGTAGGTTGTGGTCAGAGAGAGGGAGAGGTGAGTTAGAGAGGTTAGATAGGGAACAGAGGCGGGTGAAGATGAGGTCCAGCGTGTGGCCGTCTTTGTGGGTGGGTGTGGAAGACCACTGGGTAAGACCAAAGGAGGAAGTGAGGGATAGAAGCTTAGAGGCAGCTGAGAGGGAAGTATCAATGGGGATGTTAAAGTCGCCCATGAGGATAGTGGGGATGTCAACAGAGAGGAAATGAAGTAGCCAGGTGGTGAAGTGGTCAAAGAAAGTGGTGGCTGATCCTGGGGGGCGGTAGATGACAGCCAGTTGGAGGTTGGAGGGGGAGTAGATGCGCACACAGTGCACTTCAAAAGACGGGAGAGTAATTGCGGGCGGCAGTGGGATCTGGGTGAAGGAGCAGTTTTCTGAGAGGAGGAAACCTATTCCTCCACCGTGCTTGCCGTTGGGGCGGGGGGTATGGGAGAGGTGGAATCCGCCATACGAAAGTGCAGCAGGAGAGGTTGTGTCGGAGGGGGTGAGCCAGGTTTCAGTGATTCCGAGGAAGGAAAGCTTGTTAGTGATGAAGAGATCGTGAATGTAGGAAAGTTTATTGCAGACAGAGCGAGCGTTCCATAGAGCTCCTGTTAGAGGGACTGGGGAAGCGGAGGCTGGGCGGATGGGTATAAGGTTAGAAGGGTTACGAGAGTTTGGGATAGATCGAGGGTAGGAGGTGGAAGTGAATGTAGGGATGTGGTGAGGAGGGCCAGGATTTGGAGAGATGTCGCCGGCAGTAAGGAGGAGCAGAGAAAGCGTTATTAGGTGGGAGCAGGAGAGGGCATGAGGTGGCTGTCTGTGTTTGGAGACAAAGGATTGTATGTTGTGGAATAGCTCTGAGGAAGAGGTGAGATGGGTGGGGAGAATGGAGGGAGAGATGAAGAGTTCCTTTCCAGGTGTAGGGATTAGGGGTGGTTGAAAGAAGTGAAGGATTAAGGGGGTGAGAGTGAAAACAAAAACAAACATTGTTTACTGTGACTTAGTATCCAGGTACCTTCAGTTCACTTCAGGTTCAATTCAGGATTAATTCAAATTTCAGACACTTCAGCTCATGGACACTTAAGCTGAGGGACACAGACTTCAGTCTGACACAGACTATTGTAATACGTGTCCTCTGACCTGAGTTATCTGTCTCATATACACCTCAGGTCAGGCCGGGTATTGTAATACGTGTCCTCTGACCTGAGTTACCTGCCTCATATACACCTCAGGTCAGGCCGGGTATTGTAATACGTGTCCTCTGACCTGAGTTACCTGCCTCATATACGCCTCAGGTCAGGCCGGGTATTGTAATACGTGTCCTCTGACCTGAGTTATCTGCCTCATATACATTTCAGGTCAGGCCGGGTATTGTAATATGTATCCTCTGACCAGAGTTACCTGCCTCATATACGCCTCAGGTCAGGCCGGGTATTGTAATACGTGTCCTCTGACCTGAGTTACCTGCCTCATATACGCCTCAGGTCAGGCCGGGTATTGTAATACGTGTCCTCTGACCTGAGTTATCTGTCTCATATACACCTCAGGTCAGGCCGGGTATTGTAATACGTGTCCTCTGACCTGAGTTACCTGCCTCATATACACCTCAGGTCAGGCCGGGTATTGTAATACGTGTCCTCTAACCGGAGTTACCTGCCTCATATACGCCTCAGGTCAGGCCGGGTATTGTAATACGTGTCCTCTGACCTGAGTTACCTGCCTCATATACGCCTCAGGTCAGGCCGGGTATTGTAATACGTGTCCTCTGACCTGAGTTATCTGTCTCATATACACCTCAGGTCAGGCCGGGTATTGTAATACGTGTCCTCTGACCTGAGTTACCTGCCTCATATACACCTCAGGTCAGGCCGGGTATTGTAATACGTGTCCTCTAACCGGAGTTACCTGCCTCATATACGCCTCAGGTCAGGCCGGGTATTGTACTACATGTCCCTGACCTCAACTGAGGGGAAATTAACCCATGGCAAATATGTTGCAGAAATTCCTGTCACATGTGAATTTACCCTAAAATTGCACAGGTCTTCTTCATGATGGAGATTACTATTAGATGAATGTTTATCAAACCTACAATGTTTTGACAGATGCTACAACCATCTAGTGTATATGAGTATTTACTGACAATGCTGTAAATTCAGATTTGGGGGAAAGAAGGATCCGGGATATTGAATGTTAACATTAGACCAGTGCTCACATAATGAGGAGCACATCTGAGTGAAATATAGGAAGGAAATATTCCATGTTCACACAACCTGACTAAAATAAAAAGGGAACGCTCTCCCTGAGTCAGAGCTCTTTTTCCCTCCTGGCCTGCAGGTGTAGAGTGGGCGGCCATGCCATGATAACCAAGGTACTATTACAATAAAATTTCAGGGCTAAATTGTTCTAAAATGTAATTTAAGTTTATTTGGAGTGTGTCTATCCGTTCACACAAAAAGTACAGAAAAGCATGGTCTAGCTGCCATCATTCCTCACAAGGTTAAACTGTTTTTGGTAGAAATACCAGACTAACATGTCCACGAACTGTCCTGATTCTCATGCTATGTAACTTGCCATACATTCTTTTTCAATAGACAGTTCTTATTCATTAGCATTCTGCCAGCGTTATAGGCACTGGAACTTCTTTGTCCCTCACTTCCTAGCATGTATTGCTACTCTACCATCCAATGACTTCTATGCACTGAGCTGAAATCCTGCCTTTCTGCTATACCGTTATGGAGTTTGAAACACAGGCTAGCAAGAGCAGAGACAAAGATATGCCCCCACTTCCTACACAGACACGAAGATTTGTCCAAAATTCCTGTAGAAAGACAAAGACCCACCTCCACCTACTGTATAGAGGCAAAGACCCATCCCAGTTCCTGTAGACACAAAGACCTGCCCCATTTACTGTAGAGACAAAGCCTTGCTCCCACTTCCTGTAGAAGAGACAAATAACTGCACCTACTTCCTGTAGAAGAGAAAAAGAACCGCACCCATTTCCTGTAGAAGGGACAAAGAACCGCCGCCACTTCCTGTAAAAGAGACAAAGAACCACACCTATTTTCTGTAGAAGAGACAAAGACCAGCCCAAACTTCCTGTAGAAGAGACAAAGAACCGCCCCCGCTTCCTGCAGAAGAGACAAAGAACCACCCCCACTTCCTGCAGAAGACACAAAGAACCGCCCCCACTTCCTGCAGAAGACACAAAGAACCGCCCCCACTTCCTGTAGAAAAGACAAAGACCAGACCCGATTTTCTGTAGAGCAACAAGACCAGACCCCATTTCCTGTAGAAGAGACAAATAACCGCCCCCACTTCCTGTAGAGACAAAAATCTGCCCCCACCTCCTGTAGAAACTGAGATCTACTGCCATTTCCTGTAGAAAGACAAAAACCCACCCCCCACTTCCTGTAGAGAGACAAAGACCCGCGCCACTTCTTGTACAGCCAATAAAAACCCGTTCCCATTTCCTGTAGAAGAGACGAAAACCCGCCCCCACTTCTTGTAGTGAGACAAAGCACTGCCCCCACATCCTGTAGGAGACAAAGACCTGCCCCCACTTCCTGTAGAAGAGACTAAGACCCACGCGAACTTCCTGTAGAGACAAAAATCTGCCCCCACCTCCTGTAGAGACAGAGACCTACTGCCATTTCTTGCAGAAAGACAAAACCCACCCCCCACTTCCTGTAGAGAGACAAAGACTGGACCCCACTTCCTGTAATCCTTCTCGGCATCTTTGCTACTAGAGATGGTTTACGTTTGATGATAACAGGCAGAGAATAGCAAGTTACACAGGTGAGAGACACCAAATTGTACTGATTTTTTTCAGGCTGAAAATGTCAATTTGAGTAAATAAAGTACAACGTTTCTTGCAAATTGGAGCCTACATTTATAGAAATAAATTAAGGAGTGCAAAGAATTAGCGTGGGAAAGCAAAGTGAAGATTAAAAGGGTTGTCCAGGATTTAAAAAAAAACAAAAAAACATATAAAAGAAAACACAACACACAGCTATTTTCCCCCAGAAACAGCGCAGGACCTGTACATGTGATGAGTCTGGTATTGCAGCGCGAGTCTAAATGGCGCTGAGCTGGAATACCACACATAACCTGTGGCCATGTGTGATGATGTTTTTGGAAGAAAGTAGTCATAGTCATAGTTTGTAAAGCCGAATAAAGACTTGCGTCCATCAAGTTCGACCTGTTAGTTCTGTAATTGCTAAAGTTGATCCAGAGGAGGGCAAAAACCCCAAATGATTTAGCCAATCTTCACCTGAGGAAAAATTCCCTCCCGACTCTGAAACCAGCAGTCAGAATAAATCCCTGTATCAACCTACTATTTTATTTTATTTTTAAGTATATGCTGAAATCTGCCTGGTATCTAGAAATGCATCCAGTCCCCGCTTGAACTGGTGTAGTGAATCCGACATCACCGTCTCCTCACTCAGTGAATTCCATATTCTCACTGCTCTTACCGTAAAGAACCCCTTCCTATGCTGGTGCTGGAACCTTTTCTCTTCCAGTCTTAGTGAATGCCCTCTTGTTACCGTAATATCCCTCCTTTTGAACAAATCCCGGGCAAGATCTCTATACTGTCCCCTAACATGTTTGTACACATTTATTATGTCCCCCTTCAACTTTCTCTTTTCCATGCTGAATAGTCCTAGTTTTGACAACCTCTCTGGGTATTGCAGTCCCTCCATTCCCCTTATTAATTTTGTTGCCCTCCTTTGTACCTTTTCAAGCTCATTTATATCCTTTCTATATATTGGGGCCCATAACTGAGCACAGTATTCCAAGTGTGGTCTGACCAGTGCTTTGTACAGTGGAAGAACAATGTTCTCATCCTTTGCAGCTATACCTCTTCTGATACATCCCATTACCCTGTTTGCCCTTACAGCAGCGGCCTGACTTTGGGCACTCCAATTTAGTTTGCTATCAATCAAGATGCCCAAGTCCTTCTCCATCTCTGAATTCCCCAATGGTTTCCCATTCAGTGAGTACTGGTGACTTCCATTTTTCCTTCCCATATGTATGACCTTACATTTCTCCTCGTTAAACCTCATTTGCCATTTAATGCTCCACCTACCCAGCTTATCCAAATCCCTCTGTAGGTCTGCACTGTCCTCTTTTGTATTAATTGTTTTACATAACTTTGTGTCATCTGCAAATATTGATATTTTACTATTTATCCCATTGACTATGTCGTTAATAAAGATATTAAATAACATTGGGCCTAGTACAGACCCCTGTGGTACCCCACTAGTGACGCTTACCCAATCTGAGTATATTCCATTTATAACCACCCTCTGCCTTCTATCCTTTAGCCAGTTAGCTACCCACTTGCAGACATTTTCCCCCAGCCCCATCATTCTCATTTTGTATACCAACCTATTATGTGGCACGCTATTGAACGCTTTTGAGAAGTCGAGATACACGACATCCACTGGTTCCCCCTGATCTACTCGAGAGCTAACCTCCTCGTAGAAGTCAATCAGGTTTGTTTGGCAGGAGCGATTCCTCATGAATCCATGTTGGTTCGGGGTTAATAGATTATTAGCATCAAGATGCTCCGTAATTGCCTCTTTAATGAAGCTTTCAAAAATTTTGCCCACAAACGGACGTCAGACTCACCGGCCGATAGTTTCCGGCGTCACTTTTCGCTCCCTTTTTGAATATTGACACTACATTCGCCTGTCGCCAATCAAGTGGCACAGACCCAGTCTCAACAGAGTCCTTAAATATAAGATATAACGGTCTGTCTATCACATTACTTAGTTCCCTTAGTACCCGTGGGTGTATGCCATCAGGTCCTGGTGATTTGTTTATTTTAATGTTACTGAGGCGTTTCTGTACCCCAGCTTGGGTTAGATTTGTCATACTTAGTGGAGGATTAAGCTTGTCACTTCTCATTTCTCCTGTTAGTTCGATTTCCTTTGTGAAAGTGGTAGAAAAAAAATTATTTAATAGATTAGCTTTATCCTCATCTTTCTCTATGATTTTGCCTTCCTCACTTTTTATCGGTCCAATATTATCCGATTTAATCCTTTTACTATTTATATACGTAAAGAACAGTTTGGGATTTGATCTACTTTCCCTAGCAATACGTCTCTCTGTTTCCTCCTTCGCTATTTTTATTTGTTTTCTACAGGTTCTCGTTTTTTCCTTGTAACACATTAGTGCCTCCTTACTGTTTTCCTGTTTTAATCTCTTGAATGCCTCTTTTTTGCTATTTAACGCCCCTTTTACGTTCTTGTTCAACCATATTGGTTTCCTCTTATTTCTGGCCCTTTTATTCCCATACGGTATATACCTCGCGCACTGAGTATTCAGAATTCTTTTGAAGGTTTCCCATTTACTATTCGTATTCCTTTGATTAAGAACTTTGTCCCAGTCTATAAGTTGAAGGTTTTCTTTCAGCTGATCAAACTTCGCCCTCCTAAAGTTTAATGTTTTTGTTGTTCCCTTATTGATAACCCTACTGAAGGGCATTTTGAAGTCGATAATATTATGGTCGCTATTACCTAGGTGCCCCCCTATCTGTACCTCAGTTATTCTATCAGGCCTATTAGTCAATATTAAGTCCAACACGGCCTTCCCTCTCGTTGGTTCCTGCACTAGTTGGGAGAGATAATTATCCTTAATATTTGTCAAGAACCTTTTTCCTTTCTGAGATCTACAGGTTTCTGTTTCCCAGTCAATATCCGGGTAGTTGAAATCCCCCATTACAATCACTTCATTATGTTTTGCTACTTTGTCTATTTGTCCTAATAGCAGATTCTCATTCTCCTCTGTTATATTGGGTGGCTTATAGCAGACCCCCAGTAATATTTTATTATTATTTTTAGTTCCCTCTATCTCTACCCACATGGACTCGACCCCCTCTTCTCCCTCTCCTATATCTTCCCTTAGTCTGGGCTTTAGACATGACTTTACATATAAGCAGACTCCTCCGCCTTTCCCCTGTAGGTGTGCATTAATCCTGAACAACCCTTTTAAAGTATAGATGTGATGTCAGCCTATACCATATGATGCAGTGCACACCCCATGGGACAGGTAACAGCATCAGTACCGCAGCACTTTCACCCTCAGTGCAGACAATGAACAATTACTACTCACCGCATTAGCGAAAGCCAGAACCAGAACAGCTGCTGCCACCTCACAGATAACCAGGGCCAGCATTGTCAGCAAAAACTGGACAGTAACAATAAGACTCATTTACAAAGTGACACAAAACACGAGGAAATGACTCTCAAATATATTGACACAAATAAAAAAACACAATCATAGATGTGAATACTTGTATTATGCCGTACAGGAAATCTGTTGGCTTTTGCCATTGTTCTTTTGAGTAATGTACTGTGATGGAGGACAATCTCACCATTGAATTTTTTTTTTTAGAGGAAGCAATATCATGTTATGTGATTTCGCAGTAGTCCAGTTACATAGTTACATATAGTTACATAGTTTATAAGGCCGAAAAAAGACAAGCGTCCATCCAGTTCAGCCTATTTCTTGTGCACTGCAGCTATTCCGAAGCGTTGATCCAGGGGAAGGCAACAAAAAACCATGCGGTATAGGCCAATTGACATCATTGAGGAAAAAATTCACTTCCCGACACCAATCTGGATTAATTAACTATCACTAAGCATAAGATGTAATTTTATTGTTCTCAAGAAAGGCGTCCAGGCCTCTCTTGAACTCATTAAGTGAGTTGGACATCACCACTTCCTCTCCCAGAGAGTTCCAGAGTCTCACGGCTCTGACCGTAAAGAATCCCCTTCTATGTTGGTGCAGGAACCTCCTTTCCTCCAGACGCATAGTGTGCCCCCTCGTCTTTGTCACCATCCTTGGTATAAACAGGTCATGTGAGAGATCTCTGTACTGCCCCCTGATGTATTTATACATGTTTATGAGGTCTCCCCTAAGCCTTCTCTTTTCCAACGTAAATAGGCCTAATTTTGACAACCTCTCTGGGTATTCTAGTCCCTCCATTCCCTTTATTACCTTAGTCGCCCTCCTTTGTACCCTCTCTAGCTCCAATATGTCTTTCCTGAGCACCGGAGCCCAGAACTGTGCACAATATTCTAAGTGCGGCCTTACCAGCGCTTTATACAGAGGAAGAACAATGTTCTCATCATATGCCCCTATTCCTCTTCTGATGCATGCCATGACTCTATTTGCCTTCGCAGCTGCTGCCTGACACTGGGCACTCCAATTTAATTTGCTATTAACCAAGACGCCCAGGTCCTTCTCCATGTCAGATTTCCCCAACGTTTTCCCATTTAATATGTATGGGTGACTGCTGTTTTTCTTTCCCATGTGCATGACCTTACATTTATCGGCATTGAACCCCATTTGCCATTTTTTGGCCCAACTCCCCAATTTATCTAAATCCTCCTGTAGCTGTGCCCTATCCTCATCTGTGTTAACTACTTTACAAAGTTTAGTATCATCTGCAAATATTGCTATTTTACTATGCAACCCTTCCACTAAATCATTAATAAATATATTAAATAATATAGGGCCCAAGACAGACCCTTGAGGCACCCCGCTAGTAACCCTGACACACCCTGAGCTTACTCCATTGATAACCACCCTCTGCTTTCTATCACTCAGCCAGCTATTTACCCACTTGCACACATTATCCCCCAGTTACCTTTCCTACAGCTACATCTAGTGATCAGACCTGCGATCAGAGAAGCAGCGACGTGGTGAACCCGGGGAATCACATGACAGGAGCTGGTCAGATAAGACCAAGATGGCGTAGCGTTATACCCCCTCTTACCAGTGAGCCACTCACTATTCATCTTTACTGCTCACTAAGAGAATAATATACAGCCTGTTATGTCCAGTGCCTTAGTATCCATTCATGGACCCCAATAATTTCAGCAGTTTAGGTCCCGACCCTATTCTGGGCTCCTAATTGAGGACCGGTGTCCAGTGGTTTGATGTTCCAACTTGTTTGTAGCTGAATCGCCCTGATCATGTTTCCACATGGATTGGTGCATGTCACTTTGTGCCCTTAACCTTGGCTCCTTATGGTATGACTAGATGGTGGCCCGATTCTAACGCATCGGGTATTCTAGAATATGTATGCAGCCGACCGGGTGCAATCAGCAGAACGTTGTCTAAATTTGCCGCCAAAATCGCTGATTGGTTGCGGTTGCCGGCCGTGACCAATCAGCAAAACGGTGTTTAAATTTGGCGCCAATAATGCTGATTGGTTGCGGCCGGCGACCGCGACCAATCAGCTGAGCGGTGTTTAAATTTGGCGCCAATGTCGCTGATTGGTCGCAGCTGGCGGTCACGACCAATCAGCAGAGCGGTGTTTAAATTTGGCGCCAATATCGCTGATTGGTCGCAGCTGGCGGTCGCGACCAATCAGCAGAGGGGTGTTTAAATTTGGCGCCAATATCGCTGATTGGTCGCAGCTGGCAGCCGCGACCAATCAGCAGAGAGTTGTTTAAATTTGGCGCCAATCTCGCTGATTGGTTGCGGCTGGCGGCCGCGACCAATCAGCAGAGCGTTGTTTAAATTTGGCGCCAATCAGCAGAGCGTTGTTTAAATTTGGCGCCAATCTCACTGATTGGTCGCGGTCAGCTGGCGGCCGCGACCAATCAGCAGAGCGTTGTTTAAATTTGGCGCCAATCTCGCTGATTGGTCGGGGCTGGAGTCCGCGACCAATCAGCAGAGCGTTGTTTAAATTTGGCGTCAATCTCGCTGATTGGTCGCGGTCGGCTGCGACCAATCAGCAGAGCGTTGTTTAAATTTGGCGTCAATCTCGCTAATTGGTCGCGGTCAGCTGGCGGCCACGACCAATCAGCAGAGCGTTGTTTAAATTTGGCGCCAATATCGCTGATTGGTCGCAGCTGGCGGTCACGACCAATCAGCAGAGCGGTGTTTAAATTTGGCGCCAATATCGCTGATTGGTCGCAGCTGGCGGTCGCGACCAATCAGCAGAGGGGTGTTTAAATTTGGCGCCAATATCGCTGATTGGTCGCGGCCGGCGGTTGCGACCAATCAGCAGAGCGGTGTTTAAATTTGGTGCCAATATCGCTGATTGGTTGCAGCTGGCAGCCGCGACCAATCAGCAGAGCGTTGTTTAAATTTGGCGCCAATCTCGCTGATTGGTTGTGGCTGGCGGCCGCGACCAATCAGCAGAGCGTGTTTTAAATTTGGCGCCAATCAGCAGAGCGTTGTTTAAATTTGGCGCCAATCTCACTGATTGGTCGCGGTCGGCTGGCAGCCGCGACCAATCAGCAGAGCGTTGTTTAAATTTGGCGCCAATCTCGCTGATTGGTCGCGGCCGCCAGCCGACCGCGACCAATCAGCGAAATTGACGCCAAATTTAAACAACGCTCTGCTGATTGGTCGCGGACGCCAGCCCCGACCAATCAGCAGAGCGTTGTTTAAATTTGGCGTCAATCTCGCTGATTGGTCGCAGTCGGCTGCGACCAATCAGCAGAGCGTTGTTTAAATTTGGCGCCAATCTCGCTGATTGGTCGCGGCTGGCGGCCGCGACCAATCAGCAGAGTGGCGTTTAAATTTGCCGCCCATATCACTGATTGGTCGCGGGCGTCGACCGCGACCAATCAGCGTCGTATTAGTGAGGACCGAGGAGCGGCGCTGCCTGTGCGGCTACTTCCGCTGCGAGAAGCCGGGAGATGAGCGGCTACTCGCAGCAGAAGCATCCTGACCGGCGGCGCCGCTCCCCGGTCCTCCGTTCACACTTGCCCTCCGGAGATCAGCGGGCCAAGCCGCTGATCTCCCGACATTAGCTGCATGGAGGTGAGCGACGCCGCCTGTCGGGGTACTTGTGCTGCCAGCAGCGGGGAGATGAGCGCCTCGCGCCGGTCATGTCCCTGCTGCATCGCCGCTGACCTCCGTCCGGCAGATGAGCCGCTAACGGCCGCCATCTTTTTCTGAAATCCCGCGTCGCTGATTGGCCGCGGCCGGACCAATCAGCGACGTGGGATTTCCTGGACAGACAGACAGAAAGACGGGATAAGACGATTATATATATAGATGTTCCTAACCTGGAGACTTGTGGATTGGTACCACTGGTCTAGGTGCTCTGTGGTTTGGCCGCCTTAACCATAGTGCCTTGATGTCTACCTTTGTTTCCATGTGCCCCAAAATGTACCATACACCTTAGAAAGCAGTTGGCTATTTCTCCCAAACTGAAGCATGCGTTATAAATATGGAGGGTGAATGAGCAGCAGACACCTCTGGAGGCCGCTTATCTCCTGGAGGAGGAAAGGGATAGAACCTTGTATTTCAGCTTGTCCAATGCCTTCTCTCCCTGACTTCATCAGTTGGGTTGAAAGGTGAAATCGGAGTTAGCCAAATTTTCTCTAAAGTGTAGGACTTGTGCCATGATTAGCCATGGATTGCCAATGACAATGAGTGCAGCGATCGGCTATCTCAAGTGCTCCCATTGACAATGAATGGAGCTGAGGTGCACATATTTGGCCTTCGCTCCATTCTGATGGGACTCTTCAGAGCCCTGTTCTCAGGATTGGTCGGGGTACCGGCGGTTGGACCCCTAGTGATCGGGAATTTATTGTCACGGGTGTGTCAGAGGTGACAGTCGCCCTGCAGTTGGTTGCAGGAGATCTCTACGTTTGGCATTACAGACATCTTCTTAGAGGCTGTCTCTAGGACCCAGCGGCTACCTCCCTCTAGCTAATTAGCTCCCTGGCCTGAGTGTATAAATACCTGGTGTGTCTGAGAGGGAGGTGCTGGTGATATTCATTACTACTTGTGAGGCTTTAGCAAGAGCAGTACTTTTTCATCTCTGCAGCTTGAGGCGGTCTGTGCATTTGGCAGGAGTCGTCTAAAGCTAAGCATTCTTCCCCCTGTTTGTCTACCCTTGTTGTCTATAGAGTTTAGTGGAGATCGACTAGTGCTCATCTCCTCCCTTCCCTAGCCTTAGCCATACGCTAGGGAAAGTTAGGGCGAGGCACGCATGCGGTGATTGGTGAAGAGGTAATATAGGGACAGTAGTTGAGAAAGGGTGACACTAGACCAGACTAGGAGGTCTTCACTTCCCCCTTTCCCTAGTGTCTGGGCTCCCTTTCCCTCTGTGTTGCACTAAGTCTTTCCCACACCCTGCGTGACATTTATGCCATAATCTATGGATAGCAGGTATCTTCACCCTTTAACTTTGATGTTGAGAGTTCTACTGCTCTAGTTCATGGTTTCCAATATTTTTGGTGTTCCAGTTATTAGTGTTCCAGGGTGGGTACAAAAGTAAGGTATCTGGAGATTTGATAATGTAAGCTTCCTTATTGCAGGGGGTCTTTTGCCCTAGACCAGTTTTCTTGAGATACATTTTTTTATTTATGACAAAATAAATTAATGATTGTTGTTACCTTATGTGCCTGTCCTATATTCAGTATCTCCACCTTGTGCCCATTTATAGTTTGCAAATAGTATTTATGGAAATAAGGTTGAGTCACCTTGTAGATACAGTACTTATCTTGTACTGATTCTCATTTCTGTTAAGATGTCTGTGCAAATTGGTCCAAGATCGGACCGCAGTGCACGGACTGCCCGGCGGCTCTCCCGACCCAAGCCTTGCAGCTTCATGTATTTCTACGAGGCTGTCCCACCGGGTCAGAAGACCTGCGGCCAGTCCGTGCATTGCAGTCCGATCTTGGACATCTGAATGAGTCCTATTACTGTGACCGTAAATAAAAAGGATCACATTTTCACAATGTTGATATAACCCAATTATCTTATATAAAGAAATACAATTGGGCTGCGTATAAATCGTGGTTTTCTAAATCCTGTTCACACCTTGAAGAATTTTTTTTTTACATCACATTCAGTGTAAGGGGAGGATGAAATTCAGAGTGAAATTTGCAAGACACACATGTGGATTCAGTAGTGGACTTGTGTCCAACTTTGCAGTGGAGTCAGATCCATGGGATGCCCAATATCCCAAAAATTGGCCCCTGTGGCATTTGTCCGCACAATGAAGAGATTTACATTTGTTGTCTCTGCCTTGTCGGCTTGCGGAATTAGGGCCAGGACCCCAATTATCCCAGTAGTTGAGGGTTTCCTGAGGTGCAGTCATGCCCACCAGAAATTTGCCCTCTTGATGAGCCAAAAATGTGTAAAGTAGGAAAAACCTATAAAAATTTACTAATTTCCAATGAAAACTTACAATTAAAAGAAAGAAACGTCTCTTCTTGAGGGCTTCGTAACAACCCAAAAATCCCAGGACAATCATAATAACTCCTGCTGCGATGCAGAACAAGCAGACGTGCAGGAAGTAAGCAGAATGGCTTCCCAGAGTCGTCACAAAGGAGTCGCTCACGTACTTAATCCACACTCCCAGTCCTATCAGTACGGAGCCGCAGATCTAAAAAAGAACCAAATGGTGGAAGAGAAGAGCCAAAAGAGCCAATATAACTGAGGAGAAAACGCGACAATATAGGCAGGTGCTGTACGCGATTTCTGGAACATGTAGACATGAAGATGCACATCAGACACCAATGACTGTGGTGGAAAAATCCTCTATAATGGTCAAATGTCCACAAAATAACACTCAAATAATAGCGAAAATTTCTTCATAAAAAATATACAGCGCAGAAGAGCTGCCAGATCTAGAACGAAACTGTGTCTATTTCCTGTACCCCAAGTGTCATTATCCTGTACTCCCAGTGTTTTGTGAACGTGGACCCCACTATTCCTCCCCAACTCTCGGTAGCACGCATAAGACCACACTTACAAATATGACAGCATTTATGAAGACCACGACATATTTCAGGAAGGCGTAGATATTAGACAGTCGGACACCAGTGCTAGAGTTTTCCATGTTACCAATCTCAGCGCCTATAGCAAGAAGAAAATCATAGCGAATATAATATATGGCAATAGTACAAGTTGGCGGCGGTACGGCTGGTACTTTTTTTTATCAATTTCCTAATCCTGCAATGATTATAACCCATCAGCCTCCTCTCATCATATTGTTGTAAGTTACTGTGCACCCATGTCATGGTGCCCATGTTTCAGAATTGTTGCCCTTCATACAAACCAGTGGAAATAGCAGTGTGATGCTCGCAGGAGCTGGACACCGGAATTGTAAAAAGCAGTGATGGCGAAATACTAGAAATTGTCAACAACTGGCACAGATCCGACCGCTAGAAAGGGGCCGCAGCACTTTAGGTTTTCTGGGGAAAACTCCTATAAGTCTACACCATGTTATATCCTCCGGGTGATACGGTAACAATTTGATAAGTTGATGTGTTTGTACCAACTTCACCACAACCACTTTTTCCACTTCATCTGTCTGAATGCAAATGTGCTGTGGATGCCGCAATAATGGTGCCGGGACTGGTTCTGTTATGGCCATCTCGGCCCGATGGGGAGAGTGCCAGCTCGTGTCAGAAACCCAGTACATCTGCAATTCTCACAAACACTATTATGGGGCATATACGGCCGGCACACACTATTGTGGGGCATATACGGCCGGCACACACTATTAGGGGGCATATAGGGCCGACACACACTATTAGGGGGCATATAGGGCCGACACACTATTAGGGGGCATATACGGCCGGCACACACTATTAGGGGGCATATAGGGCCGACACACACTATTATGGGACATATACGGCCAGCACACACTATTAGGGGGCATATACGGCCGGCACACACTATTATGGGACATATACGGCCGGCACACACTATTAGGGGGCTTATACGGCCGG
This sequence comes from Phyllobates terribilis, assembly GCF_046119375.1. Classification (NCBI taxonomy): domain Eukaryota; kingdom Metazoa; phylum Chordata; class Amphibia; order Anura; family Dendrobatidae; genus Phyllobates; species Phyllobates terribilis. Next base: position 584,070,197 of record NW_027362771.1, read on the forward strand.
CACACACTGTTATGGGGCATATACGGCCGGCACACACTATTAGGGGGCAAATATGGCCGGCACACACTATTAGGGGGCACATATGGCCAGCACACACTATTATGGGACATATACGGCCAGCACACACTATTATGGGGCATATACGGCCGACACACACTATTAGGGGGCATATACGGCCGGCACACACTATTAGGGGGCATATACGGCCGTCACACACTATTAGGGGGCATATACGGCCGGCACACACTATTAGGGGGCATATATGGCCGGCACACACTATTATGGGGCATATACTAATATGGGGCATATGCGGCCGGCACACACTATTAGGGGGCATATACTAATATGGGGCATATACGGCCGTCACACACTATTAGGGGGCATATACGGCCGGCACACACTATTAGGGGGCATATATGGCCGGCACACACTATTAGGGGGCATATACTGCCGGCACACACTATTATGGGGCATATATGGCCGGCACACACTATTATGGGGCATATAGGGCCGACACACACTATTATGGGGCATATAGGGCCGACACACACTATTAGGGGGCATATACGGCCGGCACACACTATTATGGGGCATATACGGCCAGCACACACTATTAGGGGGCAAATACGGCTGGCACACACTATTATAGGACATATATGGCCGGCACACACTATTATGGGGCATGTATGGCCGGCACACACTATTAGGGGACATATATGGCCGGCACACACTATTAGGGGGCATATATGGCCGGCACACACTATTAGGGGGCATATATGGCCGGCACACACTATTAGGGGGCATATGCGGCCGGCACACACTATTAGGGGGCATATGCGGCCGGCACACACTATTATGGGGCATGTATGGCCGGCACACACTATTAGGGGGCATATGGGGCTGGCACACACTATTAGGGGGCATATGCGGCTGGCACACACTATTATGGGGCATATATGGCCGGCACACACTATTAGGGGGCATATGCGGCCGGCACACACTATTAGGGGGCATATGCGGCCGGCACACACTATTATGGGGCATGTATGGCCGGCACACACTATTAGGGGGCATATGCGGCCGGCACACACTATTAGGGGGCATATGCGGCCGGCACACACTATTATGGGGCATATGCGGCCGGCACACACTATTAGGGGGCATATGCGGCCAGCACACACTATTATAGGGCATATACGGCCAGCACACACTATTAGGGGGCATATACGGCCGGCACACACTATTATGGGGCATGTATGGCCGGCACACACTATTAGGGGGCATATATGGCCGGCACACACTATTAGGGGGCATATATGGCCGGCACACACTATTAGGGGGCATATATGGCCGGCACACACTATTAGGGGGCATATGCGGCCGGCACACACTATTAGGGGGCATATGCGGCCGGCACACACTATTATGGGGCATGTATGGCCGGCACACACTATTAGGGGGCATATGCGGCCGGCACACACTATTATGGGGCATGTATGGCCGGCACACACTATTAGGGGGCATATGCGGCCGGCACACACTATTATGGGGCATGTATGGCCGGCACACACTATTACGGGGCATATGCGGCCGGCACACACTATTAGGGGGCATATATGGCCGGCACACACTATTAGGGGGCATATGCGGCCGGCACACACTATTAGGGGGCATATGCGGCCGGCACACACTATTAGGGGGCATATATGGCCGGCACACACTATTAGGGGGCATATATGGCCGGCACACACTATTAGGGGGCATATGCGGCCGGCACACACTATTAGGGGGCATATGCGGCCGGCACACACTATTATGGGGCATGTATGGCCGGCACACACTATTAGGGGGCATCTATGGCCGGCACACACTATTAGGGGGCATATGCGGCCGGCACACACTATTAGGGGGCATATGCGGCCGGCACACACTATTAGGGGGCATATACGGCCGGCACACACTATTATAGGGCATATATGGCCGGCACACACTATTATGGGGCATGTATGGCCGGCACACACTATTAGGGGACATATATGGCCGGCACACACTATTAGGGGGCATATGCGGCCGGCACACACTATTATGGGGCATGTATGGCCGGCACACACTATTAGGGGGCATATGCGGCCGGCACACACTATTGTGGGGCATATACGGCCGGCACACACTATTAGGGGGCATATGCGGCCGGCACACACTATTAGGGGGCATATGCGGCCGGCACACACTATTAGGGGGCATATGCGGCCGGCACACACTATTATGGGGCATGTAAGGCCGGCACACACTATTAGGGGGCATATGCGGCCGGCACACACTATTATGGGGCATGTATGGCCGGCACACACTATTAGGGGGCATATGCGGCCGGCACACACTATTATGGGGCATGTAAGGCCGGCACACACTATTAGGGGGCATATGCGGCCGGCACACACTATTATGGGGCATGTATGGCCGGCACACACTATTAGGGGGGCATCTATGGCCGGCACACACTATTATGGGGCATGTATGGCCGGCACACACTATTAGGGGGCATATGCGGCCGGCACACACTATTAGGGGGCATATACTAATATGGGGCATATACGGCCGTCACACACTATTAGGGGGCATATACGGCCGGCACACACTATTAGGGGGCATATATGGCCGGCACACACTATTAGGGGGCATATACGGCCGGCACACACTATTATGGGGCATATATGGCCGGCACACACTATTATGGGGCATATAGGGCCGGCACACACTATTAGGGGGCATATGCGGCCAGCACACACTATTATAGGGCATATACGGCCAGCACACACTATTAGGGGGCATATACGGCCGGCACACACTATTAGGGGGCATATGCGGCCAGCACACACTATTATAGGGCATATACGGCCAGCACACACTATTAGGGGGCATATACGGCCGGCACACACTATTAGGGGGCATATGCGGCCAGCACACACTATTATAGGGCATATACGGCCAGCACACACTATTAGGGGGCATATACGGCCGGCACACACTATTATAGGGCATATACGGCCGGCACACACTATTATGGGGCATGTATGGCCGGCACACACTATTAGGGGACATATATGGCCGGCACACACTATTAGGGGGCAAATATGGCCGGCACACACTATTAGGGGGCAAATATGGCCGGCACACACTATTATGGGGCATGTATGGCCGGCACACACTATTATAGGGCATATACGGCCGGCACACACTATTAGGGGGCATGTATGGCCGGCACACACTATTATGGGGCATGTATGGCCGGCACACACTATTAGGGGGCATATGCGGCCAGCACACACTATTAGGGGGCATATGCGACCGGCACACACTATTATGGGGCATGTATGGCCGGCACACACTATTAGGGGGCATATGCGGCCGGCACACACTATTAGGGGGCATATGCGGCCGGCACACACTATTATGGGGCATATGCGGCCGGCACACACTATTAGGGGGCATATGCGGCCAGCACACACTATTATAGGGCATATACGGCCAGCACACACTATTAGGGGGCATATACGGCCGGCACACACTATTATGGGGCATGTATGGCCGGCACACACTATTAGGGGGCATATATGGCCGGCACACACTATTAGGGGGCATATATGGCCGGCACACACTATTAGGGGGCATATATGGCCGGCACACACTATTAGGGGGCATATGCGGCCGACACACACTATTAGGGGGCATATGCGGCCGGCACACACTATTATGGGGCATGTATGGCCGGCACACACTATTAGGGGGCATATGCGGCCGGCACACACTATTATGGGGCATGTATGGCCGGCACACACTATTAGGGGGCATATGCGGCCGGCACACACTATTATGGGGCATGTATGGCCGGCACACACTATTACGGGGCATATGCGGCCGGCACACACTATTAGGGGGCATATATGGCCGCAACACACTATTAGGGGGCATATGCGGCCGGCACACACTATTAGGGGGCATATGCGGCCGGCACACACTATTAGGGGGCATATATGGCCGGCACACACTATTAGGGGGCATATATGGCCGGCACACACTATTAGGGGGCATATGCGGCCGGCACACACTATTAGGGGGCATATGCGGCCGGCACACACTATTATGGGGCATGTATGGCCGGCACACACTATTAGGGGGCATCTATGGCCGGCACACACTATTAGGGGGCATATGCGGCCGGCACACACTATTAGGGGGCATATGCGGCCGGCACACACTATTAGGGGGCATATACGGCCGGCACACACTATTATAGGGCATATATGGCCGGCACACACTATTATGGGGCATGTATGGCCGGCACACACTATTAGGGGACATATATGGCCGGCACACACTATTAGGGGGCATATATGGCCGGCACACACTATTAGGGGGCATATATGGCCGGCACACACTATTAGGGGGCATATGCGGCCGGCACACACTATTAGGGGCATATGCGGCCGGCACACACTATTATGGGGCATGTATGGCCGGCACACACTATTAGGGGGCATATGCGGCCGGCACACACTATTAGGGGGCATATGCGGCCGGCACACACTATTATGGGGCATGTATGGCCGGCACACACTATTAGGGGGCATCTATGGCCGGCACACACTATTAGGGGGCATATGCGGCCGGCACACACTATTAGGGGGCATATGCGGCCGGCACACACTATTATGGGGCATGTATGGCCGGCACACACTATTAGGGGGCATATGCGGCCGGCACACACTATTGTGGGGCATATACGGCCGGCACACACTATTAGGGGGCATATGCGGCCGGCACACACTATTAGGGGGCATATGCGGCCGGCACACACTATTAGGGGGCATATGCGGCCGGCACACACTATTATGGGGCATGTAAGGCCGGCACACACTATTAGGGGGCATATGCGGCCGGCACACACTATTATGGGGCATGTATGGCCGGCACACACTATTAGGGGGCATATGCGGCCGGCACACACTATTATGGGGCATGTAAGGCCGGCACACACTATTAGGGGGCATCTATGGCCGGCACACACTATTAGGGGGCATATGCGGCCGGCACACACTATTAGGGGGCATATGCGGCCGGCACACACTATTATGGGGCATGTATGGCCGGCACACACTATTAGGGGGCATATGCGGCCGGCACACACTATTGTGGGGCATATACGGCCGGCACACACTATTAGGGGGCATATGCGGCCGGCACACACTATTAGGGGGCATATGCGGCCGGCACACACTATTAGGGGGCATATGCGGCCGGCACACACTATTATGGGGCATGTAAGGCCGGCACACACTATTAGGGGGCATATGCGGCCGGCACACACTATTATGGGGCATGTATGGCCGGCACACACTATTAGGGGGCATATGCGGCCGGCACACACTATTATGGGGCATGTAAGGCCGGCACACACTATTAGGGGGCATATGCGGCCGGCACACACTATTATGGGGCATGTATGGCCGGCACACACTATTAGGGGGGCATCTATGGCCGGCACACACTATTATGGGGCATGTATGGCCGGCACACACTATTAGGGGGCATATGCGGCCGGCACACACTATTAGGGGGCATATACTAATATGGGGCATATACGGCCGTCACACACTATTAGGGGGCATATACGGCCGGCACACACTATTAGGGGGCATATATGGCCGGCACACACTATTAGGGGGCATATACGGCCGGCACACACTATTATGGGGCATATATGGCCGGCACACACTATTATGGGGCATATAGGGCCGGCACACACTATTAGGGGGCATATGCGGCCAGCACACACTATTATAGGGCATATACGGCCAGCACACACTATTAGGGGGCATATACGGCCGGCACACACTATTAGGGGGCATATGCGGCCAGCACACACTATTATAGGGCATATACGGCCAGCACACACTATTAGGGGGCATATACGGCCGGCACACACTATTAGGGGGCATATGCGGCCAGCACACACTATTATAGGGCATATACGGCCAGCACACACTATTAGGGGGCATATACGGCCGGCACACACTATTATAGGGCATATACGGCCGGCACACACTATTATGGGGCATGTATGGCCGGCACACACTATTAGGGGACATATATGGCCGGCACACACTATTAGGGGGCAAATATGGCCGGCACACACTATTAGGGGGCAAATATGGCCGGCACACACTATTATGGGGCATGTATGGCCGGCACACACTATTATAGGGCATATACGGCCGGCACACACTATTAGGGGGCATGTATGGCCGGCACACACTATTATGGGGCATGTATGGCCGGCACACACTATTAGGGGGCATATGCGGCCAGCACACACTATTAGGGGGCATATGCGGCCGGCACACACTATTAGGGGGCATATATGGCCGGCACACACTATTAGGGGGCATATGCGGCCGGCACACACTATTAGGGGGCATATATGGCCGGCACACACTATTAGGGGGCATATGCGGCCAGCACACACTATTAGGGGGCATATGCGGCCGGCACACACTATTAGGGGGCATATATGGCCGGCACACACTATTAGGGGGCATATGCGGCCGGCACACACTATTAGGGGGCATATGCGGCCGGCACACACTATTATGGGGCATGTATGGCCGGCACACACTATTAGGGGGCATATGCGGCCGGCACACACTATTATAGGGCATATATGGCCGGCACACACTATTAGGGGACATATATGGCCGGCACACACTATTAGGGGGCATATATGGCCGGCACACACTATTAGGGGGCATATGCGGCCGGCACACACTATTAGGGGGCATATGCGGCCGGCACACACTATTAGGGGGCATATGCGGCCGGCACACACTATTAGGGGGCATATGCGGCCGGCACACACTATTAGGGGGCATATGCGGCCGGCACACACTATTAGGGGGCATATAGGGCCGGCACACACTATTAGGGGGCATATGCGGCCGGCACACACTGGTATAAGGTGATCTGTGACACTACTATGGAGTAAGACGTTCAGCCCTCATGATGATACAACATGTTGCCCACATCTCCTTCCTCACATCTATCTTTGTACTGATCACTGATAACAGAGTTATGTAATAACCGGCACAGCTCGTCCTGTATCTGCTCCGCGGAGACACAAACCGGCAGCTGTGACGGCAACACCGACTAACCGAAATCCAGTCAGGTAAAAAAGGCGGGAAACTGGTGAGACGCAGAGCGCACGCGCGTTACGTTGACTACACAGACATGCTCGTGAAAGCCTGGGTGATGTAGTGCGCATGCGCAGTACAATAGCCGTCCTGATGGTGCTGTGTTGTTGCTGTTGTGGATGCTAGCACTGTGCTGCTGCTGTTGTTGTAGCTGCTGTTGTTGTAGCTGCTGTTGTTGTAGCTGCTGTTGTGTCCGGTCGCCGCTCACCTGTAGCAGCAGCACAGGCTGTTTTGTGCTTTTCAGCTCTGACACTTTTGTTTGTAGTTATTTGCATATTATAATTGCTGCTAGCTGGACAATTGCATAAATATCCATCCCATCATGTTTCTGCTGTATAGACTGGGGTCTGAATGGTTCACTTTGTGGTAAAGTTGTCCTGTTTTGCTGGTCTGTAGGACGACATGGACACCACATTTATATTGTTTTGTTTTTTTCTCCACTAAGAAAATATTTAAATATTTAAATATTAGTCTTCGGTCGCCGTAGTTATTGTTTGGGCGCCACTGGCCGTCGTTTTATCATTGCCGCTCTGGGGTCTGTGTGATCTTCTGATCTCTGTACAGCCGGGGAGGGGGGTGAACACTTTTGCATCTCTGTGAATCATCGTCCTGGTGTTTCCTCCAGTGGATAAAGCTGACACATAATACTAATAAAGAGAAGTGAGACTCGTGGTCCGGTCCGCCGCGTCCGTCCCCCCTGTATGTGCAGCCGCGAGGGCGACATCTCCGTGTATCGCACCGCCGCTGTCTGACACGTGAGTGTGCGGGGTTATAACTAGCTCTGTATGTGATGAGGTTCTGCAGCAGCTGAGGTGTATTATGAGGTTCTGCAGCAGCTGAGGTGTATTATGAGGTTCTGCAGCAGCTGAGTTGTATTATGAGGTTCTGCAGCTGCTGAGGTGTATTATGAGGTTCTGCAGCAGCTGAGGTGAATGATGAGGCTCTGCAGCAGCTGAGGTGTATTATGAGGTTCTGGAGCAGCTGAGGTGTATGATGAGGTTCAGCAGCTGAGGTGAATGATGAGGCTCTGCAGCAGCTGAGGTGTATTATGAGGTTCTGCAGCAGCTGAGGTGTATGATGAGGTTCTGCAGCAGCTGAAGTGTATGATGAGGTTCTGCAGCAGCTGAGGTGTATTATGAGGTTCTGCAGCAGCTGAGTTGTATCATGAGGTTCTGCAGCTACTGAGGTGTATTATGAGGTTCTGTAGCAGCTGAGGTATATTATGAGGTTCTCCAGCAGCCAAAATGTATAATGAGATTCTGCAGCAGCTGAGGTGTATTATGAGGTTCTGCAGCAGCTGAGGTGAATGATGAGGCTCTGCAGCAGCTGAGGTGTATTATGAGGTTCTGGAGCAGCTGAGGTGTATGATGAGGTTCAGCAGCTGAGGTGAATGATGAGGCTCTGCAGCAGCTGAGGTGTATTATGAGGTTCTGCAGCAGCTGAGGTGTATGATGAGGTTCTGCAGCAGCTGAAGTGTATGATGAGGTTCTGCAGCAGCTGAGGTGCATTATGAGGTTCTGCAGCAGCTGAGGTGTACTGTGAGGTTCTGCAGCAGCTGAGGTGTACTGTGAGGTTCTGCAGCAGCTGAAGTGTATGATGAGGTTCTGCAGCAGCTGAGGTGTATTATGAGATTCTGCATCAGCTGAGGTGTATTATGAGTTTCTGCAGCAGCTGAGGTGTATTATGAGATTCTGCATCAGCTGAGGTGTATTATGAGTTTCTGCAGCAGCTGAGGTGTATTATGAGGTTCTGCAGCAGCTGAGGTGTATTATGAGGTTCTACAGCAGCTGAGGTGTATTATGAGGTTCTGCATCAGTTGAGGTGTATTATGAGGTTCTGCAGCAGCTGAGGTGTATTATGAGGTTCTGCAGCAAATGAGGTGTATTATGAGGTTCTGCAGCAGCTGAGGTGTAGTATGAGGCTCTGCAGCAGCTGTATATTATGAGATTCAGCAGCTGAGGTGTATTATGAGGTTCTGCAGCAGTTGTATATTATGAGGTTCTGCAGCAGCTGAGGTGTATTATGAGGTTCTGCAGCAGCTGAGGTATATTATGAGATTTTGCAGCAGCTGAGGTGTATTATGAGGCTCTGCAGCAGCTGTATATTATGAGATTCAGCAGCAGCTGAGGAGTATGATGAGGTTCTGCAGCAGTTGTATATTATGAGGTTCTGCAGCAGCTGAGGTGTATTATGAGGTTCTACAGCAGCTGAGGTGTGTATTATGAGGTTCTGCAGTAGCTGAGGTGTATTATGAGGTTCTGCAGCAGCTGAGGTATATTATGAGATTTTGCAGCAGCTGAGGTGTATTATGAGGCTCTGCAGCAGCTGTATATTATGAGATTCTGCAGCAGCTGAGGTGTATTATGAGGCTCTGCAGCAGCTGTATATTATGAGATTCAGCAGCAGCTGAGGAGTATGATGAGGTTCTGCAGCAGTTGTATATTATGAGTTTCTGCAGTAGCTGAGGTGTCCTTTGTGAAGTTCTGTATCAGCTGTAGCCTGTATTATGTTTACAGCAGCTGCTGAAGAACATCTTGTTTCAGCAGTGATCTCTGATGGATTGCTTCCTCCGGAGGAGATAAGCAGTGCCAATACAGCGCCGCTCGTCTCTAGCCATCTGGATCTGACACCACAATGTGATGATTATACCCTTATTACTTACATACATGAAACACTTATAACTTTTCATGTAAATCAAAACTGTGGTTTGTGGTTGAAAGTGGAAATGCTGCCGTAAGCATCAAGCGAAACAAAAAGGGGAAGTTTAAAATGTGTTAGATCTTCAAAATGAACAGGCCACAAACTACGCTCCCGAGAATGGCGCAGGGTGGTGCTTCCTACATCTCTTCTGTCAGTGGATGTGGCTGGTGACGCACTGTAGAAGAGCTGAGCTGCAGTACCAGACACAACCCACGGAGAAGTGGGGCGCTGGACCTTCCCTTTAAGCATCTCTGCAGGGACATATGTAAAGATGAGGGTCCCCAAACCAAGGATTAAATGGGGCCCTTTTGATAAGCAGTCGTATGTGTAAATGAGGAATTGCCATCATATGACTAGGTGCCCTGATGTCTCCCATGTATTGCAACCACAGTCTTGAGGGATTTCTGTCTCTATGTAGCACATGTTCGGAAGCAGTAGTTGCAGCATGGAGCATATTACACAGCAGTACTAAGTAGTGTAGTTGTGAATCCAGCTCTGGGGTGAAATAAAACACTGGAAATCAGCATGGAGGACATTATGCTAGCAGTACTAAGCAGTGTAGTTGTGAATCCAGAACTGGGGTGAAATATAACACAAGAAAGATGTAGCAGCTTGAATGCTATTATACTGCTGTACTGAGCACTGTAGCTATGAATTAAGCACTGAGGTGAAATAAAACACTTACTAGAAAAAAACAACAGAATGGAGGACATTATACAGCAGTACTGCGCAGTGTAGGTAGGAATCCGGCTCTGGGCTGAGATAAAACACTAGAAAGCTGCAGCACTGACAACTTTATACAGCAGTACTGAGTAGTATAGCCAGGACTCCAGCTCTGAGGTGAGATAAAGCACTAAAAAGCTGCAGCATGGATGACATTATACAACTGTACTGAGCAGTGTAGCTAGGAATCCTGGTCTGGCGTGAAATGAAACTTAAGAGGCAGTGGCCTGAATGAAGTTATACTGCAGTACTGAGCAGTGCAGCTATGAATCCTGCACTGGGATGAAATAAAACACTAGAAAACAATAGCAGAATGGAGTACATTATACAGTAGTACTGAGCAGTGTAGCTAGGAATCCAGCTCTGGGGTGAGAGAAAACACTAGAAAACTGCAGCATGGAGAACATTATACATCAGTACTGAGCAGTATAGCTGTGAATTCAGGTCTGGGGTGAGATAAAACACTAGAAAGCTGCAGCATGATCAACATTATACAGCAGTAGTGAGTAGCATAGCTGTGAATCCAACCCTGGGGTGAGATAAAACACTAGAAAGCTGCAGCATGGACAATAATATACAGCAGTACTGAGCAGTATAGCTGTGAATTCAGCTCTGGGGTGAGATAAATCACTAGAAAGCAGCAGCATGGTCAACATTATACAGCAGTACTAAGCAGCATAGCTGTGAATCCAACTCTGGGGTGAGATAAAACAGTAGAAAGCTGCAGCATGGTCAACATTATACAGCAGTACTGAGCAGCATAGTTGTGAATCCTAGTCTGGAGTGAGATAAAACACTAGAAAGCTGCAGCATGGACAACATTATACAGCAGTATAGCTGTGAATCCAGCTCTGGGGTGAGATAAAACACTAGAAAGCTGCAGCAAGGAAAACATTATACAGCAGTACTGAGCAGTATAGCTGTAAATCCAGTTCTGGTGTGAGATAAATCACTAGAAACCTGCAGCATGGATGACATTATATAGCAGTACTGAGCATTGTTGCTGTGAATCCAGCCTTGGAGTGAGATAAAACCCATTTTAGTGAGCAGCTGTATGATCTGTATGTTTCTAACTCTGCCCTTTCCATCAGTGAGCTCAGCTGACCATCTGTCTTGGTTTGACCAGGACGGATTTTAGCAGCTTTTCAGAGTGAATGTTGAGTTCATCAGGTTGGGGGAGGTGAATAAGTGGCTTATAGGTGGAGAAAGAAGCAGATTTTACTGATAAGATATATTACAGCCTTTCCTATATTCGCTTGTACTATTTTTATGCAAAGTTTGTTGAAACGACAATCACCATTTAATTATTTGGGTTTTTCAGGTCGCTTGAACTTCCCTTTTTCTTCCATCCAGCCTCCTCCGGTTATAAGATGACTCTTCAGTTCTTGATGAGCCTCATCCTGCCCGGTCTCTGCTCTGCGGCCATCTCCTGCTATGGGGACCATGGACAACCGGTAGACTGGTGAGGACTGATACTGGGCTATGTCATACAACAGTGAACTATGCAGAGGTCATGCACATGCGGCAAATACTACAACAATTTTTTCTACCAGACATGGGTGAATTTTACACCCGTTCCTTTCTGACCATGAAAATGTACATCCTTTTATTAATTTGATTTCATTTCATTTTTATGTGAAAAAAATATATCACATTTGTCACATCCTATATACTGTATCTGTTCAGATTTCTAAAATGTTCTTACAGTAAAGAATCCTTCCTGCCTTTTTTTTTCTCTATCACCAGGTTCATTGTGTACAAGTTGCCTCGGTTAGATCACACCCCTGAAGCGGGCATAAAATACATGTACCAGGACAGTAACAGCAAAGGATGGCTGCATGGTGCCTCATTAATGAATGACACAGAAAGCGCGGTGGGAAGAACGCTCAGTCAGCTCTATCAATCTTCTGATTCCAAGGTAATGCCATATTATACTCTATTGTATCCCCTACATGCACCTTCAAGACTAGGGGTCCCAACCTTTCTTACCTAGAGAGCCACATTCAGCTTTGAAAGATGGTCGGCAGCCTCGTTCTATGCGAAGAAATCTTAGAACCTCAAGAGTGCCCCTTTTGAAAGTTATAATTCCCCGAGTGCCCCCTATAAGTTAGTAAGGCAACAAATGTCCCATTATTAATCTAATAATGCCTAAAGTGCCCTCTTATTTATTAATAATACCCAAGATTGCCCTCTTATAAAGTAATAATGCCCCAGAGTGCCCTCTTATAAAGTAATAATGCCCCAGATTGCCCTCTTATAGAGTAATAATGCCCCAGATTGCCCTCTTATAAAGTAATAATGCCCCAGAGTGCCCTCTTATAAAGTAATAATACCCCCATTGTGCCCTCTTGTAAAGAAATAATTCCTCAAGAATGCCCCTTATAAAGTAATAATGCCTCTAGAGTGCCCCCTTATAAAGTAATAATGCTCCCAGAGTGCCCCTTATAAAGTAATAATGCTCCCAGAGTGCCCCTTATAAAGTAATAATGCTCCCAGAGTGCCCCTTATAAAGTAATAATGCCCCCAGAGTGCCCCTTATAAAGTAATAATGCCCCCAGAGTGCCCTCTTATAAAGTAATAATTCCCCCAGAGTGCCCTCTTGTAAAGAAATAACTCCTGAAGAGTGCCCCCTTATAAAGTAATAATGCCCTCAGAGTGCCCTCTTGTAAAGAAATAATTCCTCAAGAGTGCCCCCTTATAAAGTAATAATGCTCCAGAGTGCCCCTTTATAAAGTAATAATGCCCCAGAGTGCCCCCTTATAAAGTAATAATGCCCCCAGAGTGCCCTCTTGTAAAGAAATAATTCCTTAAGAGTGCCCCCTTATAAAGTAATAATGCTCGCAGAGTGCCCCTTATAAAGTAATAATGCTCGCAGAGTGCCCCTTATAAAGTAATAATGCCCCTAGAGTGCCCCCTTATAAAGTAATAATGCCCCCAGAGTGCCCCTTCTAAAGTAATAATGCTCCCAGAGTGCCCCTTATAAAGTAATAATGCTCCCAGAGTGCCCCCTTATAAAATAATAATGTTCCCAGAGTGCCCCTTATAAAGTAATAATGCCCACTTATAAAGTAATAATGCTCTCAGAGTACCCCTTATAAAGTAATAATGCCCCCAGAGTGTCCCTTATAAAGTAATAATGCCCCCAGAATGCCCCTTATAAAGTAATAATGCCCCCAGAGTGCCCCTTATAAAGTAATAATTCCCCCAGAGTGCCCCCTTATAAAGTAATAATGCCCCCAGAGTGCCCCTTATAAAGTAATAATGCCCCCAGAGTGCCCCTTATAAAGTAATAATTCCCCCAGAGTGCCCCCTTATAAAGTAATAATGCCCCCAGAGTGCCCCTTATAAAGTAATAATGCCCCCAGAGTGCCCCTTATAAAATAATAATGCTCCCAGAGAGCCCCTTATAAAGTAATAATGCCCACTTATAAAGTAATAATGCCCCCAGAGTGCCCCTTATAAAGTAATAATGCCCCCAGAGTGCCCCTTATAAAGTAATAATGCCCCTAGAGTGCCCCTTATAAAGTAATAATGCCCCCAGTGTGCCCCTTATAAAGTAATAATGCCCCCAGAGTGCCCGTTATAAAGTAATAATGCCCCCAGAGTGCCCGTTATAAAGTAATAATGCCCCCAGAGTGCCCCTTATAAAGTAATAATGCTCCCAGAGTGCCCCCTTATAAAGTAATAATGCTCCCAGAGTGCCCCTTATAAAGTAATAATGCTCCCTTATAAAGTAATAATGCTCTCAGAGTGTCCCTTATAAAGTAATAATGCCCCCAGAGTGCCCCTTATAAAGTAATAATGCCCTCAGAGTGCCCCTTATAAAGTAATAATGCCCCCAGAGTGCCCCTTATAAAGTAATAATGCCCCCAGAGTGCCCCTTATAAAGTAATAATGCCCCAGAGTGCCCCCTTATAAAGTAATAATGCCCCCAGAGTGCCCCCTTATAAAGTAATAATGCTCCCAGAGTGCCCCTTATAAAGTAATAATGCCCCCAGAGTGCCCCTTATAAAGTAATAATGCCCCCAAAGTGCCCCTTATAAAGTAATAATGCCCCCAGAGTGCCCCTTATAAAGTAATAATGCCCCCAGAGTGCCCCTTATAAAGTAATAATGCCCCCAGAGTGCCCCTTATAAAGTAATAATGCCCCCAGAGTGCCCCTTATAAAGTAATAATGCCCCCAGAGTGCCCCTTATAAAGTAATAATGCCCCCAAAGTGCCCCTTATAAAGTAATAATGCCCCCAGAGTGCCCCCTTATAAAGTAATAATGCCCCCAGAGTGCCCCCTTATAAAGTAATAATGCCCCCAGAGTGCCCCCTTATAAAGTAATAATGCCCCCAGAGTACCCCTTATAAAATAATAATGCTCCCAGAGTGCCCCCTTATAAAGTAATAATGCTCCCAGAGTGCCCCCTTATAAAGTAATAATGCTCCCAGAGTGCCCCCTTTTAAAGTAATAATGCTCCCAGAGTGCCCCTTATAAAGTAATAATGCCCCCAGAGTGCCCCTTATAAAGTAATAATGCCCCCAAAGTGCCCCTTATAAAGTAATAATGCCCCCAGAGTGCCCCTTATAAAGTAATAATGCCCCCAGAGTGCCCCTTATAAAGTAATAATGCCCCCAGAGTGCCCCTTATAAAGTAATAATGCCCCCAGAGTGCCCCTTATAAAGTAATAATGCCCCCAGAGTGCCCCTTATAAAGTAATAATGCCCCCAAAGTGCCCCTTATAAAGTAATAATGCCCCCAAAGTGCCCCTTATAAAGTAATAATGCCCCCAGAGTGCCCCTTATAAAGTAATAATGCCCCCAGAGTGCCCCTTATAAAGTAATAATGCCCCCAGAGTGCCCCCTTATAAAATAATAATGCTCCCAGAGTGCCCCCTTATAAAGTAATAATGCCCCCAGAGTGCCCCCTTATAAAGTAATAATGCCTTCAGAGTGCCCCTGTGGTCGCTGATACAGTTGAGAGCTGCACTCACTTGAGCAGACAGCCGGTAGAACGGTAAAAACCGTTTTCTGAAATGTGACTTGTGATGCTGAAAAACGATCACTTGAAGTTACAGGCCCAAAGCCTGAGGCTGCACTACTTAAGTGTATATAATTGTGGCTAAAAATCACTTTTTGTAATAGGTTTTCATTAAAAACATTGCACCGTTTGCCTTCTATACTCTCTGTGTTGTGTTGTCTATTGCTGGCTGGAAAATGAGTTAACTGAGTATCCGTCAGTGAGCTCGTTCTGATGGGGAGTTAGTAATTTTTTTATCTCTCTTTTTCTGAGCTCCTTTCAGCTGATTTATGATCACAGGCCACATCAAAGTTGAATGTTCAGAGAAACAAAGAGCCTGTAAAAGCCAAACGGTGCAAAAATTTTAATGAAACCCAATTGCAAAAATAATTTTTAGCCCAAAATGCATTTAAGTAAAAAAAAGCAAAAGGACCTTAAAGGTGGACAACCCCTTTAATTATAAACTTACCTAAGGGACCCCATTGATCCTTCAGGGGTGGCTGCAGTTCAACCTCTTGAATGGTGCTGACAATCATGACAGCGGCAATTAAGAAGTTAAAAATAGGGGAAAATTCCCTTCTGACGCCCATCAGTGATCCTCCCAACAAGATTGTGGGGGAGTCTGTTGGAGGCCCCATGTATCTAACATGTTTGTGGTCTGTGGTTGGGCTTCACAGTATATGGGTAATTTTATCATACACTACAACATTACGGTATTATTGGACACGTGATTGCAGGTTCAAGTCCCCAAGGGTGGACCAATAAAACAATAATATGCAAAAAAAAAATTAAAAAAATTATAAAAAATAATAAAAATATAGATGTATATGACTGCTTTGCACACTCTTGGCATTCTCTTGATGAGCTTCAAGAGGTAGTCACCGGAAATGGTTTTCACTTCACAGGTGTGCCCTGTCAGGTTTAATAAGTGGGATTTCTTGCCTTATAAATGGGGTTGGGACCATCAGTTGTGTTGTGCAGAAGTCTGGTGGATACACAGCTGATAGTCCTACTGAATAGACTGTTAGAATTTGTATTATGGCAAGAAAAAAGCAGCTAAGTAAAGAAAAATGAGTGGCCATCATTACTTTAAGAAATGAAGGTCAGTCAGTCCGAAAAATTGGGAAAACTTTGAAAGTGTCCCCAAGTGCAGTTGCAAAAACCATCAAGCGCTACAAAGAAACTGTCTCACATGAGGACCGCCCCAGGAAAGGAAGACCAAGAGTCACCTCTGCTTCTGAGGATAAGTTTATCCGAGTCACCAGCCTCCGAAATCGCAGGTTAACAGCAGCTCAGATTAGAGACCAGGTCAATGCCACACAGAGTTCTAGCAGCAGACACATCTCTACAACAACTGTTAAGAGGAGACTTTGTGCAGCAGGCCTTCATGGTAAAATAGCTGCTAGGAAACCACTGCTAAGGACAGGCAACAACAGAAGAGACTTGTTTGGGCTAAAGAACACAAGGAATGAACATTAGACCAGTGGAAATCTGTGCTTTGGTCTGATGAGTCCAAATTTGAGATCTTTGGTTTCAACCACCGTGTCTTTGTGCGACGCAGAAAAGGTGAACGGATGGACTCTACATGCCTGGTTCCCACCGTGAAGCATGGAGGAGGAGGTGTGATGGTGTGGGGGTGCTTTGCTGGTGACACTGTTGGGGATTTATTCAAAATTGAAGGCATACTGAACCAGCATGGCTACCACAGCATCTTGCAGCGGCATGCTATTCCATCCGGTTTGCGTTTAGTTGCACCATCATTTATTTTTCAACAGGACAATGACCCCAAACACCTCCAGGCTGTGTAAGGGCTATTTGACCAAGAAGGAGAGTGATGGGGTGCTACGCCAGATGACCTGGCCTCCACAGTCACCAGACCTGAACCCAATCGAGATGGTTTGGGGTGAGCTGGACCGCAGAGTGAAGGCAAAAGGGCCAACAAGTGCTAAGCATCTCTGGGAACTCCTTCAAGATTGTTGGAAGACCATTTCCGGTGACTACCTCTTGAAGCTCATCAAGAGAATGCCAAGAGTGTGCAAAGCAGTCATCAAAGCAAAAGGTGGCTACTTTGAAGAACCTAGAATATAAGACATACTTTCAGTTGTTTCACACTTTTTGTTAAGTATATAATTCCACATGTGTTAATTCATAGTTTTGATGCCTTCAGTGTGAATGTACAATTTTCAGTCATGAAAATACAGAAAAATCTTTAAATGAGAAGGTGTGTCCAAACTTTTGGTCTGTACTGTATATACACACACACATTTATTTATATAAATATATATTTTTATTTTTTTTTTTATTTATTTTTTTTGTACATTATTATAAATATATATATAAATATTCTTACATATTATGATATTTTACTATTCCGGTTACAAATGTACAACACCAAATTTGTTCTTTATTTTTTTATATTTAGAATTATTTTATTGGAAAAGCAGGATGATATCAACTTTTATTTTTTATATTTATATAAACAGTGATATCATCCTTTTTTTCCCCCACAAAATAATTAAAAAGAAAAAGAAAGACATAATTGGAATCAGACATTCGTAACCGGAATAATAAAATATCAGAATATTTAATAATATTTATCCCTTACGAAAGAAACAAATTTAAATAAAATGGCAGAATCGCTGTTTTATGGTCAATTCACTTGCCAAAAAAATGGATTAAAATTAGATTATACCCCAAAACGATAAAGGGTACAAACTAGAGTTGGTATCACAGAAAACTATATACGGAAAAAATAGTTCTAGCTCTTGTAAGTCGAGGAGTAAAAAAATCGAAAGTGAAGAGTGGGACTCCACTCATTGCTCGTACTCTGGGAGTGAGACTTAAACCAGAATGATTCCGTTACTTTGTGTCAGGGATCCCCAACCTGTGGCTGCAGTTCACACTGTTGCTAAATGTTTCGTTTTTCTCTTATAGGACGTGGCTTATGTGCTGTACAATGATCAGCCCCCTGCGTCTGTGTCTAATGCCATCCGCGGCCACACCAAAGGTGCCCGAATCACTAACTCCGCTTCTTTACAGGATGCACATGCACTTTACAGGATGCACATGCACTCTATTTACTGAAACTGAAACAGTCACATGGCGAGTGATGATCACGTGACTGCCAGCGACCCTGCGGTACATAGGAAAACTGCAGTTTATGACTTTCACTAATGCAACAGTTTTGACATTTTTTGTCAACTTTAAGAGTCTATGCATTTCTTCTCTTAATTACCGTAGTCTGACGGTTTTTGTGAACCTCCCCTTTAAGGCATATGTGAAGGCGTTACTAATTTCCCTAAATTACACTTACACAGTTCGATGTTCTGAACTGCCAGAAAGGCCATGGGCTGACATTACAATTTTTCACCACCACCATCTTTCATCTTCAAAATTCTCAGTTAAGCAGGTAAAATTTGTCTTCCGTGAATACAGATTTTCCTATTAGTGGGATAGGAGATGACAGTTGGTGCTCATTAAGTTCTATGGAACTGTCCTTTCAGCAGAATATCTGTGTCGACCTCTAGCTCCTCCCTCCTCCATAGAATATTAAAAGCACCAATTGTCATCTGCTATGTCTGTAATGTGCCTGAAAAAGTGCTGCAAAAAAAGAGCAAAAAGTATGTCAAAGCCGCTTCAGGAAAAAGAAGACTTTTTCCTGAATTGGCATCACCTAAGAAAACCTTGGCGGTAGATAAAGATGTTGGGTACACATATCCCAAGGCTGTGTTCACATATAGTTTTTTTTAAAGCGGATTCTCCTCAAAAAAATATTTAACACTTTCTATATTAATTTCAACCACTTTGCTGTTCATATGAGTTTTTTGAGAGATTTTTTTTAATTTTCTTTTTGCCCTGAAAAAAACACCTGGGGGTGAAGAAAGTGTCACTTCTCAAAAGGCTGCAAAGAATGACTCAGGAAAAAAAACCTCGTCCAAAACAGCTTCAGGAAAAGAGAAAAAACTCTCTCCCCCCTCCAAAAAAAAATTGATTTAAGCTTGAAAAATTCTTCATTTTTGAATGCCTCAAAAATTCTGTGTGAACATTGTCTAAGGACACGTGCACAAAGGTGGGTTTTTTTTTTGAGACTGTCAAAAATGTTTTTTTCTTAGGCAGAAAATGCTCCATCTTTGAGTTTTTGGAGGCGTTTTTCATTTCCAGAAGCATTGCAAAAGAGTTTTTCTTTTCTCTGAAGTGATTATTTACAGCTTTTGGATTGGACAGTGTCTTGTTTCGGAACGTTTTCCACCATGAGGAACCGCTTCTCGGGCTCCTATGACCTCAAGAGTTAGTTTTTTCTTCTATTCATTGCTGTATTATTTTATTTCCTTCTGTGTCTGGTTATGAAGTCTACGACAGCTGAGAACTCTCATCATCCTCTGTTTTCAGGTGTAGTTCTCCTAGATAAAAATCAGGGCTTCTGGCTGATACACAGCACTCCTCACTTCCCGCCATCCAGTTCACAAAAGTACGACTGGCCCTCCAATGCCTTTCACAATGGTCAGTCCTTTATCTGTGTCACGTACCCATACGCACAGTTCAGAGACATTGGTAAGGAATGGGCAAAGCCGTAACCAAACTGATTGATCCCGGGCGGGAAGGACTGACCGTCTGATATTTTCTGTGTCGTAGGCACCCAGCTCATGTACAACACCATCACCCCTTATGATTCTTCGATTCCCGATACCTTCAGTAGCGACTTGCCTGACCTGACGTCTGCAGCAATGAAGAAGCAAGTAACCAAACCACCATGGAACCGGCAAATCACCCTTACCTCAGTTGGCGGAAAACAATTCACTAGTTTTGCCAAACATGCAAGATTTGGAGATGGTAAGATATTTTTGTACTGGCATGTTATAGGGGTATCAGGAGCTGGGTTACTGTAATAAGAGGTTACAGGGTAATAAGAGGGTCAGGAGCTGGGTTACTGTAATAAGAGGTTACAGTGGTAATAAGAGGATTAGGAGCCGGGTTACTGTAATAAGAGGTTACAAGGGTAATAAGAGGATCAGGAGCCGGGTTACTGTAATAAGAGGTTACAGAGGTAATAAGAGGATCAGTATCCAGGTTACTGTAATAAGAGGTTACAGAGGTAATAAGAGGGTCAGGAGCTGGGTTACTGTAATAAAAGGTTACAGAGGTAATAAGAGGATCAGGAGCCGGGTTACTGTAATAAGAGGTTACAGGGGTAATAAGAGGATCAGGAGCCGGGTTACTGTAATAAGAGGTTACAAGGGTAATAAGAGGATCAGGAGCCGGGTTACTGTAATAAGAGGTTACAGAGGTAATAAGAGGATCAGTATCCAGGTTACTGTAATAAGAGGTTACAGAGGTAATAAGAGGGTCAGGAGCTGGGTTACTGTAATAAAAGGTTACAGAGGTAATACGAGGATCAGGAGCCTGGTTACTGTAATAAGAGGTTACAGGGGTAATAAGAGGATCAGGAGCCGGGTTACTGTGATAAGAGGTTACAGGGGTAATAAGAGGATCAGGAGCCGGGTTACTGTAATAAGAGGTACAGGGATAATAAGAGAATCTGGAGCTGAGTTACTGTCATAAGAGGTTACAAGGATAATAAGAGGATCAGGAGCCGGGTTACTGTAATAAGAGGTTACAGAGGTAATAAGAGGATCAGTAGCCAGGTTACTGCAATAAGAGGTTACAGAGGTAATAAGAGGATCAGGAGCCAGGTTACTGTAATAAGAGGTTACAGGGGTAATAAGAGGATCAGGAGCCGGGTTACTGTAATAAGAGGTTACAGGGGTAATAAGAGGATCAGGAGTTGGGTTACTGTAATAAGAAGTTACAGGGGTAATAAGAGGATCAGTGGTTGGGTTACTGTAATAAGAGGTTACAAGGATAATAAGAGAATCTGGAGCTGGGTTACTGTCATAAGAGGTTACAGGGGTAATAAGAGGATCAGGAGCTGGGTTACTGTTATAAGAGGTTACAGAGGTAATAAGAGGATCAGTAGCCAGGTTACTGTAATAAGAGGTTACAGAGGTAATAAGAGGATCAGGAGCCAGGTTACTGTAATAAGAGGTTACAGGGGTAATAAGAGGATCAGGAGCCGGGTTACTGTAATAAGAGGTTACAGGGGTAATAAGAGGATCAGGAGTTGGGTTACTGTAATAAGAAGTTACAGGGGTAATAAGAGGATCAGAAGTTGGGTTACTGTAATAAGAGGTTACAGGGGTAATAAGAGGATCAGGAGTTGGGATACTGTAATAGGTTACAGGGGTAATAAGAGGATCAGGAGCCGGGTTACTGTAATAAGAGGTTACAGGGGTAATAAGAGGATCAGGAGCTGGGTTACTGTAATAAGAGGTTACAGAGGTAATAAGAGGATCAGTAGCCAGGTTACTGTAATAAGAGGTTACAGAGGTAATAAGAGGATCAGGTGCTGGGTTACTGTAATAAGAGGTTACAGAGGTAATAAGAGGATCAGTAGCCAGGTTACTGTAATAAGAGGTTACAGAGGTAATAAGAGGATCAGGAGCCAGGTTACTGTAATAAGAGGTTACAGGGGTAATAAGAGGATCAGGAGCGGGGTTACTGTAATAAGAGGTTACAGGGGTAATAAGAGGATCAGGAGTTGGGTTACTGTAATAAGAAGTTACAGGGGTAATAAGAGGATCAGGAGTTGGGTTACTGTAATAAGAGGTTACAAGGATAATAAGAGAATCTAGAGCTGGGTTACTGTCATAAGAGGTTACAAGGATAATAAGAGGATCAGGAGCTGGGTTACTGTAATAAGAGGTTACAGAGGTAATAAGAGGATCAGTAGCCAGGTTACTGTAATAAGAGGTTACAGAGGTAATAAGAGGATCAGGAGCCAGGTTACTGTAATAAGAGGTTACAGGGGTAATAAGAGGATCAGGAGCCGGGTTATTGTAATAAGAGGTTACAGGAGTAATAAGAGGATCAGGAGTTGGGTTACTGTAATAGGAAGTTACAGGGGTAATAAGAGGATCAGGAGTTGGGATACTGTAATAAAAGATTACAGGGGTAATAAGAGGATCAGGAGTTGGGATACTGTAATAAGAGGTTACAGGGGTAATAAGAGGATCAGGAGCCGGGTTACTGTAATAAGATGTTACAGGGGTAATAAGAGGATCAGGAGCTGGGTTACTATAATAAGAGGTTACAGAGGTAATAAGAGGATCAGTAGCCAGGTTACTGTAATAAGAGGTTACAGGGGTAATAAGAGGATCAGGAGCTGGGTTACTGTTATAAGAGGTTACAGAGGTAATAAGAGGATCAGGAGCCAGGTTACTGTAATAAGAGGTTACAGGGGTAATAAGAGGATCAGGAGCCGGGTTACTGTAATAAGAGGTTACAGGGGTAATAAGATGATCAGGAGCCGGGTTACTGTAATAAGAGGTTACAGGGGCAATAAGAGGATCAGGAGTTGGGTTACTGTAATAAGAAGTTACAGGGGTAATAAGAGGATCAGAAGTTGGGTTACTGTAATAAGAGGTTAAGGGGTAATAAGAGGATCAGGAGTTGGGATACTGTAATAAGAGGTTACAGGGGTAATAAGAGGATCAGGAGCCGGGTTACTGTAATAAGAGGTTACAGTGGTAATAAGAGGATCAGGAGCTGGGTTACTGTAATAAGAGGTTACAGAGGTAATAAGAGGATCAGTAGCCAGGTTACTGTAATAAGAGGTTACAGAGGTAATAAGAGGATCAAGTGCTGGGTTACTGTAATAAGAGGTTACAGAGGTAATAAGAGGATCAGTAGCCAGGTTACTGTAATAAGAGGTTACAGAGGTAATAAGAGGATCAGGAGCCAGGTTACTGTAATAAGAGGTTACAGGGGTAATAAGAGGATCAGGAGCGGGGTTACTGTAATAAGAGGTTACAGGGGTAATAAGAGGATCAGGAGTTGGGTTACTGTAATAAGAAGTTACAGGGGTAATAAGAGGATCAGGAGTTGGGTTACTGTAATAAGAGGTTACAAGGATAATAAGAGAATCTGGAGCTGGGTTACTGTCATAAGAGGTTACAAGGATAATAAGAGGATCAGGAGCCGGGTTACTGTAATAAGAGGTTACAGGGCTAATAAGAGGATCAGGAGCTGGGTTACTGTAATAAGAGGTTACAGAGGTAATAAGAGGATCAGTAGCCAGGTTACTGTAATAAGAGGTTACAGAGGTAATAAGAGGATCAGGAGCCAGGTTACTGTAATAAGAGGTTACAGGGGTAATAAGAGGATCAGGAGCCGGGTTACTGTAATAAGAGGTTACAGGGGTAATAAGAGGATCAGGAGCTGGGTTACTGTAATAAGAGGTTACAGAGGTAATAAGAGGATCAGTAGCCAGGTTACTGTAATAAGAGGTTACAGAGGTAATAAGAGGATCAGGTGCTGGGTTACTGTAATAAGAGGTTACAGAGGTAATAAGAGGATCAGGAGCCAGGTTACTGTAATAAGAGGTTACAGGGGTAATAAGAGGACCAGGAGCCGGGTTACTGTAATAAGAGGTTACAGGGGTAATAAGAGGATCAGGAGTTGGGTTACTGTAATAAGAGGTTACAGGGGTAATAAGAGGATCAGGAGTTGGGTTACTGTAATAAGAGGATCAGGAGATGGGTTACTGTAATAAGAGGTTACAGGGGTAATAAGAGGATCAGGAGCTGGGTTACTGTAATAAGAGGTTACAGAGGTAATAAGATGATCAGTAGCCAGGTTACTGTAATAAGAGGTTACAGAGGTAATAAGAGGATCAGGAGCTGGGTTACTGTAATAAGAGGTTACAGAGGTAATAAGAGGATCAGGAGCCAGGTTACTGTAATAAGAGGTTACAGGGGTAATAAGAGGATCAGGAGCCGGGTTACTGTAATAAGAGGTTACAGGGGTAATAAGAGGATCAGGAGTTGGGTTACTGTAATAAGAGGTTACAGGGGTAAGAAGAGGAGCAGGAGCCGGATTACTGTAATAAGAGGTTACAGAGGTAATAAGAGGATCAGGAGCCGGGTTACTGTAATAAGAGGTTACAGGGGTTATAAGAGGATCAGGAGCTGGGTTACTGTAATAATAGGTTACAGGGGTAGAAAGAGGATCAGGAGCCGGGTTACTGTAATAAGAGGTTACAGGGGTAATAAGAGGATCAGGAGCCGGGTTACTGTAATAAGAGGTTACAGGGGTAATAAGAGGATCAGGAGCCGGGTTACTGTAATAAGAGGTTACAGGGGTAATAAGAGGATCAGGAGCCGGGTTACTGTAATAAGAGGTTACAGGGGTAATAAGAGGATCAGGAGCCGGGTTACTGTAATAAGAGGTTACAGGGTAATAAGAGGATCAGGAGCCGGGTTACTGTAATAAGAGGTTACAGGGATATCATGTTCTCACTTTATTACCTCCACAGATCTGTATTCTGGTTGGGTGTCTACGGTGCTGAAGTCGGACCTGTGTGTGCAGTTCTGGTTGAATTCCCGGGGCATTCTCCCGTCCAATTGCTCCTTATCGTATCATACATATGACATTCAGAATATCTCCTTTGACTCCTCTGTCAGTTACTCGTCTCATATTGACCACTCCAAGTGGTGTGTGACCTGGTCCGACACCCCGGGCTGGGCCTGCATTGGTGATATGAATCGGGATTTTGAGGAAATGCAGAGAGGAGGGGGGACATTGTGTACCTCAGACCCCATGATCTGGAAATCTTTTAAAATCTTAGTATTTAATTACAGCAAATGTAGCAAAGTATGAAAGAGTGATCTCATCTGTGATGATGACATCACGACACTGTTGAGTTATGTGATGTCATCACTGTCTTTAAAATGTGTTTTCACACTTATTAAACTGTTGTTCCCAAAAATCAAGTTATACCCTTTCCATTGAATAGGGAATAACTTGATGATCGTTGGGGGTCCGATACATTTTTAGAAAAAAAAAAATCTATACTTTCTTGTGTCCCCCACCGGATTCCCAGCCTGGTGATGTCATCAGTGAGCGTTGCCACACCTGTGATGTCACTAGTGATGTCATTGATGTATGTGCATCCTGCGCTTCGCAGATATTTCTTTTGAGCTTGGGTTATTATTGTTTTCTACCGGTGATTTACTTCTTTTCTGCTATTTAATCAATTGATAAAATTTAGATTTTTGCCAATTTTTTTGGTTTGAAATAAAAAATTGTGAAACTGTTAACTTGACATTTGTTACTTTAGCAACCAATGTCAGGCAGCTGCTGTTAAAGCATCAAAAGTGTCCTAGACTGGAAACGCAAATAAGCATCGGAGTAAACACTTGAGATATAAAAATTAATACCTGTAGGATCCACTAGAGGGCAGTATCCCATCACTGTCTACCTGTGTTTCGCTTGCAGGGCTGCATAAGTAGGCGCCTTCTGCTGTGATTCATTACAGCCATTGCACAGAAGAGCAGGAAACCTACTTCTAGATCTTCATTGCAACAAGATAAGAAGTTCCCTTATCTCATTCTGTCTGTCACCACTAGGGGGAGCTCACTGCATACAGAATTATTATTAACTTGAACGGGAGCTTTGTCTTCAATAGGCTCCCTCTAGTGGTGACTGCAGGTAAGTAAACTGAAGAATTTGGAGTTCAGTACAAGGGTTTAGGTCAACTATTTCTATAATACCACCTAGAAAATAAAAGTTTTGTGATATATGAAATTTACAGGGCACTTTGTTTTGGCCTTTATTTTAAAGGGGATCTGCCACCTGATTTCCTTCCTTACTTCTTCTCTTGTCCCTGACCAGTCTCCAATGACATAATGTGACCGCTGCAGTCAATCACTGATTTCTGTGGTAAACACTTTGAATTGCATGTACATCACCATTCCTGGTGTTAGGACATGTGATCAGCACATGAATTTCACAGAGCAGGTTAGACTGTGAACGGAGCACGCTGATTAGTTATGACGAGTAATGAATGGGGCTGCGCTGCAGTACCAGGTATGACCTATGGACAAAAGTGGCGCTGTTTCTTAAAAAAAAAAAAAAAAAAAGCGGACCCATTCTTCAAGTCATGTGAATGTCCTTTGAGGATGTATTTATGCAGTTATTTTTTAATGCAGATTTTTTTCTAGCTTTTGAATTGATGTTTATGTATGAGACTTCTCTGGCCAGAATCCACTTGAAAAAGACGCTGTTTCAGTGGGAAAACACTCTTATAGTGTACATTGTCCTGTTTTTTTTTTTCCATGTGGAAAAAGAAGCAATATAGCAATTCTTGGGGTGTGTTCATACTGAAGTTTTTTTTTGCTGAGTTTTTGAAACAGAAACGCTTCAAAAAACCGTGAGTTTTGCTTGAAAAGCTGGAGACTTTTTTTCTATGAAAAGTCAGCAAAAAAAACAACAACTCAGTCTAGATCCTAGGAAGCTTATTTAGGCTACGTTCCCTCAATGAGTTTTTGGTGAGTTTTTTACGCTGCGTATTTTCGAAAAAATGCAAATAAACTATTATGCTTAATGGGTGCAGGAAATCTGCAACATCAAAAATTCACCAACAGCTCGTCGTGTGAACGCCGCCTAAAAGGGCATTCAAAGCTATTTTTCATGTGGATTTTGAAGCAGAATCTGCACCAAAATCCACATTAAAAAAGCACAGCTACCATGTTTGCCCAGGCGAAGCTGCTTCAGGAAAACTCCGGGGGCAGCTTCACCGGTGGCCTCGTCATTCTTGAGACCTGAAATAGTTGCTGTGTGCACGTGGCCTTATCGGCGTGTTCACATTGAGTCTTCTTGTTGAGTTTTTTGGAGCAGAAACACTCCAAAACCCTCCTTAAAAAAAGCAAAGGTCCTCACAAACATGGTGTTTCTGCTACAGCAAAAAGACTCAGTGTGAACACACCCTTAATCCCATTGTTGTTTTATAACAAAAAGTGTGGCTTTCACATTGCACCTAAACGTTTTTGACGTTTTTTTCCCTTATACACAGCTGGCCCTCCTGTCATCCAGTCATTTTTTATCTATTTCATTGGAATGATCTCCTGTGAAATCTTTGATTGCGCTTTACATGAGAGAATTCCCGCTAAGAGGAAGGCGAGCTCATCCGCCAGATCGTTACTCCTCGCTGCCATTGTTCTCAATTATCATGTTCACAAAACTGATTATGCTGTAACCTCAGTTTACCTGTCACCGGAAAGAAACTTTCACCCATATATTTACCAGGCAAATTACCCACCATGTCCTGCCTCCTGGTAATGTTATCTTATACACATCCTGATAGGATTGCTTCATCCCACTGAATGTTCTATTAACACCAGCGACACTGACCCTGACCATGCTCAGCACAATGCTACTGACTGAGGAAGACATTCCTAACTCTATACTCGCAGTATTATAGCACATTGGGTGTCTTCTTGTTCATAGGGGGCAGTATTATAGTAGTTATATTCTTGTACATAGGGGGCAGTATTATAGTAGTTATATTCTTGTACATAAGGAGCAGTATTATAGTAGTTATATTCTTATACATAGGAGCAGTATTATAGTAGTTATATTCTTGTACATAGGGGACAGTATTATAGTAGTTATATTCTTGTATATAGGGGCAGTATTATAGTAGTTATATTCTTGTACATAGGGGGCAGTATTATAGTAATTATATTCTTGTACATAGGAGCAGTATTATAGTAGTTATATTCTTGTACATAGGGGACAGTATTATAGTAGTTATATTCTTGTATATAGGGGCAGTATTATAGTAGTTATATTCTTGTACATAGGGGGCAGTATTATAGTAATTATATTCTTGTACATAGGAGCAGTATTATAGTAGTTATATTCTTGTATATAGGGGCAGTATTATAGTAGTTATATTCTTGTACATAGGGGGCAGTATTATAGTAGTTATATTCTTGTACATAGGGGGCAGTATTATAGTAGTTATATTCTTGTATATAGGGGCAGTATTATAGTAGTTATATTCTTGTACATAGGGGACAGTATTATAGTAGTTATATTCTTGTATATAGGGGCAGTATTATAGTAGTTATATTCTTGTACATAGGGGGCAGTATTATAGTAGTTATATTCTTGTATATAGGGGCAGTATTATAGTAGTTATATTCTTGTACATAGGGGGCAGTATTATAGTAGTTATATTCTTGTATATAGGGGCAGTATTATAGTAGTTATATTCTTGTACATAGGGGGCAGTATTATAGTAGTTATATTCTTGTACATAGGGGGCAGTATTATAGTAGTTATATTCTTGTACATAGGGGGCAGTATTATAGTAATTATATTCTTGTACATAGGAGCAGTATTATAGTAGTTATATTCTTGTACATAGGGGGCAGTATTATAGTAGTTATATTATTGTATATAGGGGCAGTATTATAGTAGTTATATTCTTGTACATAGGAGCCAGTATTATAGTAGTTATATTCTTGTACATAGGAGCTGTATTATAGTAGTTATATTCTTGTACATAGGGGGCAGTATTATAGTAGTTATATTATTGTATATAGGGGCAGTATTATAGTAGTTATATTCTTGTACATAGGAGCAGTATTATAGTAGTTATATTCTTGTACATAGGGGGCAGTATTATAGTAGTTATATTATTGTATATAGGGGCAGTATTATAGTAGTTATATTCTTGTACATAGGAGCCAGTATTATAGTAGTTATATTCTTGTACATAGGGGACAGTATTATAGTAGTTATATTCTTGTACATAGGGGGCAGTATTATAGTAATTATATTCTTGTACATAGGAGCAGTATTATAGTAGTTATATTCTTGTACATAGGGGGCAGTATTATAGTAGTTATATTCTTGTACATAGGGGGCAGTATTATAGTAGTTATATTCTTGTACATAGGGAGCAGTATTATAGTAGTTATATTCTTGTACATAGGAGCCAGTATTATAGTAGTTATATTCTTGTACATAGGGGACAGTATTATAGTAGTTATATTCTTGTACATAGGGGGCAGTATTATAGTAATTATATTCTTGTACATAGGAGCAGTATTATAGTAGTTATATTCTTGTACATAGGGGGCAGTATTATAGTAGTTATATTCTTGTACATAGGGGGCAGTATTATAGTAGTTATATTCTTGTACATAGGGGGCAGTATTATAGTAATTATATTCTTGTACATAGGAGCAGTATTATAGTAGTTATATTCTTGTACATAGGGGGCAGTATTATAGTAGTTATATTCTTGTACATAGGGGGCAGTATTATAGTAGTTATATTCTTGTACATAGGGAGCAGTATTATAGTAGTTATATTCTTGTACATAGGGGACAGTATTATAGTAGTTATATTCTTGTACATAGGGGGCAGTATTATAGTAGTTATATTCTTGTACATAGGGGACAGTATTATAGTAGTTATATTCTTGTACATAGGGGACAGTATTATAGTAGTTATATTCTTGTACATAGGAGCCAGTATTATAGTAGTTATATTCTTGTACATAGGAGCCAGTATTATAGTAGTTATATTCTTGTACATAGGGGACAGTATTATAGTAGTTATATTCTTGTACATAGGGGGCAGTATTATAGTAATTATATTCTTGTACATAGGAGCAGTATTATAGTAGTTATATTCTTGTACATAGGGGGCAGTATTATAGTAGTTATATTCTTGTACATAGGGGGCAGTATTATAGTAGTTATATTCTTGTACATAGGGAGCAGTATTATAGTAGTTATATTCTTGTACATAGGGGACAGTATTATAGTAGTTATATTCTTGTACATAGGGGGCAGTATTATAGTAGTTATATTCTTGTACATAGGGGACAGTATTATAGTAGTTATATTCTTGTACATAGGGGACAGTATTATAGTAGTTATATTCTTGTACATAGGAGCCAGTATTATAGTAGTTATATTCTTGTACATAGGAGCCAGTATTATAGTAGTTATATTCTTGTACATAGGGGACAGTATTATAGTAGTTATATTCTTGTACATAGGGGGCAGTATTATAGTAATTATATTCTTGTACATAGGAGCAGTATTATAGTAGTTATATTCTTGTACATAGGGGGCAGTATTATAGTAGTTATATTCTTGTACATAGGGGGCAGTATTATAGTAGTTATATTCTTGTACATAGGGAGCAGTATTATAGTAGTTATATTCTTGTACATAGGGGACAGTATTATAGTAGTTATATTCTTGTACATAGGGGGCAGTATTATAGTAGTTATATTCTTGTACATAGGGGACAGTATTATAGTAGTTATATTCTTGTACATAGGGGACAGTATTATAGTAGTTACATTCTTGTACATAGGAGCCAGTATTATAGTAGTTATATTCTTGTACATAGGAGCCAGTATTATAGTAGTTATATTCTTGTACATAGGAGCAGTATTATAGTAGTTATATTCTTGTACATAGGGGGCAGTATTATAGTAGTTATATTCTTGTACATAGGGGGCAGTATTATAGTAGTTATATTCTTGTACATAGGGAGCAGTATTATAGTAGTTATATTCTTGTACATAGGGGACAGTATTATAGTAGTTATATTCTTGTACATAGGGGGCAGTATTATAGTAGTTATATTCTTGTAGATAGGGGCAGTATTATAGTAGTTATATTCTTGTACATACGAGCAGTATTTATAGTAGTTATATTCTTGTACATAGAGGCAGTACTATAGTACTTATATTCTTGTACATAGAGGCAGTATTATAGTAGTTATATTCTTGTATATAGGGGCAGTATTATAGTAGTTAAATTCTTGTACATAGGGGCAGTATTATAGTAGTTATATTCTTGTATATAGGGGGCAGTATTATAGTAGTTATATTCTTGTACATAGGGGCAGTACTATAGTAGTTATATTCTTGTACATAGGAGCAGTATTATAGTAGTTATATTCTTGTACATAGGGGACAGTATTATAGTAGTTATATTCTTGTACATAGGGGGCAGTATTATAGTAGTTATATTCTTGTACATAGGGGGCAGTATTATAGTAGTTATATTCTTGTACATAGGGACAGTATTATAGTAGTTATATTCTTGTACATAGGGGGCAGTATTATAGTTGTTATATTCTTGTACATAGGGACAGTATTATAGTAGTTATATTCTTGTACATAGGGACAGTATTATAGTAGTTATATTCTTGTATATAGGGGGCAGTATTATAGTAGTTATATTCTTGTACATAGGGGCAGTATTATAGTAGTTATATTCTTGTACATAGGAGCAGTATTATAGTAGTTATATTCTTGTACATAGGGGACAGTATTCTAGTAGTTATATTCTTGTACATAGGGGGCAGCATTATAGTAGTTATATTCTTGTACATAGGAGCAGTATTATAGTAGTTATATTCTTGTACATAGGGAGCAGTATTATAGTAGTTATATTCTTGTACATAGGGAGCAGTATTATAGTAGTTATATTCTTGTACATAGGGGCAGTATTATAGTAGTTATATTCTTGTACATAGGGGGCAGTATTATAGTAGTTATATTCTTGTACATAGGGGGCAGTATTATAGTAGTTATATTCTTGTACATAGGGGGCAGTATTATAGTAGTTATATTCTTGTACATAGGGGACAGTATTATAGTAGTTATATTCTTGTACATAGGGGGCAGTATTATAGTAGTTATATTCTTGTACATAGGGGGCAGTATTATAGTAGTTATATTCTTGTACATAGGGACAGTATTATAGTAGTTATATTCTTGTGCATAGGGGGCAGTATTATAGTTGTTATATTCTTGTACATAGGGACAGTATTATAGTAGTTATATTCTTGTACATAGGGACAGCATTATAGTAGTTATATTCTTGTATATAGGGGGCAGTATTATAGTAGTTATATTCTTGTACATAGGGGCAGTATTATAGTAGTTATATTCTTGTACATAGGGGACAGTATTCTAGTAGTTATATTCTTGTACATAGGGGGCAGCATTATAGTAGTTATATTCTTGTACATAGGAGCAGTATTATAGTAGTTATATTCTTGTACATAGGGACAGCATTATAGTAGTTATATTCTTGTATATAGGGGGCAGTATTATAGTAGTTATATTCTTGTACATAGGGGCAGTATTATAGTAGTTATATTCTTGTACATAGGAGCAGTATTATAGTAGTTATATTCTTGTACATAGGGGACAGTATTCTAGTAGTTATATTCTTGTACATAGGGGGCAGCATTATAGTAGTTATATTCTTGTACATAGGAGCAGTATTATAGTAGTTATATTCTTGTACATAGGGAGCAGTATTATAGTAGTTATATTCTTGTACATAGGGAGCAGTATTATAGTAGTTATATTCTTGTACATAGGGGCAGTATTATAGTAGTTATATTCTTGTACATAGGAGCAGTATTATAGTAGTTATATTCTTGTACATAGGGGGCAGTATTATAGTAGTTATATTCTTGTACATAGGGGGCAGTATTATAGTAGTTATATTCTTGTACATAGGAGCAGTATTATAGTAGTTATATTCTTGTACATAGGGGGCAGTATTATAGTAGTTATATTCTTGTACATAGGGGGCAGTATTATAGTAGTTATATTCTTGTACATAGGGGGCAGTATTATAGTAGTTATATTCTTGTACATAGGAGCAGTATTATAGTAGTTATATTCTTGTACATAGGGGGCAGTATTATAGTAGTTATATTCTTGTACACAGGGGCCGTATTATAGTAGTTATATTCTTGTATATAGGGGGCAGTATTGTAGTAGTTGTATTCTTGTACATAGGGGCAGTATTATAGTAGTTATATTCTTGTACATAGCAGGCAGTATTATAGTAGTTGTATTCTTGTACATAGGGGCAGTATTATAGTAGTTATATTCTTGTACATAGGAGCAGTATTGTAGTAGTTATATCCTTGTACATAGGGGGCAGTATTATAGTAGTTATATTTCTGTACATAGGGGCAGTATTATAGTAGTTATATTCTTGTACATAGGAGCAGTATTATAGTAGGTATATTCTTGTACATAGGAGCAGTATTATAGTAGTTATATTCTTGTACATAGGGGGCAGTATTATAGTAGTTATATTCTTATACATAGGGGCAGTATTATAATAGTTATATTCTTGTACATAGGAGCAGTATTATAGTAGGTATATTCTTGTACATAGGGGCAGTATTATAGTAGTTATATTCTTGTACATAGGGGCAGTATTATAGTAGTTATATTCTTGTACATAGGAGCAGTATTATAGTAGGTATATTCTTGTACATAGGAGCAGTATTATAGTAGTTATATTCTTGTATATAGGGGGCAGTATTATAGTAGTTATATTCTTGTACATAGGAGCAGTATTATAGTAGTTATATTCTTGTACATAGGGGGCAGTATTATAATAGTTATATTCTTGTACATAGGGGCAGCATTATAGTAGTTATATTCTTGTACATAGGGGGCAGTATTATAGTAGTTATATTCTTGTACATAGGGGCAGTATTATAGTAGTTATATTCTAGTACATATGAGCAGTATTATAGTAGTTATATTCTTGTACATAGGGGGCAGTATTATAGTAGTTATATTCTTGTACATAGGGGGCAGTATTATAGTAGTTATATTCTTGTACATAGGGGCAGTATTATAGTAGTTATATTCTTGTACATAGGGGCAGTATTATAGTAGTTATATTCTTGTACATAGGGGCAGTATTATAGTAGGTATATTCTTGTACATAGGAGGCAGTATTATAGTAGTTATATTCTTGTACATAGGGGGCAGTATTATAGTAGGTATATTCTTGTACATAGGGGGCAGTATTATAGTAGTTATATTCTTGTACATAGGGGGCAGTATTATAGTAGGTATATTCTTGTACATAGGGGGCAGTATTATAGTAGTTATATTCTTGTACATAGGGGGCAGTATTATAGTAGTTATATTCTTGTACATAGGGGGCAGTATTATAGTAGTTATATTCTTGTACATAGGGGGCAGTATTATAGTAGTTATATTCTTGCACATAGGGGGCAGTATTATAGTAGTTATATTCTTGTACATAGGGGGCAGTATTATAGTAGGTATATTCTTGTACATAGGGGGCAGTATTATAGTAGTTATATTCTTGTACATAGGGGGCAGTATTATAGTAGTTATATTCTTGTACATAGGGGGCAGTATTATAGTAGTTATATTCTTGTACATAGGGGGCAGTATTATAGTAGTTATATTCTTGTACATAGGGGGCAGTATTATAGTAGGTATATTCTTGTACCCTCATACAAGGGTGGAATATTCTGATATTTGATCATTTGCATTTGACGTAGGATTGGACTGATTATTCCTGTTGATATCGGCTGTGACTTAAGTTGCGATTCATGTGGATTTATGGAAACGTATGCATGACGGAATATAACCTGACGTCATATATATGGCGTGCTTCGTTGTGAATGATGTCCTTGCCTAAGTGAATCAATGTTCATTACTGCCTCGGCGGCTTCTGGTGAGATTTCCATACGGCACGTGTCTTCATTATGTACAGACATGTCGTTAGCAGCAGAGGACGGTGGATATCAGTATGCGTGGGGTTAAGCTGCTTGGGTTCAGTGCTGTACAAGTTGTGATGTCCTGCTTGATCAGTCGCTGTGTTTTTGTGTGTCTGCAGACGGCTACGTGCAGACTGTCAGTTTTACATTAACAAGCTCTGGGCCTCTGTCCAGACGGGCGTTTGAGGACAAGGAAGTATAAGGAGGTGGCACAGCTCGTCCCCTCCTATATTCTCTTGGCTATTACTATATCTGCCAGTTGTTTACATCGATCCAACCGCCCGCCCGCCCGTCCCCGCACAAGCTGGGCACGGTGTGAATGGAATAGCCGCGTCCTGTGCCGGAGGGACAGAGAAAGCTCGAACGTTCCGTTTCCAATAACATCGTGTCTAAGCTCCATGTAGTGAACGCTGCGATGTCAGACGCCACCCCGTGTCTCCTGCAGCTGCCTTCATCCGGATGAGGGCAGGACTCGGGGTGCTCCGGGATCACTGTTTGTGTTGTACAGTATGTCAGCTGATTTTGCTGCGACCAATCATTTGTGGCATGATGCGCACCAAGAATGGCGTTACACAGACGCCCGGAATGATAGCAGCTTTCAGCTGCCAAAAATATAGCACTCAATCATTCCCGTACTGTAGTGAGAGGGGAACACGCGGCTCTGGGCTCACCGCAGCCTTAAAAGAACAGCTTCAGTGTCCTCATATCACTGCCGGTACGTAGTCTACATACAGTGCTCCTCACCATTATTGGGACCCCTTCATTTATTTCATAGACTGTACAATATCTTCAGAAATAAATTGAATTGTACCAAAGTTATATCCTCAGGATTTTTTAATTAGTGGTCCAAAGTAATACAGCAATAAAACATTGTTTTTCAACTTCCATGTTGCAATTTCAAAGAAGAAACAGCATGTGCTGCAATCAAGGCACCTTTGGCATTGCTGACGTTTCTTGTAGCCATCTACAGTAGAAACCAGAAGTTTACATACACAATATAAAAAGACACATCTGCATGTTTTTCTCAATATCTGACATGAAATCAGAATAAATCTTTCCCGTTTTATTTCAATTAGGATTACCATCATTTTTAATATTTGCCAAATGGCAGAATAATGAGAGAGAGAGAATGCACAGTGAGGCTGTGTAGTTCCGGCCGCGCACAGTGAGGCTGTGTAGTTCTGGCCGTACACAGTGAGGCTGTGCAGTTCCGGCTGTACACAGTGAGGCTGTGTAGTTCCGGCCGTACACAGTGAGGCTGCGTAGTTCCGGCCGTACACAGTGAGGCTGTGTAGTTCCGGCTGTACACAGTGAGGCTGTGTAGTTCCGGCCGTACACAGTGAGGCTGCGTAGTTCCGGCCGTACACAGTGAGGCTGTGCAGTTCCGGCCGTACACAGTGAGGCTGTGCAGTTCCGGCCGTACACAGTGAGGCTGTGCAGTTCCGGCCGTACACAGTGAGGCTGTGCAGTTCCGGCCGTACACAGTGAGGCTGTGTAGATCCGGCCGTACACAGTGAGGCTGTGTAGTTCCTGCCGTACACAGTGAGGCTGTGTAGTTCCGGCTGTACACAGTGAGGCTGTGTAGTTCCGGCCGTACACAGTGAGGCTGTGTAGTTCCGGCCGTACACAGTGAGGCTGTGTAGATCCGGCCGTACACAGTGAGGCTGTGTAGTTTCGGCCGTACACAGTGAGGCTGTGTAGTTCCTGCCGCACACAGTGAGGCTGTGTAGTTCCGGCCGCGCACAGTGAGGCTGTGTAGTTCTGGCCGTACACAGTGAGGCTGTGCAGTTCCGGCTGTACACAGTGAGGCTGTGTAGTTCCGGCCGTACACAGTGAGGCTGCGTAGTTCCGGCCGTACACAGTGAGGCTGTGTAGTTCCGGCTGTACACAGTGAGGCTGTGTAGTTCCGGCCGTACACAGTGAGGCTGCGTAGTTCCGGCCGTACACAGTGAGGCTGTGCAGTTCCGGCCGTACACAGTGAGGCTGTGCAGTTCCGGCCGTACACAGTGAGGCTGTGCAGTTCCGGCCGTACACAGTGAGGCTGTGCAGTTCCGGCCGTACACAGTGAGGCTGTGTAGATCCGGCCGTACACAGTGAGGCTGTGTAGTTCCTGCCGTACACAGTGAGGCTGTGTAGTTCCGGCTGTACACAGTGAGGCTGTGTAGTTCCGGCCGTACACAGTGAGGCTGTGTAGTTCCGGCCGTACACAGTGAGGCTGTGTAGATCCGGCCGTACACAGTGAGGCTGTGTAGTTTCGGCCGTACACAGTGAGGCTGTGTAGTTCCTGCCGCACACAGTGAGGCTGTGTAGTTCCGGCCGTACACAGTGAGGCTGTGTAGTTCCGGCCGTACACAGTGAGGCTGTGTAGTTCCGGCTGTACACAGTGAGGCTGTGTAGTTCCGGCCGTACACAGTGAGGCTGTGTAGTTCCGGCCGTACACAGTGAGGCTGTGTAGTTCCGGCCGTACACAGTGAGGCTGTGTAGTTCCGGCCGTACACAGTGAGGCTGTGTAGTTCCGGCCGTACACAGTGAGGCTGTGTAGTTCCGGCCGTACACAGTGAGGCTGTGTAGATCCGGCCGTACACAGTGAGGCTGTGTAGTTTCGGCCGTACACAGTGAGGCTGTGTAGTTTCGGCCGTACACAGTGAGGCTGTGTAGTTTCGGCCGTACACAGTGAGGCTGTGTAGTTCCGGCCACACACAGTGAGGCTGTGTAGATCCGGCCGTACACAGTGAGGCTGTGTAGTTCCGGCCGTACACAGTGAGGCTGTGTAGTTTCGGCCGTACACAGTGAGGCTGTGTAGTTCCTGCCGTACACAGTGAGGCTGTGTAGTTCCGGCTGTACACAGTGAGGCTGTGTAGTTTCGGCCGTACACAGTGAGGCTGTGTGGTTTCGGCCGTACACAGTGAGGCTGTGTGGTTTCGGCCGTACACAGTGAGGCTGTGTAGTTTCGGTCGTACACAGTGAGGCTGTGTAGTTTCGGCCGTACACAGTGAGGCTGTGTAGTTTCGGCCGTACACAGTGAGACTGTGTAGTTTCGGCCGTACACAGTGAGGCTGTGTAGTTTCGGCCGTACACAGTGAGGCTGTGTAGTTTCGGCCGTACACAGTGAGGCTGTGTAGTTCCGGCCACACACAGTGAGGCTGTGTAGTTTCGGCCGTACACAGTGAGGCTGTGTAGTTTCGGTCGTACACAGTGAGGCTGTGTAGTTTCGGCCGTACACAGTGAGGCTGTGTAGTTTCGGCCGTACACAGTGAGACTGTGTAGTTTCGGCCGTACACAGTGAGGCTGTGTAGATCCGGCCGTACACAGTGAGGCTGTGTAGTTCCTGCCGTACACAGTGAGGCTGTGTAGTTCCGGCTGTACACAGTGAGGCTGTGTAGTTTCGGCCGTACACAGTGAGGCTGTGTAGTTCCGGCTGTACACAGTGAGGCTGTGTAGTTCCGGCCGTGTAGTGAGACTGTGTAGTTCCGGCTGTACACAGTGAGGCTGTGTAGTTCCGGCTGTACACAGTGAGGCTGTGTAGTTTCGGCCGTACACAGTGAGGCTGTGTAGTTCCGGCTGTACACAGTGAGGCTGTGTAGTTCCGGCTGTACACAGTGAGGCTGTGTAGTTCCGGCCGTGTAGTGAGGCTGTGTAGTTCCGGCTGTACACAGTGAGGCTGTGTAGATCCGGCCGTACACAGTGAGGCTGTGTAGTTCCGGCCGTACACAGTGAGGCTGTGTAATTCCGGCCGTGTAGTGAGGCTGTGTAGTTCCGGCTGTACACAGTGAGGCTGTGTAGTTCCGGCTGTACACAGTGAGGCTGTGTAGTTTTGGCCGTACACAGTGAGGCTGTGTAGTTCCGGCTGTACACAGTGAGGCTGTGTAGTTCCGGCTGTACACAGTGAGGCTGTGTAGTTCCGGCCGTGTAGTGAGGCTGTGTAGTTCCGGCTGTACACAGTGAGGCTGTGTAGTTCCGGCCGTGTAGTGAGGCTGTGTAGATCCAGCCGTACACAGTGAGGCTGTGTAGTTCCTGCCGTACACAGTGAGGCTGTGTAGTTTCGGCCGTACACAGTGACGCTGTGTAGTTCCTGCCGTACACAGTGAGGCTGTGTAGTTCCGGCCGTACACAGTGAGGCTGTGTAGTTCCGGCTGTACACAGTGAGGGTGTGTAGTTTCGGCTGTACACAGTGAGGCTGTGTAGTTCCGGCCGTACACAGTGAGGCTGTGTAGTTCCGGCTGTACACAGTTATACTGTGTAGTTCCGGCCGTACACAGTGAGGCTGTGTAGTTTCGGCCGTACACAGTGAGGCTGTGTAGTTCCGGCCGTACACAGTGAGGCTGTGTAGTTCCGGCCGTACACAGTGAGGCTGTGTAGTTCCGGCCGTACACAGTGAGGCTGTGTAGTTCCGGCTGTACACAGTGAGGCTGTGTAGTTCCGGCCGTACACAGTGAGGCTGTGTAGTTCCGGCTGTACACAGTGAGGCTGTGTAGTTCCGGCTGTACACAGTGAGGGTGTGTAGTTTCGGCCGTACACAGTGAGGCTGCGTCGTTCCGGCCGTACACAGTGAGGCTGCGTAGTTCCGGCCGTACACAGTGAGGCTGTGTAGTTCCGGCTGTACACAGTGAGGCTGTGTAGTTCCGGCCGTACACAGTGAGGCTGTGTAGTTCCGGCCGTACACAGTGAGGCTGTGTAGTTCCGGCTGTACACAGTGAGGGTGTGTAGTTCCGGCCGTACACAGTGAGGCTGTGTAGTTCCGGCCGTACACAGTGAGGCTGTGTAGTTTCGGCCGTACACAGTGAGGCTGTGTAGTTCCGGCCGTACACAGTGAGGCTGCGTAGTTCCGGCCGTACACAGTGAGGCTGTGTAGTTCCGGCCGTACACAGTGAGGCTGTGTAGTTCCGGCCGTACACAGTGAGGCTGTGTAGTTCCGGCTGTACACAGTGAGGCTGTGTAGTTCCGGCTGTACACAGTGAGGGTGTGTAGTTTCGGCTGTACACAGTGAGGCTGCGTAGTTCCGGCCGTACACAGTGAGGCTGCGTAGTTCCGGCCGTACACAGTGAGGCTGCGTAGTTCCGGCTGTACACAGTGAGGCTGTGTAGTTCCGGCCGTACACAGTGAGGCTGTGTAGTTCCGGCCGTACACAGTGAGGCTGTGTAGTTCCGGCCGTACACAGTGAGGCTGTGTAGTTCCGGCTGTACACAGTGAGGCTGTGTAGTTCCGGCTGTACACAGTGAGGCTGTGTAGTTCCGGCCGTACACAGTGAGGCTGTGTAGTTCCGGCCGTACACAGTGAGGCTGTGTAGATCCGGCCGTACACAGTGAGGCTGTGTAGTTTCGGCCGTACACAGTGAGGCTGTGTAGTTCCTGCCGCACACAGTGAGGCTGTGTAGTTCCGGCCGTACACAGTGAGGCTGTGTAGTTCCGGCCGTACACAGTGAGGCTGTGTAGTTCCGGCCGTACACAGTGAGGCTGTGTAGTTCCGGCCGTACACAGTGAGGCTGTGTAGTTCCGGCCGTACACAGTGAGGCTGTGTAGTTCCGGCCGTACACAGTGAGGCTGTGTAGTTCCGGCCGTACACAGTGAGGCTGTGTAGTTCCGGCCGTACACAGTGAGGCTGTGTAGTTCCGGCCGTACACAGTGAGGCTGTGTAGATCCGGCCGTACACAGTGAGGCTGTGTAGTTTCGGCCGTACACAGTGAGGCTGTGTAGTTTCGGCCGTACACAGTGAGGCTGTGTAGTTTCGGCCGTACACAGTGAGGCTGTGTAGTTCCGGCCACACACAGTGAGGCTGTGTAGATCCGGCCGTACACAGTGAGGCTGTGTAGTTCCGGCCGTACACAGTGAGGCTGTGTAGTTTCGGCCGTACACAGTGAGGCTGTGTAGTTCCGGCCACACACAGTGAGGCTGTGTAGATCCGGCCGTACACAGTGAGGCTGTGTAGTTCCGGCCGTACACAGTGAGGCTGTGTAGTTTCGGCCGTACACAGTGAGGCTGTGTAGTTCCTGCCGTACACAGTGAGGCTGTGTAGTTCCGGCTGTACACAGTGAGGCTGTGTAGTTTCGGCCGTACACAGTGAGGCTGTGTGGTTTCGGCCGTACACAGTGAGGCTGTGTGGTTTCGGCCGTACACAGTGAGGCTGTGTAGTTTCGGTCGTACACAGTGAGGCTGTGTAGTTTCGGCCGTACACAGTGAGGCTGTGTAGTTTCGGCCGTACACAGTGAGACTGTGTAGTTTCGGCCGTACACAGTGAGGCTGTGTAGTTTCGGCCGTACACAGTGAGGCTGTGTAGTTCCGGCTGTACACAGTGAGGCTGTGTAGTTTCGGCCGTACACAGTGAGGCTGTGTGGTTTCGGCCGTACACAGTGAGGCTGTGTAGTTCCGGCTGTACACAGTGAGGCTGTGTAGTTTCGGCCGTACACAGTGAGGCTGTGTGGTTTCGGCCGTACACAGTGAGGCTGTGTAGTTTCGGTCGTACACAGTGAGGCTGTGTAGTTTCGGCCGTACACAGTGAGGCTGTGTAGTTTCGGCCGTACACAGTGAGACTGTGTAGTTTCGGCCGTACACAGTGAGGCTGTGTAGTTTCGGCCGTACACAGTGAGGCTGTGTAGTTCCGGCTGTACACAGTGAGGCTGTGTAGTTTCGGCCGTACACAGTGAGGCTGTGTGGTTTCGGCCGTACACAGTGAGGCTGTGTGGTTTCGGCCGTACACAGTGAGGCTGTGTAGTTTCGGTCGTACACAGTGAGGCTGTGTAGTTTCGGCCGTACACAGTGAGGCTGTGTAGTTTCGGCCGTACACAGTGAGACTGTGTAGTTTCGGCCGTACACAGTGAGGCTGTGTAGTTTCGGCCGTACACAGTGAGGCTGTGTAGTTTCGGCCGTACACAGTGAGGCTGTGTAGTTCCGGCCACACACAGTGAGGCTGTGTAGTTTCGGCCGTACACAGTGAGGCTGTGTAGTTTCGGTCGTACACAGTGAGGCTGTGTAGTTTCGGCCGTACACAGTGAGGCTGTGTAGTTTCGGCCGTACACAGTGAGACTGTGTAGTTTCGGCCGTACACAGTGAGGCTGTGTAGATCCGGCCGTACACAGTGAGGCTGTGTAGTTCCTGCCGTACACAGTGAGGCTGTGTAGTTCCGGCTGTACACAGTGAGGCTGTGTAGTTTCGGCCGTACACAGTGAGGCTGTGTAGTTCCGGCTGTACACAGTGAGGCTGTGTAGTTCCGGCCGTGTAGTGAGACTGTGTAGTTCCGGCTGTACACAGTGAGGCTGTGTAGTTCCGGCTGTACACAGTGAGGCTGTGTAGTTTCGGCCGTACACAGTGAGGCTGTGTAGTTCCGGCTGTACACAGTGAGGCTGTGTAGTTCCGGCTGTACACAGTGAGGCTGTGTAGTTCCGGCCGTGTAGTGAGGCTGTGTAGTTCCGGCTGTACACAGTGAGGCTGTGTAGATCCGGCCGTACACAGTGAGGCTGTGTAGTTCCGGCCGTACACAGTGAGGCTGTGTAATTCCGGCCGTGTAGTGAGGCTGTGTAGTTCCGGCTGTACACAGTGAGGCTGTGTAGTTCCGGCTGTACACAGTGAGGCTGTGTAGTTTTGGCCGTACACAGTGAGGCTGTGTAGTTCCGGCTGTACACAGTGAGGCTGTGTAGTTCCGGCTGTACACAGTGAGGCTGTGTAGTTCCGGCCGTGTAGTGAGGCTGTGTAGTTCCGGCTGTACACAGTGAGGCTGTGTAGTTCCGGCCGTGTAGTGAGGCTGTGTAGATCCAGCCGTACACAGTGAGGCTGTGTAGTTCCTGCCGTACACAGTGAGGCTGTGTAGTTTCGGCCGTACACAGTGACGCTGTGTAGTTCCTGCCGTACACAGTGAGGCTGTGTAGTTCCGGCCGTACACAGTGAGGCTGTGTAGTTCCGGCTGTACACAGTGAGGGTGTGTAGTTTCGGCTGTACACAGTGAGGCTGTGTAGTTCCGGCCGTACACAGTGAGGCTGTGTAGTTCCGGCTGTACACAGTTATACTGTGTAGTTCCGGCCGTACACAGTGAGGCTGTGTAGTTTCGGCCGTACACAGTGAGGCTGTGTAGTTCCGGCCGTACACAGTGAGGCTGTGTAGTTCCGGCCGTACACAGTGAGGCTGTGTAGTTCCGGCCGTACACAGTGAGGCTGTGTAGTTCCGGCTGTACACAGTGAGGCTGTGTAGTTCCGGCCGTACACAGTGAGGCTGTGTAGTTCCGGCTGTACACAGTGAGGCTGTGTAGTTCCGGCTGTACACAGTGAGGGTGTGTAGTTTCGGCTGTACACAGTGAGGCTGCGTAGTTCCGGCCGTACACAGTGAGGCTGCGTAGTTCCGGCCGT
Source organism: Phyllobates terribilis (assembly GCF_046119375.1). Taxonomy (NCBI): domain Eukaryota; kingdom Metazoa; phylum Chordata; class Amphibia; order Anura; family Dendrobatidae; genus Phyllobates; species Phyllobates terribilis. Next base: position 584,113,656 of record NW_027362771.1, read on the forward strand.
ACACAGTGAGGCTGTGTAGTTCCGGCTGTACACAGTGAGGCTGTGTAGTTCCGGCCGTACACAGTGAGGCTGTGTAGTTCCGGCCGTACACAGTGAGGCTGTGTAGTTCCGGCTGTACACAGTGAGGGTGTGTAGTTCCGGCCGTACACAGTGAGGCTGTGTAGTTCCGGCCGTACACAGTGAGGCTGTGTAGTTTCGGCCGTACACAGTGAGGCTGTGTAGTTCCGGCCGTACACAGTGAGGCTGCGTAGTTCCGGCTGTACACAGTGAGGCTGTGTAGTTCCGGCCGTACACAGTGAGGCTGTGTAGTTCCGGCCGTACACAGTGAGGCTGTGTAGTTCCGGCTGTACACAGTGAGGCTGTGTAGTTCCGGCTGTACACAGTGAGGGTGTGTAGTTTCGGCTGTACACAGTGAGGCTGCGTAGTTCCGGCCGTACACAGTGAGGCTGCGTAGTTCCGGCCGTACACAGTGAGGCTGCGTAGTTCCGGCTGTACACAGTGAGGCTGTGTAGTTCCGGCCGTACACAGTGAGGCTGTGTAGTTCCGGCCGTACACAGTGAGGCTGTGTAGTTCCGGCCGTACACAGTGAGGCTGTGTAGTTCCGGCCGTACACAGTGAGGCTGTGTAGTTCCGGCTGTACACAGTGAGGCTGTGTAGTTCCGGCTGTACACAGTGAGGCTGTGTAGTTCCGGCTGTACACAGTGAGGCTGTGTAGTTCCGGCTGTACACAGTGAGGCTGTGTAGTTCCGGCTGTACACAGTGAGGCTGTGTAGTTCCGGCTGTACACAGTGAGGCTGTGTAGTTCCGGCCGTACACAGTGAGGCTGTGTAGTTCCGGCCGTACACAGTGAGGCTGTGTAGTTCCGGCCGTACACAGTGAGGCTGTGTAGTTCCGGCCGTACACAGTGAGGCTGTGTAGTTCCGGCCGTACACAGTGAGGCTGTGTAGTTCCGGCCGTACACAGTGAGGCTGTGTAGTTCCGGCCGTACACAGTGAGGCTGTGTAGTTCCGGCCGTACACAGTGAGGCTGTGTAGTTCCGGCCGTACACAGTGAGGCTGTGTAGTTCCGGCCGTACACAGTGAGGCTGTGTAGTTCCGGCCGTACACAGTGAGGCTGTGTAGTTCCGGCCGTACACAGTGAGGCTGTGTAGTTCCGGCCGTACACAGTGAGGCTGTGTAGTTCCGGCCGTACACAGTGAGGCTGTGTAGTTCCGGCCGTACACAGTGAGGCTGTGTAGTTCCGGCCGTACACAGTGAGGCTGTGTAGTTCCGGCCGTACACAGTGAGGCTGTGTAGTTCCGGCCGTACACAGTGAGGCTGTGTAGTTCCGGCCGTACACAGTGAGGCTGTGTAGTTCCGGCCGTACACAGTGAGGCTGTGTAGTTCCGGCCGTACACAGTGAGGCTGTGTAGTTCCGGCCGTACACAGTGAGGCTGTGTAGTTCCGGCCGTACACAGTGAGGCTGTGTAGTTCCGGCCGTACACAGTGAGGCTGTGTAGTTCCGGCCGTACACAGTGAGGCTGTGTAGTTCCGGCCGTACACAGTGAGGCTGTGTAGTTCCGGCCGTACACAGTGAGGCTGTGTAGTTCCGGCTGTACACAGTGAGGCTGTGTAGTTCCGGCTGTACACAGTGAGGCTGTGTAGTTCCGGCTGTACACAGTGAGGCTGTGTAGTTCCGGCTGTACACAGTGAGGGTGTGTAGTTTCGGCCGTACACAGTGAGGCTGCGTAGTTCCGGCCGTACACAGTGAGGCTGCGTAGTTCCGGCCGTACACAGTGAGGCTGCGTAGTTCCGGCCGTACACAGTGAGGCTGCGTAGTTCCGGCCGTACACAGTGAGGCTGCGTAGTTCCGGCCGTACACAGTGAGGCTGCGTAGTTCCGGCCGTACACAGTGAGGCTGCGTAGTTCCGGCCGTACACAGTGAGGCTGCGTAGTTCCGGCCGTACACAGTGAGGCTGCGTAGTTCCGGCCGTACACAGTGAGGCTGCGTAGTTCCGGCCGTACACAGTGAGGCTGCGTAGTTCCGGCCGTACACAGTGAGGCTGTGTAGTTCCGGCCGTACACAGTGAGGCTGTGTAGTTCCGGCCGTACACAGTGAGGCTGTGTAGTTCCGGCTGTACACAGTGAGGCTGTGTAGTTCCGGCCGTACACAGTGAGGCTGTGTAGTTCCGGCCGTACACAGTGAGGCTGTGTAGTTCCGGCCGTACACAGTGAGGCTGTGTAGTTCCGGCCGTACACAGTGAGGCTGTGTAGTTCCGGCCGTACACAGTGAGGCTGTGTAGTTCCGGCCGTACACAGTGAGGCTGTGTAGTTCCGGCCGTACACAGTGAGGCTGTGTAGTTCCGGCCGTACACAGTGAGGCTGTGTAGTTCCGGCTGTACACAGTGAGGCTGTGTAGTTCCGGCTGTACACAGTGAGGCTGTGTAGTTCCGGCCGTACACAGTGAGGCTGTGTAGTGAGGCTGCTGGGAACTACACAGCCTCACTGCGCACGCCCGGGAGCCGCTCGTCACAGCGCATGCGTGGCTCCCAGCGCTGCAAGCTTTGCTGGCTGTGTCATGCTGCGCAAGCCGGGAGCAGAAGTCATGTGCGTCAGCAGCGCCAGCCCTCACTGAATGTGAGAAATTAAATTAAAAATGTGTTAGTGTTAGTGATGCACATTGGGGCAGTTTACATTGTAGACAGGACAGAGCAGGTTCCCTTTAAACAATTCTGGACTGCCCACATGTTGATGTCATGTGTTTGGAAGCTTTTTTATTTTGCAACATCTGAGTTAAGTACAGGCACACTTATGCAATCACTTTATTTATTTATTTATTTTTTTCCTTAATGGATTTATACAGATTATGGGCGAAATTAAAGGTGGAGAAAGTTCTGAATGATTCTTCTTGGTGTGATTATTTTTACATAACAAAAGGGGTGTGTAGACTTTTTATATCCACTGTAGATAGAAAAATCCTTCATTTGCTGCTACTTAATCCCAGACATCACCTTCAGACTCCCACACACGCCAGCTGCTTTTCAAAGCCCAGATTATTGTAAAATCTGTTTTATAATCTCGGGTCATGCACTCTCCGTCCAGACAGTCTGTGGTATTAGTGCACAGAGGTAACATTTTGGGATGTTATGTCATCACTTCTATTAGGTGAATCACTTCTGTAACTGGAGCAGTCTGACCTTAAGGCTGGGGCTGTGTGTCCATGACTTCTTTTTTGGGGATTTCTGTGGATTTTATGTAATGCTCTATTGTCTCTGCCATAGTGAAGTGCCGTCTTCATATCCCTGAGATGCCAGACCACAGTGACAGGAGGTGTTGTCGTAGGGACCCAGGTCCAGGCCTGACACCAGATGTTAAATATTATTTATTCATTTTCTACATTTCTTCGTCCTGACTACGCAGGGTACTCCGGTACAGTCAATCGTCGGTGACGGTGACACATTGCACCACGTTATACACTTTCCCAATGAGTGGTGTGACACAAGCGGCATTGTCTGTGTCACACTGCAAGTGATAATTTATGGCAGGTATATTGAGAGAATGACTTACGTGTCAGCGACTTTCCATGCATATGATTAATACTGTGGCATCATAGCTGCTCACTCAATATAAACTGGCACTTTTATGGTTTATGGAGTGTTGTGAATTGTAAAAATAAAGTTTATTCACTGTACCATGCAAAGTTATCTAATATATTGTGGCTCGTCAGTAAGGAACTACATATCAAAATTCAGATTTGGCCGACCCTTTGCGCTGTACTTGCTATGCCCTTCTGTATTGTGCCTACTGTACCACCATATATTGTGCCTACTGTACCACCATGTATTGCGCCTACTGTATCACCATGTATTGTGTCTACTGTACCCCCATGTGTTGCGCTTACTGTCTGTACCCCATGTATTGTTGTTACTGTGCCCCCATGTATTGTGCCTATTGTGCCCCCATGTATTGTTCATACTGTGCCCCCATGTATTGTGCCTACTGTGCCCCCATGTATTGTGCCTATTGTGCCCCCATGTATTGTGCCTATTGTGCCCCCATGCATTGTTCATACTGTGCCACCATGTATTATCCCTACTGTGCCCTCATGTATTGTCCCTACTGTGCCCCATGTATTGTGCCTACTGTGCCCCCACGTATTGTCACTACTGTACCCCCATGTACCCATGTATTGTGCTTACTGTGCCCCCATGTATTCTTCATACTGTGCCCCCATGTATTGTGCCTATTGTGCCCCCATGCATTGTTCATGCTGTGCCACCATGTATTATCCCTACTGTGCCCCATGTATTGTGCCTACTGTGCCCCCATGTATTGCCCCTACAGTGCCCCCATGCATTGTTCATACTCTGCCACCATGTATTATCCCTACTGTGCCCCCATGTATCGTTCCTACTGTGCCCTATGTATTGTGCCTACTGTGCCCCCATGTATTGCCCCTACAGTGCCCCCATATATTGTTCATATTGTTCCACCAAGTATTATCCCTACTGTCCCCCCATGTATTGTACTTACTGTGCCCCATGTATTGTGCCTACTGTTCCCCCATGTATTGTCCTTACTGTGCCCCCATGTATTCTTCATACTGTGCCCTCATGTATTGTCCCTACAGTGCTCTCATGTATTGTTCATACTGTGCCCTCGTGTATTTTCCCTACTGTACCCCAATGTATTATTCACACTGTGCCCCCATGTATTGTGCCTACTGTGCCCCCATGTATTGCACCTACTGGGCCCTCATGTATTGTGCCTACAGTGCTCTCATCTATTGTTCATACTCCCCATGGATTGTTCATGTCCCCATGGATTGTTCATACTGTGCCCTCATGTATTGTCCCTACAGTGCTCTCATGTATTGTTCATACTGTGCCCTCGTGTATTTTCCCTACTGTACCCCAATGTATTGTTCACACTGTGCCCCCATGTATTGTGCCTACTGTGCCCCCATGTATTGCACCTACTGGGCCCCCATGCATTGTCCCTACTGGGCCCTCATGTATTGTGCCTACAGTGCTCTCATCTATTGTTCATACTCCCCATGGATTGGTCATGTCCCCATGGATTGTTCATACTGTGCCCTCATGTATTGTTAATACTGTGCCCCCACATATTGTGCCTACTGTGCCCCCATGTATTGTGCCTATTGTGCCCCCATGTATTGTTCATACTGTGCCATAATGTATTGTCCCTACTGTACCCCAATGTATTGTCCATACCGTGCCCTCATATATTCTTCATACTGTGCCCCCATGTATTGTTCTTACTGTGCCATAATGTATTGTCCCTACTGTACCCCAATGTATTGTCCATACTGTGCCCTCATATATTCTTCATACTGTGCCCCCATGTATTGTCCCTACTGTACCCCAGTGTATTGTTCATATTGTGCCCTCATGTATTCTTCATACTGTGCCCCCATGTATTGTGCCTACTGTGCCCTCATGTATTGTGCCCCCATGTATTGCCCCAACTGTGCCCCCTTGTATTGTCCCTACTGTGCACCCATGGATTGTCCCTACTGTTCCCCCATGTATTGTTCATACTGTGCCCCCATGTATTGTGCCTACAGTGCTCCCATGTATTGTTCATACTGTGCCTCAAGTATTGTCCCTACTGTGCCCCCATGTATTTACAGGCGGTGGCACTCACAACATTTGATGGTTACAATAACTTATGGCCGCTCTGGACAGGCAGGGTACTATCTTGCTTCATCCCACTGGTAAAGTTTGGGTCACAGGGGTCTGGACTCACCCGCAGACAAGTACAACATTGCTGGAAAATGTCCCAGATCCACTGAGCATAAATACATTCCCCATATGTGGAGAACACTATTGTCATGGTGGCTTAGAGGAAATGTGCCCTCATCCCTCTCAACCACCATGTATCCTGCCATATGATGGAGATCCCAAGATATTTCTTATCGTTTTTAAGATCTTCCATGGTCATGTAATGATCACACAGCCACAACACAGTTATGCATCTCAGAAATGTCAGCGTGATGGTAAATCATTGGTATGACCAGGTTATTGCCTGATACTTTCCATCTAAGCCGGGACTCACATCATCAGATAGCTCCATGCTAACGTAAAGTTAAACTTCCTGGCAAAACAACACCAAAAGTAGTGACATTTTTTGCATGGCATTACCATACATTGTTCCCAGATCGCAGCTGATGACAAGTGACACATTGGTTTTCCATTCCAGATATATTGGAATTCATAAATGTAACTTGTTCTTTCAGGCCAAGCATTCATGTATATGGATTGTCAGGATAAATAACTGCTAAGGTTGTAGGCTGACCAACTGGTTGACCATCAGCCAACCATCCAGTTGACCATCAGCCAACCGTCCGGTTGGCCATTAGCCGACCATCCGATTGATCATCAGCTGACTATCAGCACACCATCCTGTTGACCATCAGATGACCACCTGATTGACCATCAGCCGACCAACCGGTTGACAATCAGCTGACAAACCGGTTGACCATCAGATGACCACCTTGTTGACCATCAGCTAACGATCTGGTTCACCATCAGCCAATCATCTGGTTTACCATCAGTCTACCATCTAGTTTATGATCACCCGGCTTTCAAGTTGACCATCAGCTGACTATTCGATTGACCATCAGCTGACCAACGATTGTGCCATCAGCCAAACCATCTGATTGACCATCAGCCGACCATCCGGTTTACCATAATCCAACCATCCTGTTGGCCTTCAGTTTCTGGATTGTTTTTCTCATCTATCAATACGCACATAATTAATCTCTACAACTTTATATGTACTCTTGATGTAATATAGTAGGGAGACAGGGAGGGAGGAATAACATTATTATTGACAGAAAGCTTCTTTCCAAGAGGCCACATGGAAACATCGCACAACACATCTGCCAAATACTACGCCAGCCCTGTATCTTCACCCACATCCCGGACACGGCTGCCTTGTAAATAAGCTCACAGCCAAAAGTGGTGTAAAAACTTTTTGTATGTTTATGTAACAGAGCAAGTACTAATTACATAAAAAAAACTATCTGTGCAGGAGCCTGGAGCGGTGCTCTGCCAGTCTAAGGAGCAATATTCTGCATACTGTGCCATGGAGTGATCTTGGAGGAGGAGGACACAATTCACATTTGTCAAGTTGAGGATGGGTTAGACAGTGGACCCAGAATTACCATGTCGCCCAATGATCTACACTTCATCTAATAACCACAGTAAGAGCAGATACAAAGAGTGTCTCCTTCTTGGGAGGACCCAGTGTGCCTGATTTTATTGTAATACTTCACTCTTCCTGCGGGAGTGCTGTAGGGAAATTGAACACATGCTTTTGCATTCCAGAAAGCACCTTTAATGACACACTCTGTGATTATTCACTACTGAACAACTTTCTCTAACAAAAAAGAGTTCAACTACTAAGGACAACCCTTTAAAGCATACCTATCATCGGGTCATAAATGACCAATTTTTGCGCCCTTGAATAATCCGTTCTCCATATGGTTCCAGACATATGGGCCTTTTTGTTTAGCTCTACTTTTTATGGTATTTAACAAGGGGGTGTGGTTCACTAATGCTGAGCAGCCTAAAGACACACTCTCGATGATGCTGTGAGCCACGCCCCCTTGGTAAAGACCATGAAAATAACTACTAAACCTAAAGGCAAATATCTCTGCAATCGTATGGCGGATTTTAACAAAACAAAATACAGCGGGAGCAGCAGGAATAAAGTAAGAGCAAAAACTTTTAATGAGCGATACTGTAAGACCTTGCAGTTTTTGTCTTCCTTTTGGGGTCAATGAAGAACAATTCTGCAAATTATTGGTGGGGTCGTTATATAAGAATGTAAAAAAGGACAACAATTTTTTTTCTGGAAACAGCACCACTCTTGAACGCAGGCCATGTTGGGTATTGCAGCCTGACTCCATTTACTTGAAAAGAGATAAACTGCAATAAGTGGCTCCATTTATTGAAAAAAATAAACTAATTTTCTATTCTTGCCCCCTTTAAGTGAGCAGTGATCTACCCTCTGAATGTAATAATTTAGGAACAAGCGTTTACAGGTCCGTCTGTCGCAAAAGGGTTAATACCTGATGCAGTGAATGGGGAGCAATGCTCTGTAGGTGTTTGCAGGGAGTAATGCTCTGTCTGTCCCTAGTTTGGGAGGGATTAGTAGCAATGTAAAAGGTTTGCTGTCACCATATGTTGACTGTGTCCTTAAATACCCCATTCCCCGCCCCGCAGCCTTGAATGTGTTTTTCTAAGAAAAGCAGGACATTAAGGGCAGACTGTATGATAAATGCTGGGGGCAGGGAGGGGTGGCTGGTGCATGTAGAAAGGAGGCGGGAGGACAGAAAGGGGGGATCACAAACAGCGATACATATAAGCCCTGTTCTCCCATAGATCCTGTCCCTGTAACGCCCCTCATTGCCACAAATAACCCCGGCTGCTCCCACATTAGGATGTGCTCATCAGTCCTATAGTAATAGAGGCTGGATGATATACTGAGGCGAAAACACAGCAGGGGGATACACCCATAAAATACATCCCCTGAAACCATCCACTATCAATCACACATCATGGCGACAACCAGGCAGTGTTCATTACACAGATATAAGGGACACATTTCTCTCTTCTGACTCTAGAATTATCTTTCTGTCATGTCCACGTGCTCAATATAAACTTTTCCAATAATCAATATATATCTTATTACTCCATATATCCTCTCTATATCTTCCCCTATTACTCCATATATCCCCCCCATATCTCCTCCTATTACTCCATACATCCTCCTATATCTCCTCCTATTACTCCATATATCCTCCTATATCTCCTCCTATTACTCCATATATCCCCCTATATCTCCCCCTATTACTCCATATATCCTTCCTATATCTCCTCCTATTACTCCATATATCCTCCCTATATCTCCCCCTATTACTCCATATATCCTCCTATATCTCCTCTTATTACTCCATATATCCTCTCTATATCTTCCCCTATTACTCCATATATAACCCCCATATCTCCTCCTATTACTCCATATATCCTCCTATATCTCCTCCTATTACTCCATATATCCTCCTATATCTTCTCCTATTACTCCATATATCCCCCCTATATCTCCCCCTATTACTCCATATATCCTCCCTATATCTCCTCCTATTACTCCATATATCCTCCTATATCTCCTCCTATTACTCCATATATCCTCCTATATCTCCTCCTATTACTCCATATATCCCCCTATATCTCCCCCTATTACTCCATATATCCTTCCTATATCTCCTCCTATTACTCCATATATCCTCCCTATATCTCCCCCTATTACTCCATATATCCTCCTATATCTCCTCTTATTACTCCATATATCCTCTCTATATCTTCCCCTATTACTCCATATATAACCCCCATATCTCCTCCTATTACTCCATATATCCTCCTATATCTCCTCCTATTACTCCATATATCCTCCTATATCTTCTCCTATTACTCCATATATCCCCCCTATATCTCCCCCTATTACTCCATATATCCTCCCTATATCTCCTCCTATTACTCCATATATCCTCCCTATATCTCCTCCTATTACTCCATATATCCTCCCTATATCTCCTCCTATTACTCCATATATCCTCCCTATATCTCCTCCTATTACTCCATATATACTCCCTATATCTCCTCCTATTACTTCATATATCCTCCCTATATCTCCTCCTATTACTCCATATATCCTCCCTATATCTCCTCCTATTACTCCATATATCCTCCCTATATCTCCCCCTATTACTCCATATATCCTCCCTATATCTCCTCCAATTACTCCATATATCCTCCTATATCTTCTCCTATTACTCCATATATCCTCCTATATCTTCTCCTATTACTCCATATATCCCCCTATATCTCCTCCTATTACTCCATATATCCTCTCCTATATCTCCTCCTATTACTCCATATATCCTCCCTATATCTCCTCCTATTACTCCATATATCCTCCCTATATCTCCTCCTATTACTCCATATATCCTCCCTATATCTCCTCCTATTACTCCATATATCCTCCCTATATCTCCTCCTATTACTCCATATATCCTCCCTATATCTCCTCCTATTACTCCATATATCCTCCCTATATCTCCTCCTATTACTCCATATATCCCCCTATATCTCCTCCTATTACTCCATATATCCTCTCCTATATCTCCTCCTATTACTCCATATATCCTCCCTATATCTCCTCCTATTACTCCATATATCCTCCCTATATCTCCTCCTATTACTCCATATATCCTCCCTATATCTCCTCCTATTACTCCATATATCCTCTCCTATATCTCCTCCTATTACTCCATATATCCTCCTATATCTCCTCCTATTACTCCATATATCCTCCTATATCTTCTCCTATTACTCCATATATCCCCCTATATCTCCTCCTATTACTCCATATATCCTCTCCTATATCTCCTCCTATTACTCCATATATCCTCCCTATATCTCCTCCTATTACTCCATATATCCTCCCTATATCTCCTCCTATTACTCCATATATCCTCCCTATATCTCCTCCTATTACTCCATATATCCTCCCTATATCTCCTCCTATTACTCCATATATCCTCCCTATATCTCCTCCTATTACTCCATATATCCTCCCTATATCTCCTCCTATTACTCCATATATCCTCCCTATATCTCCTCCTATTACTCCATATATCCTCCCTATATCTCCCCCTATTACTCCATATATCCTCTCCTATATCTCCTCCTATTACTCCATATATACTCCCTATATCTCCTCCTATTACTCCATATATCCTCTCCTATATCTCCTCCTATTACTCCATATATACTCCCTATATCTCCTCCTATTACTCCATATATTCCCCCTATATCTCCTCCTATTACTCCATATATCCTCCCTATATCTCCCCCTATTACTCCATATATCCTCTCCTATATCTCCTCCTATTACTCCATATATACTCCCTATATCTCCTCCTATTACTCCATATATCCTCTCCTATATCTCCTCCTATTACTCCATATATACTCCCTATATCTCCTCCTATAACTCCATATATCCTCCCCTATATCTCTTCCTATTACTCCATATATCCTCCCTATATCTCCTCCTATTACTCCATATATCCTCCCTATATCTCCTCGTATTACTCCATATATTCTCCCTATATCTCCTCCTATTACTCCATGTATCCTCCCTATATCTCCTCCTATTACTCCATATATCCTCTCCTATATCTACTCCTATTACTCCATATATACTCCCTATATCTACTCCTATTACTCCATATATCCTCCATATATCTCCTCCTATTACTCCATATATGCTCCCTATATCTCCTCCTATTACTCCATATATCCCCCCTATATCTCCTCCTATTACTCCATATATCCTCCCCTATATCTCCTCCTATTACTCCATATATCCCCCCTATATCTCCTCCTATTACTCCATATATCCTCCCCTATATCTCCTCCTATTACTCCATATATCCTCCCTATATCTCCTCCTATTACTCCATATATCCTCTCCTATATCTCCTCCTATTACTCCATATATACTCCCTATATCTCCTCCTATTACTCCATATATCCTCCCCTATATCTCTTCCTATTACTCCATATATCCTCCCTATATCTCCTCCTATTACTCCATATATCCTCCCTATATCTCCTCGTATTACTCCATATATTCTCCCTATATCTCCTCCTATTACTCCATGTATCCTCCCTATATCTCCTCCAATTACTCCATATATCCTCTCCTATATCTACTCCTATTACTCCATATATACTCCCTATATCTCCTCCTATTACTCCATATATCCTCCATATATCTCCTCCTATTACTCCATATATGCTCCCTATATCTCCTCCTATTACTCCATATATCCCCCCTATATCTCCTCCTATTACTCCATATATCCTCCCCTATATCTCCTCCTATTACTCCATATATCCTCCCTATATCTCCTCCTATTACTTCATATATCCTCCCTATATCTCCTCCTATTACTCCATATATCCTCCCTATATCTCCTCCTATTACTCCATATATCATCCCCTATATCTCCCCCTATTACTCCATATATCCTCCTATATCTCTTCCTATTACTCCATATATCTCCTCCTATTACTCCATATATCATCCCCTATATCTCCCCCTATTACTCCATATATCCTCCTATATCTCCTCCTATTACTCCATATATCCCCCTATATCTCCTCCTATTACTCCATATATCCCCCTATATCTCCCCCTATTACTCCATATATCCTTCCTATATCTCCTCCTATTACTCCATATATCCTCCCCTATATCTCCCCCTATTACTCCATATATCCTCCTATATCTCTTCCTATTATTCCATATATCCCCCTATATCTCCTATTGCTCCATATATTCTCCCTCTATCTTCTCCTATTACTCCATATATCCTCCCTATATCTCCTCCCATTACTCCATATATCCTCTCCTATATCTCCTCCTATTACTTCATATATCCTCCCTATATCTCCTCCCATTACTCCATATATCCTCTCCTATATCTCCTCCTATTACTTCATATATCCTCCCTATATCTCCTCCCATTACTCCATGTAGCCTCCCTATATCTCCTCCAATTACTCCATATATCCTCCCTATATCTCCGCCTATTACTCCATATATCCTCCCTATATCTCCTCCTATTACTCCATATATCCTCCCCTATATCTCCCCTATTACTCCATATATCCTCCCTATATCTCCTCCTATTACTCCATATATCCTCCCTATATCTCCTCCTATTACTCCATATATCCTCCTATATCTCCTCCTATTACTCTATATATTCCCCTATATCTCTTCCTATTACTCCATATATCCCCCTATATCTCCTCCTATTACTCCATATATCCTCCCCTATATCTCCTCCTATTACTCCATAAATCCTCCCTATATCTCTTCCTATTACTCCATATATCCTCCCTATATCTCCTCCCATTACTCCACATATCCTCCTATATCTCCTCCTATTACTCCATATATCCTCCCCTATATCTCCTCCTATTACTCCATATATCCTCCCTCTATCTCCTCCTATTACTCCATATATCCTCCCTATCTCTCCTCCCATTACTCCATGTATCCTCCCTATACCTCCTCCAATTACTCCATATATCCTCCCTATATCTCCTCCTATTACTCCATATATCCTCCCTATATCTACTCCTATTACTCCGTATATCCTCCCCTATATCTCCCCTATTACTCCATATATCCTCCCTATATCTCCTCCTATTACTCCATATATCCTCCCTATGTCTCCTCCTATTACTCCATATATCCTCCTATATCTCCTCCTATTACTCTACATATCCCCCTATATCTCTTCCTATTGCTCCATATATCCCCCTATATCTCCTCCTATTACTCCATATATCCCCCTATATCTCCTCCTATTACTCCACATATCCTCCCTATATCTCCTCCTATTACTCCATATATCCCCCTATATCTCCTACTATTACTCCATATATCCCCCCTATATCTCCTCCTATTACTCCATATATTCTCCCTATATCTTCCCCTATTACTCCATATATCCTCCCTATATCTCCTCCTATTACTCCATATATCCTCCCTATAATTTCCCCTATTACTCCATATATCCTCCAATATCTGCTCCTATTACTCCATATATCCTCCCTATATCTCCTCCTACTACTCCATATATCCTCCCTATATCTCCTCCTACTACTCCATATATCCTCCTATATCTCCTCCTATTACTCCATATATCCTCCCTATATCTCTTCCTATAACTCCATATATCCTCCCTATATCTACTCCTATTACTCCATATATCCTCTCCTACATCTGCTCCTATTACTCCATATATCCTCCCTATATCTCCTCCTATTGCTTCATATATCCTCCCTATATCTCCTCCTATTACTCCATATATCCACCCTATATCTCCTCCTATTACTCCATATATCCCCCCTATATCTCCTCCTATTACTCCATATATCCTCCCTATATCTCCTCCTATTACTCCATATATCCCCCTATATCTCCCCTATTACTCCATATATCCTCCCTATATCTCCTCCTATTACTCCATATATCCTCCTATATCTCCTTCTATTACTCCATATATCCTCCCTATATCTCCTCCTATTACTCCATATATCCTGCTATATCTCCCCTATTACTCCATATATCCTCCTATATCTCCTCCTATTACTCCATATATCCTCCCTATATCTCCTCCTATTACTCCATATATCCCCCCTATATCTCCTCCTATTACTCCTTATATCCTCCCTATATCTCCTCCTATTACTCCATATATCCCCCTATATCTCCCCCTATTACTCCATATATCCTCCCTATATCTCCTCCTATTACTCCATATATCCTCCTATATCTCCTCCTATTACTCCATATATCCTCCCTATATCTCCTCCTATTACTCCATATATCCTCCCCTATATCTATTCCTATTACTCCATATATCCTCCCTATATCTCCTTCCATTACTCCATATATCCTCCTATATCTCCTCCTATTACTCCATATATCCTCCTATATCTCCTCCTATTACTCCATATATCCTCCTATATCTCCTCCTATTACTCCATATATCCTCCCTATATCTCCTCCTATTACTCCATATATCCTCCTATATCTCATCCTCTTACTCCATATATCCTCCCTAATTTTTCCCCTATTACTCCATATATCCCCCTATATCTCCCCCTATTACTCCATATATCCTCCCTATATCTCCCCTATTACTCCATATATCCCCCTATATCTCCTCCTATTACTCCATATATCCTCCCTATATCTCCTCCTATTACTCCATATATCCTTCTATATCTCCTCCAATTACTCCATATATCCTCCCTATATCTCCTCCTATTACTCCATATATCCTCCTATATCTCCTCCTATTACTCCATATATCCTCCCCTATATCTCCTCCTATTACTCCATATATCCTCCCTCTATCTCCTCCTATTACTCCATATATCCTCCCTATCTCTCCTCCCATTACTCCATGTATCCTCCCTATACCTCCTCCAATTACTCCATATATCCTCCCTATATCTCCTCCTATTACTCCATATATCCTCCCTATATCTCCTCCTATTACTCCATATATCCTCCCCTATATCTCCCCTATTACTCCATATATCCTCCCTATATCTCCTCCTATTACTCCATATATCCTCCCTATATCTCCTCCTATTACTCCATATATCCTCCTATATCTCCTCCTATTACTCTACATATCCCCCTATATCTCTTCCTATTGCTCCATATATCCCCCTATATCTCCTCCTATTACTCCATATATCCTCCTATATCTCCTCCTATTACTCTACATATCCCCCTATATCTCTTCCTATTACTCCATATATCCTCCCTATATCTCCTCCTATTACTCCACATATCCTCCTATATCTCCTCCTATTACTCCATATATCCTCCCCTATATCTCCTCCTATTACTCCATATATCCTCCCTCTATCTCCTCCTATTACTCCATATATCCTCCCTATCTCTCCTCCCATTACTCCATGTATCCTCCCTATACCTCCTCCAATTACTCCATATATCCTCCCTATATCTCCTCCTATTACTCCATATATCCTCCCTATATCTACTCCTATTACTCCGTATATCCTCCCCTATATCTCCCCTATTACTCCATATATCCTCCCTATATCTCCTCCTATTACTCCATATATCCTCCCTATGTCTCCTCCTATTACTCCATATATCCTCCTATATCTCCTCCTATTACTCTACATATCCCCCTATATCTCTTCCTATTGCTCCATATATCCCCCTATATCTCCTCCTATTACTCCATATATCCTCCCCTATATCTCCTCCTATTACTCCATATATCCTCCCTATATCTCCTTCTATTACTCCATATATCCTCCTATATCTCCTCCTATTACTCCATATATCCTCCCCTATATCTCTCCTATTATTCCATATATCCTCCCCTATATCTCCTCCTATTACTCCATATATCCCCCTATATCTCCTCCTATTACTCCATATATCCTCCCTATATTCCTCCTATTACTCCATATATCCCCCTATATCTCCTACTATTACTCCATATATCCCCCCTATATCTCCTCCTATTACTCCATATATTCTCCCTATATCTTCCCCTATTACTCCATATATCCTCCCTATATCTCCTCCTATTACTCCATATATCCTCCCTATAATTTCCCCTATTACTCCATATATCCTCCAATATCTGCTCCTATTACTCCATATATCCTCCCTATATCTCCTCCTACTACTCCATATATCCTCCCTATATCTCCTCCTACTACTCCATATATCCTCCCTATATCTCCTCCTATTACTCCATATATCCTCCCTATATCTCTTCCTATAACTCCATATATCCTCCCTATATCTACTCCTATTACTCCATATATCCTCTCCTACATCTGCTCCTATTACTCCATATATCCTCCCTATATCTCCTCCTATTGCTTCATATATCCTCCCTATATCTCCTCCTATTACTCCATATATCCACCCTATATCTCCTCCTATTACTCCATATATCCCCCCTATATCTCCTCCTATTACTCCATATATCCTCCCTATATCTCCACCTATTACTCCATATATCCCCCTATATCTCCCCCTATTACTCCATATATCCTCCCTATATCTCCTCCTATTACTCCATATATCCTCCTATATCTCCTTCTATTACTCCATATATCCTCCCTATATCTCCTCCTATTACTCCATATATCCTCCTATATCTCCCCCTATTACTCCATATATCCTCCTATATTTCCTCCTATTACTCCATATATCCTCCCTATATCTCCTCCTATTACTCCATATATCCCCCCTATATCTCCTCCTATTACTCCTTATATCCTCCCTATATCTCCTCCTATTACTCCATATATCCCCCTATATCTCCCCCTATTACTCCATATATCCTCCCTATATCTCCTCCTATTACTCCATATATCCTCCTATATCTCCTCCTATTACTCCATATATCCTCCCTATATCTCCTCCTATTACTCCATATATCCTCCCTATATCTCTTCCTATTACTCCATATATCCTCCCTATATCTCCTCCCATTACTCCATATATCCTCCTATATCTCCTCCTATTACTCCATATATCCTCCTATATCTCCTCCTATTACTCCATATATCCTCCTATATCTCCTCCTATTACTCCATATATCCTCCCTATATCTCCTCCTATTACTCCATATATCCTCCTATATCTCCTCCTCTTACTCCATATATCCTCCCTATATCTCCCCCTATTACTCCATATATCCCCCTATATCTCCCCCTATTACTCCATATATCCTCCCTATATCTCCCCCTATTACTCCATATATACCCCTATATCTCCTCCTATTACTCCATATATCCTCCCTATATCTCCTCCTATTACTCCATATATCCTTCTATATCTCCTCCAATTACTCCATATATCCTCCCTATATCTCCTCCTATTACTCCATATATCATCCTATATCTCCTCCTATTACTCCATATATCCTCCCCTATATCTCCTCCTATTACTCCATATATCCTCCCTCTATCTCCTCCTATTACTCCATATATCCTCCCTATCTCTCCTCCCATTACTCCATGTATCCTCCCTATACCTCCTCCAATTACTCCATATATCCTCCCTATATCTCCTCCTATTACTCCATATATCCTCCCTATATCTCCTCCTATTACTCCATATATCCTCCCCTATTACTCTATATATCCTCCCTATATCTCCTCCTATTACTCCATATATCCTCCCTATATCTCCTCCTATTACTCCATATATCCTCCTATATCTCCTCCTATTACTCTACATATCCCCCTATATCTCTTCCTATTGCTCCATATATCCCCCTATATCTCCTCCTATTACTCCATATATCCTCCCTATATCTCCTCCTATTACTCCATATATCCTCCCTATATCTCCTTCTATTACTCCATATATCCTCCTATATCTCCTCCTATTACTCCATATATCCTCCCCTATATCTCCTCCTATTATTCCATATATCCTCCCCTATATCTCCTCCTATTACTCCATATATCCCCCTATATCTCCTCCTATTACTCCATATATCCTCCCTATATCTCCTCCTATTACTCCATATATCCCCCTATATCTCCTACTATTACTCCATATATCCCCCCTATATCTCCTCCTATTACTCCATATATCCTCCCTATATCTTCCCCTATTACTCCATGTATCCTCCCTATATCTCCTCCTATTACTCCATATATCCTCCCTATAATTTCCCCTATTACTCCATATATCCTCCTATATCTGCTCCTATTACTCCATATATCCTCCTCTACATCTGCTCCTATTACTCCATATATCCTCCCTATATCTCCTCCTATTGCTTCATATATCCTCCCTATATCTCCTCCTATTACTCCATATATCCTCCCTATATCTCCTCCTATTACTCCATATATCCCCCATATATCTCCTCCTATTACTCCATATATCCTGCCTATATCTCCTCCTATTACTCCATATATCCACCTATATCTCCCCCTATTACTCCATATATCCTCCCTATATCTCCTCCGATTACTCCATATATCCTCCTATATCTAATTCTATTACTCCTTATATCCTCCCTATATCTCCTCCTATTACTCCATATATCCTCCTATATCTCCCCCTATTACTCCATATATCCTCCTATATCTCCTCCTATTACTCCATATATCCTCCCTATATCTCCTCCTATTACTCCATATATCCCCCTATATCTCCTCCTATTACTCCTTATATCCTCCCTATATCTCCTCCTATTACTCCATACAACCCCCTATTTCTCCCCCTATTACTCCATATATCCTCCCTATATCTCCTCTTATTACTCCATATATCCTCCCCTATATCTCCTCCTATTACTCCATATATCCTCCCCTATATCTCTTCATATTACTCCATATATCCTCCCTATATCTCCTCCATTACTCCATATATCCTCCCTATATCTCCTCCCATTACTCCATATATCCTCCTATATCTCCTCCTATTACTCCATATATCCTCCTATATCTCCTCCTATTACTCCATATATCCTCCTATATCTCCTCCTATTACTCCATATATCCTCCCTATATCTCCTCCCATTACTCCATATATCCTCCTATATCTCCTCCTCTTACTCCATATATCCTCCCTATATCTCCTCCTATTACTCCATATATCCCCTATATCTCCCCCTATTACTCCATATATCCTCCCTATATCTCCCCCTATTACTCCATATATCCCCCTATATCTCCTCCTATTACTCCATATATCCTCCCTATATCTCCTCCTATTACTCCATATATCCTTCTATATCTCCTCCTATTACTCCATATATCCCCTTTATCTCCTCCTATTACTCCATATATCCTCCCACTATCTCCTCCTATTACTCCAAATATCCTCCCCTATATCTCCTCCTATTACTCCATATATCCTCCCTATATCTCCTCCTATTACTCCATATATCCTCCCTATATCTCCTCCTATTACTCCATATATCCCCCTATATCTCCTACTATTACTCCATATATCCCCCCTATATCTCCTCCTATTACTCCATATATTCTCCCTATATCTTCCCCTATTACTCCATATATCCTCCCTATATCTCCTCCTATTACTCCATATATCCTCCCTATAATTTCCCCTATTACTCCATATATCCTCCCATATCTGCTCCTATTACTCCATATATCCTCCCTATATCTCCTCCTACTACTCCATATATCCTCCCTATATCTCCTCCTACTACTCCATATATCCTCCCTATATCTCCTCCTATTACTCCATATATCCTCCCTATATCTCTTCCTATAACTCCATATATCCTCCCTATATCTACTCCTATTACTCCATATATCCTCTCCTACATCTGCTCCTATTACTCCATATATCCTCCCTATATCTCCTCCTATTGCTTCATATATCCTCCCTATATCTCCTCCTATTACTCCATATATCACCCTATATCTCCTCCTATTACTCCATATATCCCCCTATATCTCCTCCTATTACTCCATATATCCTCCCTATATCTCCTCCTATTACTCCATATATCCCCCTATATCTCCCCCTATTACTCCATATATCCTCCCTATATCTCCTCCTATTACTCCATATATCCTCCTATATCTTCTTCTATTACTCCATATATCCTCCCTATATCTCCTCCTATTACTCCATATATCCTCCTATATCTCCCCCTATTACTCCATATATCCTCCTATATCTCCTCCTATTACTCCATATATCCTCCCTATATCTCCTCCTATTACTCCATATATCCCCCTATATCTCCTCCTATTACTCCATATATCCTCCCTATATCTCCTCCTATTACTCCATATATCCCCCTATATCTCCCCCTATTACTCCATATATCCTCCCTATATCTCTCCTATTACTCCATATATCCTCCTATATCTCCTCCTATTACTCCATATATCCTCCCTATATCTCCTCCTATTACTCCATATATCCTCCCTATATCTCTTCCTATTACTCCATATATCCTCCCTATATCTCCTCCCATTACTCCATATATCCTCCTATATCTCCTCCTATTACTCCATATATCCTCCTATATCTCCTCCTATTACTCCATATATCCTCCTATATCTCCTCCTATTACTCCATATATCCTCCCTATATCTCCTCCTATTACTCCATATATCCTCCTATATCTCCTCCTCTTACTCCATATATCCTCCCTATATCTCCCCTATTACTCCATATAT
This sequence comes from Phyllobates terribilis, assembly GCF_046119375.1. Lineage (NCBI taxonomy): Eukaryota > Metazoa > Chordata > Amphibia > Anura > Dendrobatidae > Phyllobates > Phyllobates terribilis. The sequence goes on from NW_027362771.1 coordinate 584,134,498, forward strand.
CCCTCTATATCTCCCCCTATTACTCCATATATCCTCCCTATATCTCCCCCTATTACTCCATATATCCCCCTATATCTCCTCCTATTACTCCATATATCCTCCCTATATCTCCTCCTATTACTCCATATATCCTTCTATATCTCCTCCAATTACTCCATATATCCTCCCTATATCTCCTCCTATTACTCCATATATCATCCTATATCTCCTCCTATTACTCCATATATCCTCCCCTATATCTCCTCCTATTACTCCATATATCCTCCCTCTATCTCCTCCTATTACTCCATATATCCTCCCTATCTCTCCTCCCATTACTCCATGTATCCTCCCTATACCTCCTCCAATTACTCCATATATCCTCCCTATATCTCCTCCTATTACTCCATATATCCTCCCTATATCTCCTCCTATTACTCCATATATCCTCCCCTATATCTCCCCTATTACTCCATATATCCTCCCTATATCTCCTCCTATTACTCCATATATCCTCCCTATATCTCCTCCTATTACTCCATATATCCTCCTATATCTCCTCCTATTACTCTACATATCCCCCTATATCTCTTCCTATTGCTCCATATATCCCCCTATATCTCCTCCTATTACTCCATATATCCTCCCCTATATCTCCTCCTATTACTCCATATATCCTCCCTATATCTC